>NW_023276807.1:68685042-69042542 GCF_003668045.3 Cricetulus griseus | reverse complement strand
ACACACACTCACATGACACACACACACCCCTTCACTAGGCTAAGACCCAGTGTGTGCAGTTGTGTGCATCCACAGACACACACACACATCTTCACTCTGCTGCAGAGCCAGTGCTGTGGGCTAGAAGCTGTTAGCACACTGTGTAAACTCTGGAGTTAGAGTGTTTGCCTGGCAGTGTACCTGGTAGTCATAAGTCCAGCCTTGCTGCATAGAAGCTTCCAGGGAAAATGCCAATGCAGGGACAGTAGTGGGGACCCATTCACCCTGTCCCAACGCCACATGAGCTTGACTGTAGGTATGTCATCTTACAGCAGAGACTTGGGTGACAAGGCTCTGTTCCTACAGAAACAAAAAAAGAGAACCAATTGTTTCTGTCTTGTTTTCCTAGTTAAGTATGCAAAGGGGAAATGCTGATAAAAGGCTATGTCTAAATATGTTGAAAATAGCTCTTTTGACAAGTGTAAACCGAGCATGCTAGGTGTTGGGAACACAGTGTTTTCTTGTTTAATTGGGAACCATCCTTTTCTCTCCCAGCTGAATGTGAAACAAAAGGAGTCTCTGGTACCAAAGCCCACGTGGCTTGTCTGAGGATGCTTCGGCCTGTCAGTCCAATGCAACCCCAGTACAGATGCTAGCTGCAGAGGAAGCGGTCATCTGAGTCACCTGCTTCAGAGAACAACCCCTCTCATCCCCAGCGATTGCTGTGATGGTGTTGGAGTTTGGCATACAGCAGTCATTGGCTGCCCCCAACTACCATCCCCGGACTGAGGTTCGACACAGGGGCTTAAGTGTCATGTGTATTATTTTGCTGAAAATACATTCCAGGATTGCTCTGACCCTGGTGGCCTTGTTACTGCAAGATGGTGCTTCTGCCCTCTACTGGTAGAGGAAGATAACACCAACCACAGAGCAAAGACGCTGGCCAGCTTCACTGGAGCTGAAGAGGCTGCCACTACCATGAGTTCCTAGGAAGACTGCCTAGCCTGGTGACCCTAAAGTGACAGTGCTGTTAATGCAAGTTAGTTCTAGACATGATTTGCATCTCCCCTGCCATTTAAAATATTTTTATTACATTTGTTGTGTATATATGTAAGGAAGCACACCACAGTGTGTATGTAGGTTGGAGGGCAACTTGTGGGAATTAGTTCTCTCTGTCCACTATGTGGGTCCTGGGTGCGAAGCTCAGGTTGTCGGCAAGCACCTTCACCTATCGAGCCATTTTTATGTGGGATTGTAACGATCTGAGATGTGTTAATTTGCTCGACTGTATGTTGAACTTTATTGGGCTGTTTGTTTTTCTGTGTACTGTGGACATTTTTACTTCATATACTGAACACTTTTAGGAATACATTTGCTGTGCCAATTCAAATTATGTTTTTCTGATTTGTTTTATATTATGGATTACTTTTTATTTGACAACCTCTGTATTCCTCATATGAGCTTTCATTATCAGCTCATATTAATTATACATGCGATGGATTTTATGTGACTTTTTTGTGTATAAGCTCAGATTATATTTCCTCATTACCTATGCTGTCCCCTCACACTGGCTCCCTTCCTAGTTTCTATCACCCCCTTTATTTCAGGGAGAGAGTATCTTACACTTAATCCCTTCAAGTCTGGCTCTCTCGGAGATCTTGGAGCCATTTCCTTTCAGAGGAGAAGCATTCAGGAACCAGCAATGTTTCTGTTAGTCTCAGAAAATAGCATTTATAAGTGTAGCAGATTTCTGTTTGATCTTTTTAGTTTAGAATATTACCACACATCTGAAATTTGCCTTAACCATCCCAATCTACATCGTCAATATTATGCTCCTAGACAGCACCTGGGAATTCCATTCAGGGCATCAGTGTTTTGCAGGCTACTCAAAAGCCAGCTTTGGCAGAATGGGAGGCAGGTGCAAGCCCCATGCGCCTCCCTCTGGGTACTTAAGCTATTGGTAGGTGTCTGGCAGTCCATGGGTACCTCCACCATTGTCACGGTAAACAGTTGCACAGGTGGCTGGCTCAGTGGGTAGAGGTGCCTGCCATCAGGCCTGAAAACCCAAGTTCCATCCCTAAGAAGGTAGGAGAACCAATTCCCTTACGTTGACCTCTGCCCTCCACACATGCACCATGCTATGTGTATGTATGTGCGCATGCACACATAATAAATAAACGTAGAGCTGGAAGAAGAGGGAGGGAGAGGACAGGAAGAGGGAGGGGGAGGAGAAGAAACATTTTTTGTAGCAGAAACTGGAACTTGAGTAGTTGAAGGACTTTGTTTCTCTAAACCTGGTGTTTACTCAGGTCAGGCTGCCTTCTCTCCTCACATGGAAGGCTGTCTCCCCCTCAGAGAGGACTTGGCTGACGCCACAGGAGACGCTGGAGAAGTGGATCTGTACCCAAGTCATTCTCCATGAGGGAATGCAGGTCCATCCAAAGGGTCACCGGCCTGGGCCAAAAGCACCCTCCCTGTGACTCTTCGTCTCATACTGCGTCAACCTTGGTTTAGGTGGTTGTGGGAGGGTGCAGGGATGGAACTCTGGGTCTTATGAATCCTAAGCCAGCTTTGTGTTAGTCACAGTTCAACCCTCAGCCTAGTTTTGGATGTTCCCTTCCAGTCCTCTGTTTGCTGATGGTGAATTTTACTGATTCACTTAAGGGGAGAGGTGTCCCCACGGCTTAGCAACTCCAGCGCGTTGTATCTGGTTCACGGTTGAACGCTCAGCTGTCTTGGCACAGGGGCACCGTTTCCTGTGTTGATCCTAGCAGACTGCCTCATGATGCAGAGCCCCCTGCCCAAAGGCACCACGGAGAGGGATGGCACCTGACTGCAGTTCTATCTGTCCACCAAGAGACTTGTCTGCCAGCTTGTCCTCATCTGGTGGACAGGTGCCCATTATGCACTCAGATGGAGAGCTGACTTCCAGTTCCTGGAAGCAGCATTCTGACTCCAGGCAGTTGCGCTTGCTTGCTTGCTTATTTATTTTCACGTGCAGTTACTTCTCGCTACTCTGCCAGAACCAGCCAAGGTGGTGGCTCATGTTTGCAGCCAGCTGTTGGCAGATAGGATAAGTATCTGCAGAAATGACAGTGTTGGCTACTTATACAAACTGTTTTAACTAACCTTTAATGGTTTCATAGCCCAGGCTGGCTTTGAACCTGCACAAATTCAATTGCCTCAGCCTCCTGAATTCTAGATTTAAGCTTGTGTTACCACACCAGGCTTGTGTAAAATGCCTTTCTACAGTACATCCCCAGGTGGGCTGAGAGTTAGACACGGACTCTCTAACCCACTTAGAGGGATTTAACTCTATGAAGGTGACAGTTCCTGCTCTCTAACCCTGGGAGGTACCAGTCAAAGCACCTGGAATCTGTTAACACACCAAAAGATAAGAACACTGATTTAATTGTTCATTGTAAGTTGACCACGCTCCCGTGGATGACTCCAAACCCAGGAGTACAAGAGTAGCACAAACTGGAGTCACCTGGTGTGGGAGTGGATCTGGGTGGAGTTAGAGGAAGCATTCAGGGGATGAATATGATCAAAATATTGTGTCAAATTGTCAACAAAATAAAATATTTAAAAAAAAAATGACTGAAGAGCTGGGCAGTGGCGGCACACGCTTCTAATCCCAGCACTCAAGAGGCAGAGATAGGCGGACCTCTGTGATTTGAGACCAGCCTGGTCTACAATAGCTAGTTCCAGGACAGCCTCCAAAGCCACAGAGAGACTCTGTCTCAAACTCCTCCCCCCCAACAAAAAGACTGAAGAAAAAGATGTGAACTGTGTTTAAGTGGACATGCGACATGGGGGATTCAGAGTGGACATTAATTAGGAAATGCTCCCCCCCCCATCAGAACCCCAGTTTCTATCAGAGGACAACAGGGTGTCTCTGAGTTCTGGGATTTCCTGAAGGGGAAAAGAAAGATCAGTTTGAAAGAGAGGAGGATCAAATTCAATAGCTTATCACTGAAGGCAGAGGTATATATTTGTTATTTCCAACCAATTCCTGATCAAATGTCTCAGTGGTTAAGAGTGCACACTAACCCGCAGAGGCCCTGAGTGCTGTTCCCTGAGTACGATTTCCTGTAACTCCAGCTCCTGGGGATGTGACATCTCCGGTCTCCATGGGAGCCTGCAATCACACATATCCACATACAGACACATAACCAACAGTAAATATTAACTATTAAAACCACCAGTAAACACACTGCCAACGTCTGATGTCCTCATTCCTCCCCAGCATGCTGGTGAGCACAGTATTTGCCACTAACCACCTGTAAGCATCTGTGTGCCCCACTACAGATTCTACATAGCACTTCCACTTGAACAGTCATATTCTGACAAATAATTTAAGATGGGCTAAACACTTCTGTCTTCATAGAATAGTTTTTTGTTTTTTAATGTATGAGTCCTCTGTCCACATGTACACCAGAAGAGGGCATCAGACCCTGTTTTAGATGGTTGTGAGCCACCATGTGGGTGCTGGGAACTGAACTCAGGACCTCTGGAAGAGCAGCCGGGTAGCTAGTGCTCCTCACCTCTGAGCCATCTCTCCAGCCCCCTTTACAGACGATTTTTTTGTCACCCAGGAGCTTGTTGACAGACTGATTCTGTGTCAAACCTTTGCTACCTCAGGCTAGGCAGTTTCAGGCCCTGGAGAGTAGTTTTTGAGGCTCAGCCAAGGGTTCTGACCTTGACTGCTAGGACAGGGACATTTTCAAAACTCACATTCCTCATGTGAGTCTAAGCTGTTTGAAGCAGACTATTGCAGCTTGCCAGATGGCTATTTTACTGTAATTTTCTAACTGTAATTTAGATCTGTAAAAGGCCGAAGTTTAGAACACTGTGATCACTACAACCTACAAAAATGAGTAGCTGAGGGCAACAATGTTGCTAACATTCAACTTCTACAGAGGCTCAGTGAGACAGGGCCACAAAAAAAGTGTTAGCAAACCCACAAGATAGGGCATGAAGCAAAATACAAACCAATGCCACACCATTCTTCCCCACCTTCTTACACCTCACCTCTCCACCAAACCCCAACTACAAAGCACACTCCAGAAACAGATCAGCAGTGAGGTTTTTTTTATTTAATTTGTAAAGAACAGTTGAAAAACAAAATGCTAGCACACTCTTAAAAACATTGGTTTCTTCATCTCACAGTTTATCTGCACCGATTGTTATTACAAAAATCAGAAGTCATTGCGGTATTTGCAGTGTAACCACTAGTTGCCTAAACAAAAGCTAATTTCTATAAAACCATAAATTTAATGCAGTTTTAATAAGAGAAATTCAAAATTCTCTTAGTTAACTGGATATATAGTGGTGTATATATATATATATATATTTATTTAAGCAGAAAACCTCAAAAAACAGTAACAAAAAAATAGGTCACCATAGTAAAATATTCTAACCCGACTGTTCCTACAAACAGCAACTTCCACTAAATACAAAGAAAACCATTATCTGTGGTAAAAAAATCTAGAGACCAAGTAGAAATGTGGAATAAAAATGCAACAAACCCTAATCCATCCTAGGCAGAGCCTGTTTCTAAGGAAACACAGGCTGTGGTCTACATAGGAAACTGGGAACTATTGTGCCCTGGCAAGTGACAGTCCTCTTTCCATGTTGCTGCAAGACACTGCTGTAAGTTTGCATCTTGCATAGGAAGTAGCTGTGTTGTTATGAGTGCTACAGCAAATGGTAAATGATTTGAAATGAAGCCCATATGTCACTAGGCACCTCATTTACTAACCCAAATCATCCTGATCAAATAGAATCCAAAAAAAAAAAAGAGAGAGAGAGAAAGGTATCAAAACAAAGTGCTTGCTCCTTGCAGGAGGCCCACCACCCCATGAGAAGTGTCTATGCCCTGGGAAGCCCTCTGCATCCAGTGGCACTCACAGGGAACTAACTGAGTGGATCCAAGTTCTTTCTCAGAAAGTCCAGGCACCACCAGCACAGGCCATGCAGCTTCCTCAAGCTGCAGCTGCAGTGGAGCTACGGAAGGCCCTGTCTTCAGGAGCCATGGTGCAGCTGCATGCTGCCCAGGACGGCACTGTCGTAGCGCTGCTCCACCCGCACACAGCTTGAGTGCTCCAGCACACTGCTCAGTTCAGGGATGCTCTCAGCAGTGTCCCCAAACCCATGGTAGTGTCCATAGTGCAAATTCTCTCCCCCATCCCCCACCCAGGACGGCCTGCTGGCCACACAACTACTTGGGCTCCCGTTCAGATGCAGAGACCCACACATCTCAGGGTTAACGCCCATGGTCTTTTCTGGCTCCTCAGTCCCATTAGCACACACAGAACCCTGGCCACTGGAAAATGGCTGTCCATTGCTAATTCCATTAGATCCTGATAAGCACGGGTTACTCCTGTTCTCCATCCCATTGAGCTGGGTCACGCAGGGGAAGTCCAAATGTCCATTGATGACACTTCCATTTGTCAATGTATTCAACACGGAGCTACTGTTTTTCACATCTGCATTAAGAAATATACCTGTCACCAAAACACAGACCAATGGGGAAGGAGAAACTAGCATATGTTCAACCCTTGCCACAATTATAAAAGACGTTGGTTTATGCTCTGCTGCAAGTTTTTCCCCTGCTAAACAAACCAGTTTCTTTTTCTGGGTTATACAGGCAGATTTAGAAGTAAAACACAACTGTAGTATTTTGCCCAATAAGATAGGAAAAGTGCATATATTTCAGTAGCCTTGGACAGTGATCTGAAATGTAAGTTGTCACCAAAAGTAAACACAGAACAGTACTTATCTACTAAAGTAACCCTTGAAGAACAGTTTAAATACCCCCAGAAGGGTCCAGCAGAACTCAGCAGAACATTCTCTACTGAAGACCGGAACTTTTTAGTCAAGGAGGGAAAGGCAAATGAAGTAGATACACTAAGGAGCTACACTAAGGAAGTTTGAACTAGTGCACCACCAGGGGACACTTCTCAGTCAGGTAGCACAAACTGCTTTTGTCTTAGCAACAACCACACACACACACACAACCCCCAGATGTCCCTCAGTGAACTGGCGCAGCATGAACGGCAGCTACAGCAAAGACTGCCAACACCAGTGGCTCTTATAGTTCTGAGGGTTTCTCCTGAGCCCAGTATCAAAGATACCCCGAGAGCCAAGGTCTCCTATCTGGCTATTTTCAGAAACCACTAATGCTGAAAGGTATGGATAGTTTAGTCCATGGATCTAAATGTCTGTCTACCGACAAGATGCTGCTGCACAGAAAGTGTGGGCACACAGGTACAGAGCATTACAATTGGTGTTCACAGGAGCCCACACAGTATAAGAACGGGCTCTTGCTTGGTAACATTGAATTTTATCTCAGTGCTCTGGGCTGCTGAGACACACAGACAGACAGTGGCTTGTGGACAAACAGTGACTTTCTCCTGAACCCACAGCTTGCATGTGTCCTGTCGAGGAGTGTGGTTACTAAGCAAACAAAACACCAAGATCCCCACCAACATTTGTGGGTTTTTTTGCAGATCAGTAATAATAACAACAGTAACTTTAACACATTCAGGGGATAATTTTTCCTCCTAAAATTGTAGCTTTTCTCTATAAAAACTCAATGTTAGAGAATGAATTATATTTTTTTTTCAAAAATAAAGTATGTTACCTTTCTTTTATGATAACTCATAAATAGGATGGTGAATGTCAAAGTAATGAATGCTCTATAAACAGTAGGAACCTGGTAGCCTAGCCTCATCTGGGGCAATGTATTGACATCTGATGGGCAGAAGCCTATTTCACTTCCCTTCTTATCCACTTGCTCAGCTGTGGACAGAAGCCAATCAATCCAAAGCACTGGGTGCAGGGAGACAGGCTGAGCTGGGGAGGAAGTCTCTGATACACTCACTAGAGAAGTCCCCCTCACCTCCAAAGTCTCCAGTGAGGGGCAAAAAAAAGTGTGAAGGCATCATTAAAACAGCTTTTCAAAAGTGTAGAGACGCACTTCAGGAGACATGCCTTACTTCTGGGCAGACCCCAGGGAGGCTGTAGCTACCAGCACAGGCTTTCTGTGGACACAGGTGCTATTTTACACAAGGAATGGGCAAGGCTCTCTAGGGATTCCTAGCGCATTTCTTCAGCCAGACAGTACTGGAAAGCACCACAAGGCCCACATGGCCTCCTGACATCCAGGACAAATGAACAGGTTTGAAAGGGAAACCCTACCCACAAGCTTAGCATGGGGCTGGCTGTTAACACAAGGAGGGTAGACAGCATTTACTTTTGTCTGACCAGGAAGTGAGCAACGTCTTTTTCATGAAGGACAGGCTCTGGCTTTTGCCACTTTTCCCTTGTTAGCTTAAATAGCATCTGTGGACAGAGAACCTGACTTTAAATGTGCTCTCTGAGCACCCCCTTTATTTAACTATCTGGCTGGAGGTAACACTACCCACGACTGTGCAGAGCAAGTTACCGGCACAGAAACATTTACTGTGGGTTTGGAAATACACAGGTAACCTTTTATTCCCAGTAAAGAAACAGAAAGACATTATAGAGAATAGTGATGATGCTCTGTCATCACCTAAAGAATGGGAGAAAAAGGCACATGCCAAATAAATACATCTCAGAAAACCTAAATCCTAGAAAAATTGAGCTTCTTTGACTTTAAAACTGCAAATTAAAAGTTAATTATTTTAATGTGCTGAACATGTTAACATGTAAAGCACCATTGAAAATGGTCTGCATTTTAACAGTCTTCAAGGGATTGCCAGACACCAAAGCAACCAAGAGCGTGGGGTAAATATCCCAAACTTGTCACGAGTGGGTCCCAAGCCACAGTCACCACCCTCACAGTTCCCAGTGTGTACAGTGAGCTGTCCAAATGCTGTACTGCCTTCAAAACATAACCAACAGCATATGCAGAGTCACCCAAAGGCCATGTCAGGAAACCAACTGCAGACCTCATGAAAAACAAGCAAGGCACATCACGTGAAGGCTTCAAATCAAAATCAGGAGATTGCACTAGTGCTCATAGCAATAGAATTCACCAAAATGCTTAATTCTTGCATCCATACAAGTGCCAAAAAATTTGTAAATTATAATAGAACATTAAAAAAAAACCAAACACTGGACAAGAAAGTGCAAAGTTTGAGAACTTAGAAATAGTAAGCATACTGATTCTTGCAACGACAAGGGGTTTGCATTGCTGAAACAGTATATATTTCTATTTCTTTGGGTCCAACAGAACCACTCTCCTGTTGTTTGGTGTCTTCGACCACTGGGGTGTTGTTGCAGCTAACAGGAAACTGTCCACTCCCACCTGATACAGCAGCAAATTCTCTGTCAACATGCATTCTGTCAGCGTCATCTTCAGCCTCACCATTCGATAGTGGCATGGTGTGATCCAGGCTGGGAACTGCATAGGAAACAGGCATTTTAGATTTCTGTGTCCAAAAAGAAATCAAAGCCAAGCTTTTCATCTCCTTTATCTACACTAAAAGCTTAAACAACTGTCAAACAATTTAAAGAAGCAAAGATCCCCAGTGAACTCTTTTTTTTTTTTTAAAAGATTTTATTTATTATGTATACAACATTCTGCTTCCATGTATATCTGCACACCAGAAGAGGGCACCAGATCTCATGTGGTTGCTGGGAATTGAACTCAGGACCTCTGGAATAGCAGTCCGTGCTCTTAACCTCTGAGCCATCTCTCCAGCCCCCCAGTGAACTCTTATACTATTGGGAAAGTACTTTTTAAAATTAAAGTGTTTAAGTGTGAAGTGTGCAATTTCAGCTCAAAGTCATGATTTCCAGATTTCTGCTCATGTTCTTGATGGCAAAAGCTGTAATTCCCAGGCTGTTTCTTGGATAACAGAGTTGTGTAAAAGTTTATCCCACCCTGTCCCTACCACACGTGGGTTTAATGAAATACTGAAGATAAGTCTCAATATGAAGCATTCAAAACAATCTTGACATAAAAAAAATCCCTTAATTTAACTAAAAACAGATTACAAAAAGGGTGATGCACTCAAACACAGGCTATCCACAGGGACCCACTCCTAGCAATGTCTGGTCTGAGTCCCCAGCACAGAAAAGCAAAGGTACATACTAGAAAGTTTGAGACGGGACACAGGACAATTAGACTCCACTCTGTCTGTGGGCAGAAGTGCCCAGACACCATCACTTCCTTCCAGGTACACACTCTGTAGACACCTCTGTCCCCAACCTGACAATCCTCACCGAGAGGGAAGAGTCCCTCTCTTTCACAAATGGCATCTAATTTTAATAAGAATGGGCTTCTTTTTTCTTTTAAAAAATGATAAACAGATGGCTTCAAGAACTGCTCCTGCATGTTGCTTCACTGACACACGCAACAGTTAGTCAAGCATAGAATGCAGTCATAGTCCAGGTGCGGTTTGAGCAGGTGGATCTCTGTTAGTCTGAGGCAAGCCACAGTAAGCTCCAGTCTAGCCAGGGCTAAAGATCAGCTTGTTTCAAAGGGGACTGTGGGGAGGAGTGCATGTCATCTGCAGGAAATTTTATAAACTGGACATCATACTTAACAAAATAAGCTATACATAAAAACAAATATTGTTTTCTCTCACATGTAAAATCTAGATTTACACACACAAACACACACACATGCAAAGAAAGGGCTATTTGGGGGAGGAAGAGACTAGTAGGCAGGGGGAAGACAGTGGGAGTGTCAAACATAATCAAGGTATGAAAATACCATATTGAAGAATATTATTTTGTATGCTAACTTTCAAAAGAATCTTGTATTCACCATATGGCTACAGACGTGTTAGGCTGCCTGGGCTGCCTCCCTTCTGTGGTCTCACAAACTGCACACTTAGAACCCTCAGATGCACATCTTTGTTGACATTTCTTCAATAAATACCTACAATTATTTCTGGGTCAAAGGATACAAATAAACAATTCAGGTATGAGGCAGTTTTCAAAAATAGAAGAAATGAACTTCATAGCTTTAACTAGTCCTCATTTTAGAGGCACGAAGGTCTTTTTCAATTATTTACACCAACATCCTATTCCTTCCCAAAGATGCTAAGGTGCAGATTGAAGCCAAAAGTGCCAGAAAGGAAATGAGAACCCAACTGAACGAGTGAGCAGTGCGAGATGGCCCTGCATGGTTGGGGAAAAGCAAAAGTCTGACTAGTGAGAGACGAAAAGCATTTTATTTTTTTTATTTTAGTTTAGTTTTAGTTTTTTGAGACAAGGTTTCTTTGAAGCTTTGGAGGCTGTCCTGGAACTTGCTCTTGTAGACCAGGCTGGTCTCAAAGTCACAGAGATCTGCCTGCCTCTGCCTCCTGAGTGCTGGGATTAAAGGCGTGCACCACCAATGCCCAGCAACCACAAGCATTTTAAACAGGACTTTTGGAACTACAAGCCATGAAGCTGTCCTTCTCACACAAAGCTTTTTCAAATCCCGAAAGCCCCAAGTTAGTAGGTCAGTACCAAACTGGCTATGTCAACAGCAGCAGCCACAGAAGCTGGGATCTGGAGGGGTCAATTATCCAGTGGAGTAGGTAACCACGTTTCTACTGGGAGGCCAGGGGATCAGTGTTGGTCCCCTTTCTGCTGTGTCTGGTCAACTAAACCCAATTACTCTTTACACAGCTGTGCCAGATGTTAGATAAACATTCAGTGTCCCAAAAGGCCTCATGTAAAGTGGCAACTACAGGTTCTTGCAAGCAGGCATCATAACTATCATTATCTACTTTAAAATGTATGTCATGAACCATGGAATTAGATACCACAGTATCCCTAAGAATACTATGTGGATTCCATATGCTCCATGTTACACCTTGATATGCGTGGCATTTCTGCCCCGCATCTGTCACTGCTAAAGAAGCCATTTAAGCCCCACCTGAGAAGGTTTGTGCAGACATCTCAGAGTAGCCCATATTTATTTTGCTTGGGTTTGGAAAGGAAGCAAAAAGTGTACCTTTTTTTTTTTGGGGGGGGGGGTGTCTAGTCAGGATTTCTATACAGCCCTGGCTATCCTGTAGACCAACCAGATCTGTAGACCAGAATGGCCTTGACTCAGAGATCCACTTGCTTCTACCTCCCAGGTACTGAGATTAAAAGTGTACACCACCACTACTCATCAACAAACCAGTCTTACAGCCATATAGCCAAGCTTCCTGTGCTCTAGTGACCCAACAGAAATGTTCCCAAGACCTGCACTGCTATGTTACATACAACCAAAGCAGCAGATGCCAATGCACATAGCCCCAAACTGCCAAGGACTTTCAGACAATGAAAGGTTTGAGACATAGCCAGGCTCGTAACTTCCAGCACCTTAGAAAGGGGCCTTTGGTATTGGCCCACTCATCTCGGAGAGGCAGGCAAAAGTATGTGCTGCCCATCCCTTCATGACCCGAAGCCTTTACAGTCACAAGTACACTCATTATCAGGGAATGCTAAACTAGAGGGAGGCCTCAACTCCAAAAAAAGAAAAATTTGCATCTTGGATTCTAACAGCCAACTGTGAAATACACGAGCTGTTTGTTCAGACATTTTATCACCTATCTACTTCATCTGTCCCTCAACCGTCTCTTGCTATACAGTTCAAGGTCTAAACAGAGGCTCTCCTGGGCAGACAGCCTGTGTGGGACCAGGACTCGGGAGAGACTGAGGAGAACTGAGGCTGTATTTAAAGAACACGAAGGGCCCTGTGTGAAACAGGATGCTCACAGCTGTGGAGAACAATCAGATCACAGTAGTGACAGGAAAACCACAGGTACCATGTGCTCCCTTGGCACAACACTAATTGCACACTCAAAAAAATGATGTTTCTAGGGATCAGGATGACCATCTGTTTGGAAAAGCTGAAGTAAGCTTTGCCACCCTAAAAATTAAAAACAAATATAAACAGCCAACTGCTGCAAATTTGAGAGGACATTACAAATTAAAGAAACTAAATGAAAATTGTATTCCTGGAAGGAGTTTTTGTGAGTTTCATGTTTAAGGCAATTAGCAAATAATCTATTACTCAAGGATGATTGACACAGAAACAGAAATCCCAGGCTAAACTTACTCCAGAAACAAAGTATGTCCAGTAACCTCAGTGCTAACTATGGTTAAGGGATGCTGCAATTTTCACCCACAGTGTTTCATGGATGCAGCATCAAAGACACACTCAGGCCCGAGAAGTAAACTCAACCTCTTTCTCAGGGCAGCTGTTTTCTCAATCCTTGTCCAGTCAGTCTGGATTTCCAAGAAAGATAGCACTAGGTTCTTCTGAAGATGAACTCAGAGCGCTAAACCTCAACTGGTTTAGACATGGCAAGTGCTATCCACACCAACTGCTCAATGAACTGCAGCTCTCAAGCCCCACCCCCAATTCCATGTACATGCTAACATTATCTATATTCTGTCTAACTGAACTCACTTGAATGACTTTATAAAACATACTTCCAAGTATGTACATTTGATTATTTCCAAGTATGCATTTTATAGCATGGCTTGCTTTCCAAGGTCAGTTTTATGTACAGTGGGAAGGGCTACCCATTGTCATTCAAGGCATTTTTAGTCATCACTGTGCCCACCACCAACTGTTCAAAGTGGGACCCTGAGCCAGACAACACTTCCTGCACGGTTACTTTCATCATCCCTCCATTTTATAAGAAACTCTTGAGGAGCTAACTTAGAAAATCTTCTGGAGGTTTGGTTTCATGAGTAGAATTCCATGCTGAGACCATCATATCTTATTTTAGAATTCTAAGCCAGAATGGTACAAGTTTAATACGAAACTTTGATCTATTTATTTATATATACCCAAATAGTCTATGTGCTTATAAATTTTTTTAGACAAGTGGGAAAGGTGGCTTCAATTTTTATAACTATTTTCATGGCTAAGTTTTTTTTTTTTTTTTTTTTGGTTTTTTGAGACCAGGTTTCTCTGTGCAGCTTTGGAGCCTATCCTGGCACTCTCTCTGGAGACCAGGCTGGCCTCGAACTCACAGAGATTCGCCTGCCTCTGCCTCCCAAGTGCTGGGATTAAAGGCATGCGCCACCAACGCCTGGCTCATGGCTAAGTTTTAATAAAGGCTTTTATTTTTGTGTGTGTTTGTTTCTGTGTGTGAGTATGTGCATGTAAGTGCAGGTACTCAAGGGACCACAAGGTGTCAGATCCTGAGTGGATGCCGTTGGGAATCACTCAGCTCCTCAGCAAAACCAGCATGCACTTTTTTTTTTTTTAAGATTTTATTTATTATGTATACAACATTCTGCTTCCATGTATATCTGCACACCAGAAGAAGGCACCAGATCTCACAATGGATGGTTGTAAACCACCATGTTGTTGCTGGGAATTGAACTCAGGACCTCTGGAAGAGCAGCTGGTGCTCTTAACCTCTAAGCCATCTCGCCAGCCCCAGCATGCACTCTTAATACCTGGGACAGATCTTCAGCCCAGAATTGTTTTTGAAATAATAATAATCTCATATGCCTGTGTTACATTAGAAAGTACTTCTTTTCTATTTACTCTAGCTTGAGACAAATTAATCTAACAAAAATAAACTCAGACTGAGCAAACTTCTACACATTTAAACAGCCATCAAAATATGTCAGAAATCACAGTGAAAACAAGTAAGAAAATATTCCAGGCTGCAAGCTAAAAACAAAGCCTGCAAAAACAGATAATTACACTGTAAGTGAAGAAAGGCTCCCTTAGAAATACTCATATGACATTCTGCATCTGGGGAAGCCATCACAGTGGTCAAGTACTCTCCATGTTCACATTACACAGTATCTGACAGTAAAAAAAGAGAGAAGAAAACTGAGCAGCAGCGGTGGAAAGGGAAGCACACGCCTATCTGTGCCCAACTGTTCACACATACACACACCAGGCTTCTAGGCCTTCCAAACTACATAAAACTCTAAACTACGAAGAAACTTTTGGTTGCTCAAGTTATGGCAAGAGTACAAATAAAGAACAGCTCTGTGTCACATGCAACACGACCCTAACAGAAGCAACTATGACGTCCACAGTAGGACCTACGACTTCAAGTGTGTTTGGAAGAGTGCTTTGACTTTCATGAATCATTATCCACAAAAGCCTAGAAGCTCCTGCCACTCTTCACTCTGCACCAGTAGTTGCAGTATGTGGGCTAGTTGGTGCACTAACTAACCCTCTAGCCACTGCTAACCAAAAGGAATCCTGTTGTAAGGAAACCAAACTCCACGGGAAACCAGCACAACTAGCTGAATCTGCAGGAACAAGGGTAGGAGAAACTAAGGAATCCTTTGAAAGGACCCAGAATGCCCAAGCAAAGAACACTGGCTAATCTGACAAAACACCAGTGAGCTAGTGTTGGCAGTGCATATCCAAAATGCTAGCCCTGGGGAGACTCAAGCAGGAGGATCACTGTAGGCTGAGGGCCAGTCTGGGCCAAGTAACCTGACCCTGTCTCAAAAGTTACCCTGAGCCTGGCTTTTACAACCCTCCAGGTCTGGCACTCAAAGTGTGCTCAGGGTGCTCATGATCATCTAAAACAGGAAGCAGACTGTGGCTAAGGATGGCTCAGTGGTTAACAACACTTGTTCTTGCAGAGGGCCAGGGCTTGATTCCAGGACCCACATGATGACTCCCAGCTGTCTTTAACCCCAGTTCCAGGGATCCAAAGCTTGCCCTCGTCTGACCTCTGTGGACACCAGGTATACATGCAGGCGAAACATTTGCATGTAAAATAAATTTTTAAAAATGAAACAGAGCCGGGCGTTGGTGGCGCACACCTTTAATCCCAGCACGCGGGAGGCAGAGGCAGGTGGATCTCTGTGAGTTCGAGGCCAGCCTGGTCTCCAGAGCGAGTGCCAGGATAGGCTCCAAAGCTACACAGAGAAACCCTGTCTCAAAAAACCAAAAAAGAAACACAATTTAAAATTTAATAGCAACAACGAAAAGAAAATAACTATCTTTAAAGGACCTATAAATTGTAACAGACATGTGCAATTTGTGTATGCATTTGATGTTAAGATGAACACTACAATTTCAGTACACCAACCAGGCACTGCATCGAACAGCAAAGGTTACTGGGCAGTGGTGGCACACACCTTTAATCCCAGCGCTTGGGAGGCAGAGGCAGGCAGATCTCTGAGTTTGAGACCAGCCTGGTCTTCAAGAGCAAGTTCCAGGACAGCCTCTGAAAGGGGAAAACTAAACTCAAAGGCTTCACTTCTAATAATTTAAAAATAAAGGGAGCAGACCCTCAGTCGGCCCCCTGCTTCTAGCAGCCATGACAGGCTACAGAAAGACATGTAGGCCTCTGACACAAGGAGACTCCAGATTCTCTGGCCTCCTGGAGCATAGGGCCAAAACTAAACACAAAGAAAACTCCAGACCCCCACCTCCCCCCAGCCTCCTATGTACTTGGTTCCTGGGAACTGTTTGGCCACAAAAGAAATTCCAGGGGAGACCAAAACCTCCCCTAGTCTCTAGAATACAGTTTTGAAAACTATTGATATCTATGAACAACAGGCCACCTACAAGTAACAAGACAAAGCCACAGAAACCACAGAATGTTTCCTCTTAGCACTGACCAGTGAAGATACCTGGTACACAGGTATTTCATGCCAAAATATGACTTTGAGAAATTTCTTGATTGTTCCCTAAATGCCAACCAATCAGAAAGCAACCAGTACCTACCTACTGATGTAATCCTGTAACTTTTGTCTTTAAAACCTAGCAATAGACAGGGAACTTCACCCCCTCTGGAGGCTGCTGCGTCAGCTTGCTAGACAGGCTCCCTCCCACGGTGCAGGATAAACAATTTAATAAACCTTATGCATTTGCATCGGCGGTCTGTCTCCCTGGTCTCTTTGGGGATCCTCGTGACTCAGGTACAACACCTCCAAAGCCACAGAGAAACCCTGTTACGAAAACCCAAAACCAAACCAAAACAACAACACCCCCCCCCCAAACCAGCAAAGGTCTTAAAAAGTACATCTACAAATAAACTGGGACATTGAACAAATAAAACACAATGCTTATCAACCAACATCTTGCCAGTTTAAAACCCCCAGCCTGGTGTGCCACACTCAGATTCTATAGCACCTCTCTAAAGTTGTAAGGCCCAAAAATCCCAATTTGGATAAACTACTATGTATAGTTTGTACATTTATGTCAACAAAATTCACATTAGTACAGAAATCTGCAGTGAAGAAATGTTAATGTAACAGAGACGCTGCTGGACACAGTGTTAAGCACTTGAAAGAAGGTACTGCCTACACTAAGTCCTGGTGTCATTAAGCAGCTAATAAATATTTTGCTTTACAGTACAAGGTCATTTTCAGCAACTGTCACCCCATGCCTGTCAGGTCAGTGCTGGGTTATGCTCTTCTCCTGTCACTACCTGCTTCTCTACTGTTCATTTACCCAAGGATATGGGATTTTATGTGAAAGGGAGATTTTTTTCCAACTTAAAGACTTATGCTACGTAAACTCTGAAAATATAGTCTTAAAAAAAAGGAAAATATGCTGGGTGGGTGGTACACACCTTTAATCCCAGTACTAGAGAGGCAGAGGCAGTCGAATCTGAGTTTGATGCCTAGTCTACACACTGTTCCTGGACAGCAAGTGTTACAGGAGAGACTCAGTCTCAAAAACAAACAAAATAAAACAAACACACCCAAACTAAACAAACAAAGAATTGAAAGAACAAACAAAAAACAACACAAGGGAGAACTACTTGCAGCAACTTAACTCCTCAGTGTCAGATGAATGAACTTGCACCACACACAGTATTACTCTTGCCAGAGTGACAACACAAGAATAGCTGCCTTCTCAAGAAGGAAAACATGTGAACATCATTTATAATTTTGTTTTTCCTGAATCAGGGTCTCACCATGTAGCCCTGGAAGTCCTAGAACTCTGTAGAGGCTGGCCTCAAACTCATGTAGATCCACCTGCCTCTGTCTCTCTAGTGCTGGAATTAAAGGTATGAGCCACCACAGCCAGCCACTGACATCTATTTATTTATTTATTTATTTATTTATTTATTTGGTTTTTCAAGACAGGTTTTCTCTGTGTGGCAGTCCCGGCTATCCTAGAACTCACTTTGTAGACCAGGCCTTGAACTCACAGAGATCCGCCTGCCTCTGCCTCCCGAGTGCTGGGATCAAAGGGGTGTGCCAACACTGCCCAGTAGGCAGATTTCTTTAATGGTGACATTGTAAACAAATACAAATGAAAACAATGTCTCCCTTGTTCACAGAGAAGTTGATCATGGACACCCAGAAGCCAAGGCCCACATCCATTCACATCTGGGCCACCCACAGGCCACTTGTAGACCTCCCTTCTGATAAGCACCCCATCTTCACAGTGCAGCACAGGACAGTTCTCTACTGTCCCCACACAGAACCAACTCTCTTGGTATTTACTATCTGGCAGAAGGTACCTCTAAAAGTTGCTTTCAGCCATAAACAAGGGACCTGACAGGGCATGGCCCTGCTCTTTCCCACTCCCACATAGTCTTACCTCCGGTTCTAGCTTTCTTCACTCCCAGAGATTCTGAGTCTTCCAAGCATCTCTTTCGATTTGTTCCCAGGCTAATGTGATTGGGAAGCGTGTTCTCGTGAGCTCCACTCAAGGTGCCATTATGACAGAAACGGCTCATTTGACGGTTCTGGAGGCTCAAGAGAAACTGGGTGCACTCTTGGAAACCCTGGGTTTGTGCAATGTCTGCTGCCGTCAGGCCACTGGCATTTCTCAGGCTGTACAACACAAAAACAATGAATTACATCCCACAGCACTTGACCCTGGCATCTGCTCCTGCCAAACTGACTAAACTATCTGAAGGTGACAAGAGATCTACAGCAAATCTTCATTAAGGGAGCAGTTAATCAGCCTGGTCTGTAACTAACTTCTCCTACACATACTTGATTTGGGAGACAGTAAAAACAAAACAAAATCAATATACTAAACTTAAAGGTATCTTCCTATTTGACTTCTCAAAATTGTGTTTCATGTTAGTCTGAATCTAAATTTATTTAACTTCAGACTTCACTTGAAACAAATTCTGTATACCTGCACCTAATTTTAAAAGCCCATCCTTTAGCTTGAGTAAAATTATAACAAGCATGTACTGATACCATTGTCCATGGCATTCTTATCAAGTGGCTCCTGAACACAAAAAGTCACAGATTTTTGGCTGATGTGACACTCTAAGTGGAAGTTCAGAAGGTATCCTGACAAAGTGACCTGCCATTGGCCCCAACATCTGAGAAAGGTGAATTATGTTTTGAAAGATTTGCTCTCCATAGGAAAACTGGCAGAAGCGTCATCATGTTGAAAAATCTACAGAGTTTGGGTGAACATTGTCCCAACAACCACAGGAGCTCATTCCCTAGCCTCAGTCCTGCTCTCCAAAAGGAACTACTATATGACCTGGTGATAACACTAAAAAACAAGTCATAGATGAAAGAAAGAAATAATGGCAGAATTTAAGCCAAAGAGCTGAACAGGAAAGAGCTTAATATGTAAACCCAAAACCAGTGAAAACTGAGCTACACTGTTAATGCTCCTCACCAGGCAAGGATGTGGGTGCACTGCTCTGAGAGGGAAACTGCAGGGGAGCAATGGTTAGTCTCAGGCTCATCAGCTTGTACTGGGTTCAACAATGGCGAGGAGAGCTTCCATACCTACTCAGCCAGCTTTCTTCACGCCCAACCAAGACGTGATGAAATGAAGGCCCCGCTTTGTATCAGAGAGATGACCAATCCAAACCCTGATGCTTGTGCTTGTTAGGGTGACTGTTAAGGCAACAGACAGACAGACAAACTTAAAACTTGGAGCACAAAAACTATAGGCTCAGGGACAAACATTGGTTCTTAGTTTAAAAGGATAATCACAGCTTTGTACTCTATTTCCAGTGGTCTCATGCAGAAGGCTTCAGCTGCAGAAATAAACCTACCTACTTGAGAGAGACGGAGGGAGGGAAGGAGAGAGGACAGACAGACTCAAGTCCAGTTTGTGTGATGCACATGGCTGCAGTCTGGTGTATATGTGGTGCAAGTGGGTGTAATGTAAGGGAGGCTAGAGGTTGATGGATTTCTTCAATTGTTCTCCATCTTGTTTGGAGACAGGGTCTTCCACTGACCCTGCAGTTCACTGATGTGTCTAGATTGGCTGGCCAGGGAGCTCTAGGGATCTGTCTGTCTTCCAGATACCTAGGGATCCAAAATCAGGTCCTGATGCTTGCATAAAATTGACTGAGTTATCTTACCAGGCCTCAAATCCAGTTTAATGAGATATAGAAGCAAGACTTGAGAATCCCAGAAATCAATAGCACTTTCTTAAAAATAAAAAGCAATTATATACAGGACCAGTAAGAACTAAAGTTGATGTTGTTAAAAATTCAGCACCGTGAATTCTGATGTATATTCACCCCAGCATCTTTACTGATACACAAATTAAAACAAGGCCCACCTTGTTTTATCATTAGAACATGACACACACAGACATTATGTGCCCCACACAGCCACATGATTTCTAAATGTGTGGAGCTTATCACACAGCAGAGTAAAGATGGTCTAGACATGCCCATTTGTCAAGAAACAAACTATGTGACAAATTTAAGTTTCTTAAGAATCTGAAAAGACAAGAGCAACACTATAGACAAAATTAATGATCACCTTTATTGTTATGTTTATGTGTGTGTACACGTGCACTATGACCTGTGTGTAGAGATCAGAAGACAACTTGTTAAAGACTGTCTTCTTCCACCATATGGGTTCTGGGGACTGAACTGTCTCACTAACCCCCAAATGATCATAAGTATGGTCTTGTTGAAACTGAAGAATACAGAAATGAGAAGCCAGCATTTAATAGTAGGGTAGGTAAACACACTAGGAAATCTGCAACATGAACCACATTGGGCTAACAGCTTGCCCCCTGATCCTCCAGGGACCCGTCAACACTGGTGATTTCCACTACTCACACCAGAGCCAACCAAGTTCTGTTTACAGGGCCCAACTTTCAAATGTAAGAGGAAAAATAAGTGAGCCATTCCATCCTGTGCAGTACAGCCAAAGGTCAAGCCAAGTCGCTCATATAACAATATGAACGGAAAACAAAAGACTAAAAGATAAACTAGACACATCAGAATCTGTGCTACATAATGCCTGCGGTGACTGGCAAAATCAGAAAATAGGAAAACAAAGCACTCCTCTGACTCTATATGGTATCTTGTATTGCTCAGGACTGACCCCACAGCAGTTAGCATTTACCTTCTCTGAAGCTCAAGATCTGTTCAGTGATGATACATCAAACACCAGCCTCCACCATCCACTTGTCATCTCTCCAGATGTCTGACCATTTCCTCTCTTGCTTACCTCCACTCAACTAGTGCTATCTATTCCTGTGTGAGACCCTCAGTCTTGTCCATTCAAACCTCCACAGGGCAGCTGGCCTGAACTGACTGGCAGGGAACATTTAATCCAGAACATAGTACTTTTTCTTTGAAGGGCCGAGTATACAGAGGATACAATCTCACTCCTAACTATTCAGCTCTTGTAGCCTGAAAGCAGCTGCACAGTCAGTGTGTCTATGGTCTGTCATCCCTTATGCACAATGAAATCTGAGTCACATGGAACTTTACATATAATGCCATTACTTCTCATTTTGATTCCTGTTAAGTTGGCATCTAGAACTTAAAAGCCATCTTTAGCTCATGGGCCCTCCAACAGCAGACGAGGATAAGAGCTGCTGACAAGCCTGAGGTTGCTCCCCTCACAACAACCAGCACCCTCAAAGTCCTCCTCATTGTCTCATACACTTTTGGATTCACTATAGAGTCAAACAAAAAGATAACTTTCTACAAATTGCCAAACCTATCACAAAATATTAGATACCCAGAAAGAAAACTATCAGACCAAGCAACCCTGTCTCACTACCTGCTATGCCTCCATCTGAGAACTTTACAGTGGAATCTGTAGGTGGGAGTATAAACAGTAAGAACTGCTTTTGAGGTCTCCCAACTACTTTTACTAACTTAATTTCAATTCATTAGAGGCTGAAAATTATGTGGACTTCCACATTAAAATGAGAATAAGCACTAAATTATATCCTCTCAAATAGTGTTGGGGATCAAATCCTGGGGCGCACGCGCGCACACACACACGCAAATCAAAACACTCATTTTTCGTAATCAAAATACTAACTTTTAATGAAAGAAGCTTGGGTCTTTAAATTCTGTTTTCTCATATGCTTGTTTTATCAGCTCACATTTCAACTTTAGTGTTTTAACAGGTGAGATAGTGATCTTGGTTAGACTATACCAAGTTAACTGTACCTTTGACCTCTATGTAGTATCCCAGTTTAAGGACATGATCTCAGCCTTCCCTGCCCTAGTTTTCTGAAGTCCCATGGGAGGTGGGCACATGAATGAGTGACAAAACTCATTTATGATTTCTACGTCCTTTACTTTGTGTCAAGAGCTTGTTAACAGTCCACCCCTTCAGCCTGCGGCTTACCAACATTCACCACACAGGATTAACTGAGTCCTGTAGACAAACAAGACATGCTCTATCTAATAAATATAAAAGACCTGGGAGAAATGTCTGAAACTGTTTTTAAGGATGATCTTAGTCCTTATCCGCTCTCTTTGGTGCTAACACCCAGACAAATAAAGTATTAAAATGGGGGAATCTGTTAACAACTCTGGTCTTGTTGAAGCTCTGACTGGACTCGAGAAGGAGGCTGGCCGGATCAGACTTTCATGGGGCCGACTCCATCTGTTGCTCCTGTCAGTGAATCCTAGCTCTGTAACCCCCACAAAAGGGAGGCAAACAGTTCCCAGGCAGGTGACCCTCAGCACTGCTCAGCGGCAAACCTAGGGACTTATACATACTAGGCAAGCTCTGAACCACTGAGCCACTTGCTCAGCCCTCTTGCTAATCATTCAGAATCAGAAAACTAGCACAGGAGAAGAGAGTGAGTCCGGCTTTAAATTAAATATTTTGACCAAGTGGCAAAAATGAATCAAACTGTCACCAAACACAATTTCCTGTAAGAATATTTTGAATGGAGCATTATATTTAATTTGCTCAAGAATTCCTCCCAAGGAACTTTAGAGCTGATTGCCACAGAGGCCAGCTACCCCTTTGATTTTCCACTTACAGTGTCACAATACCGGAGAAGCCATTCCAATGAGCATTTTTTTCTTTGATTAACATAATAATCATAGGTCAGGAAATACCTGACGTCGTTTTCAGAACTCAAGGTGTCACATCATTTTTGTGACACTCTCTTTAATGCTAATGCCATGTGACAATAAAATATAACCACAATTTTTATATAAATATTTCTGTTAAAATTCTGATCTGAATTTAGCTATTGTTAGTTTACAAATAAGAAGGTAGATATCATAAATTAGGGTAAGCAAAGCATGCAAATCTAAAGAATCTATATCTGAATTCCTAGATTAGCATTAAAACCAATCACCGCAACAAATACCTCAACAGTATGCTTGTGTGCAGAAGGGAAGCCATACTGAACATTCAATGCCACAACCGTAAGGTTTCGGAGAAGCACCTGTGGCAGTTTCAGCAGTTTCTATGTGAATGCTCCCCTTTCTAGGGTTACTTGAAAAAACCAAGTCAATTCGAATTACGCAGCTGTAAAACATTGACATGTGTAGTTTTTACAGATTCAGAATCTTCTGCGTGACTTAAAGCGGGCATGGTTCATACACAGGAAACGTCAATCATAAGGGATCACATTGGCAGGCAACACTGGATTAAAAATACATACACACATGAGGTGCAGGGCAGTAGTCACAGAGCTAAGCCACTGGTGTGTGACCACCTTCACTGCTTTAGTGCTGTCATTAAGAGTTACCTCCAGTAACGTCAGCATGAAGCCAATTATGTCAATATTTCAACAAAAGTTTAACAGTATGGACTAAAAACCATCAACTCACGATTCTGGTTACTTTAAAATTTGGTATGCTGTATCGCAAATACATTAGTAACTATTCCTAGATGGAAATAAGCAAATAAATGGAATCATTAAAAAAAGATAAAAAATAAAAACATTTACTAAATGTCTATTGATACAGACAAAACATTAGCAAACATCTGTTATTGCAGTAAAAGAAATACAGGTGTATTTTTAACCCTTTGGTATCCAAACACATAATCATGAAGACTTTCAAAAATGCACTCTTCAGTTAACAATAGGAAGAAACTATTTTTTAAAAAGTTTCTACCTGAATAAGTTTGGTGCCAAGTTTTCATTTCAAGTTCAATGTTATGGAGGACAATTAGCATTGCAAGTAAATCACTATTATTGTTTGCATACATTAAAATACTAAGCATGTTCCACTATGATTTAACAGAGAGAAAAATTGGTATTTACAAATTGTTGGTTTGTTTTTAAAACACCAATTTAATGTACAAGCAACAGTTAAAGATAAAATCTATGTCACTTAAGTTATTAATAAAATAATTCTAAGGTAAGCCTGTCAACTCTGGAACCCTGTCGTACACTGACTACTCCTGCCAGTGGGCAGACTTAACAGCTGCCTCTATCCTGCAGTCCTAGTGGAGGAAAAGGCAGCATCAAGACCAGAGAATCTGCAGTAGTAACAATCAGAAAAGCAAGCATATGAGGATGGAAAGAACTCAAAGCACCAAAGTATCAGACTAATTCAGTCATGAGTCTGAGACATCTCTTAGCAGGACCGATGTTCTGAAGGAGAAGTATGTTGGGATGAATTAACCATCAACCACAGAAGTGAATAGCTAACATAGTAGGTCCTGGTTACACTTACAAGAGAACTTCTGACGTATTACTCTAAGTATGTTCACAATATGCGTTTGTCCTGGTGACAATCCAGCCGATAGGCAGGGTCCAGGTGAAGCCCATACACCTGCTTCAGTGACTACCAGAGCCTAGCAGATCCACAGAGGCTGCATCTGTGGCTGGCCTACTGTTGTCACTTTAGACAACTGAGCCTGTCTCTACACTAGGCGAAGGAGCCTGCTTACCCCAGCCCATTGTTGCTTCTTCAGCTGCCTCCTGAGCATTAAGCAGGGAGGCTGCTTTTCAGTTAACTATTTCAAAGGTACCCTGCTAGATCTGGTTACCATAAAATACACAACTTCTAATGAAGCCATGTTCTGTAGCATCCCGCCTTTTGCATCATGTGAGACTGAAGTCCAAGAGAGTTCAACATGCTCAGCCACAGCTCGAGGCCTTTAAGGTATGCAAACATTTAGTGTGCTCACAGAACTGGGATTTGAATCTGTGTAGTTGGACTTTTAGGTGTGAACAGCGGTAATTACTGATGACTACCACATAAGCCAGAAGCAGAGCGTATGTGGAAAAGATAACTTGGCACCAAAACTCAAGATTTAAATTAAGAGAAGAAAACAAAAGTCCATCAACATACTCACGTGTGGTGCTAGAAAATTTAATACGATGCACAGCTGCTGAACTGTGTTATCTTACAGTTGCAACCTACATTAACAAATCAGTCACATAACAAACCACTCTAGCCACAGACACTTAGCAGCTACCCTCACCATCTACCTGATGATCAAAAAAAGCACAACTTTAGTCTTTGGCCACTTTTAATGTAGCAGATATATAAAAAGCAGGGTAGGAATTAAGAGCAAAATCATTAATTTAAAAATAGCAGTATGAGGCAGCTTTTAACCTATTCAGAGGAGAAGGAAAGTTTTTAATCTCCTAAATATCATAGGTTATAAAATGAATTAACAATCTGACCCATTCTGAAATGAAAGAAAATAAATATTAAGTAATTTTAAGTAAGGAAACTAATGCTAAACCTTTGGTCTTAGGGGGCAAAAAGACCTAGTCTGCACTGGGACTACATCTGGCCATGTAGCATTACGGGGAACACAGACCTAGGCACTGCTATTTGGGGGAGTCAAACTGCTTATGTAGACAAGACTAAACAGAATAAATTATAAAATGTGCAGAATAGACATCAAGAAGCAGTTTTCAATTTAGCTTACTGTCAAAATCAACATTTTCATTAGCTGATAAACTGAATAACCACATACACAATAGTAATAAATAATGACTACTTGTATTCTAATTCCAGGCCAAAGACTTCTGATTTTAAGAGTTGCTTTTGCCTAGGTTGTTCAAGCTAAATGTTCCTTCCAAAAAAATGTGAAAGCTCAGTCCAGGGCAGTCACCATACTGCAGGGTCTCGAGGGGTGGCTCCTGTACTGAGATGGGGGACAGACTGGCACTCGAGGCCATGCTCAGCCACACCTGGTAGAAAAGAGACACTTGAGGGTCCTGTAACCAAGGACAGAATTGTAAATAAAAGATACTCATATTTTAAGATACCTACTTAAAAGAAAGAAAGAAAAAGGACACACTGACAGATATTTACCAGCTCAAAGGTTTAGGCTACTCATTAAAATGAAAACTAATATCTTTGTGATCAAATGTTCAGGGCCAATTAAAGTAGAATTTAGAAAAAAGTAAGCTATTTAAAAGACCCAACTTGAATTGCCCACTATTTCCATAAATAGTTATTTAATCAACTGTTACATATGACTATATTTATAATCAAAGCTTGCTATTAAAGGTCTAAGTTTTTAATATAAATAAAGTGAATAAAACTGATTCTATAACTTTAAAGCAATTGAGAATCATCTTAAATGTTTTAAGATTATATAATACATATTCACATTATCAAGTTGCTTTTACATTACCTTACATCACAACTAAATATAGTTACAAGGGTTCTTAAAATGTAGCAGTTAATACATGCCTTATTTCTTTCGTTTTTGAGACAGGGACTCACAATGTAACTCAGGTGGGCCTAAAAGTCCACTCCTGTTTCAGCCTCCTGGGTACTTGGATTACTGCCGTGTGCTGCTATGCTTAGGCAACACAGGCCATATTTATGACATTAAACCTCCAAGCCAAAACTAATGTTAAGACTTGCCAATAAAAAAGGAAATGGAAACGAAGGCCGTGACTAAGCTGAGCTCTGGACACAGACATGCCTACATGAGCTAACATACAAGGTTTTGCTACTCAGGACCTATGTTCAGAATTTACTGTAATATAGTGAGAACAAAGAAATGGAAACCAAAGGGTTAAACTAAGTTTTGTGGGTCGCACTGCATCCAAGAGTCTCAATTTTCACATTTCCTGTTAAAATAAAGTGGTTTCTAATTAATTTTTAATGAATTACTCATTAAGTTACAGTAAAATTTTAAAAGCTGGTATTATTGGTTATTTTGGTTATTACAGCTCTCTATAGCTTACACTCAATGTTTTAAGGGTGAAAACCGCATCCATTTGTTAATGCTGTGAACTGTAGAAGAAAATTTTTACAATGTAAAAAAAGTTAAACAAATGAATATAATACCTACATAATGTATAACACTATGGCTAACTAATGGTTTGCATACAAGATCACATTTCTGAACTGACACACTCACACATTAGCACTATTCTAGCAGGTGATAGACCACAGCTCATGTAAATGGCACTAAAATGATGACATTCTACACTAACCCCTCAGCATCAAAGACTCCAAGCAAGCTAAGTCTCTACGTATGCAGCAACTCCAGGTGACTGGAAGCTGCCGATCATTAGTTCTATGGGGGTTTACATGAGATCTCACATTGCTAAGGAAATCCAGACTTAGAAACAGTCTTCAAGACTGAGCCAGAGGGACCTGCAAAAGCATGCAACTCTAATCCAAGCACCTCCTGTTTGAAATTAGAGCCTGGCAAACAAAGTGTGAGAAGACCTGCCATAGTGACATGACTACTTAGTGGCAAAGTCAATGGCACCAAGTTCCAATATTTAATGGACTGACTGTTCTTTTCATTCCATTCTACTGTTTCACTCTTAGCTACGGAGGAAGGAAGCCTACATCTGCTAGTGGTCAACCTAACACAACCTTCCTCACTAACACCTGATCAAAAAGGCACAACTATATTGCTAACTCTAGAAACAAGGACATTTAAGGCTTTTGCTGCTCTAAATGCTACTTCTGGATGAACACCTTGACCATGTCTCTAAGTGAGAGGAATAATTGAAGACACTTACTCAGTATGAGCCCCGTTCCCTACCAGGGCACTGATGCACTCCAGGCTCCCAGAGCGGGCCGCCTTATGAATGGGCGTTTCCCCCTCACAGTCCTGAAACACAGAATGCACAGGGGCTCAGATTTACCCAAACTGTTGGCAGTGAGTAGCAAGCAGGTAATCAATACAGAGTTCCCTTCTCTGAAATAAAGTATATGAGCAAAATCCGAAGTGGAGGAGAAAGCAGTGCCATCTGTGAAAGGTCACTGAAAGCCAGGCTGCAGGGCATGCTCTCCACAACATTTAGCTACGTGTAGGATATTGATGAAGACTTAGGAGGGGTCCCATATTGATAGTGTGAACCCAGTAATACTGACTGACGAATCATTTTATTCCAGAGCTTGGTATAAATGTGTTGTATAGAAACTCAAAATAACTATCTTATAACCAATAAAAATAAATTCACATTACAACAGCTACCCAGAGCTGGGGAGTGGTGGCGCACACCTGTAATCCCAGCACTTGGGAAGCAGAGGCAGGCGGATGGATCTCTGTGAGTTCGAGACCAGCATGGTCTATAAAAGCTAGTTCCAGGACAGGCTCCAAAGCTACACAGGGAAACCTATCTCAAAAAACCAAACCAAACCAAACAACCAACCAACAAAAACCCCAGCTACCCAGGCCAAGAAAAAGCTAACAAGACAACTTCAAGTCCAATCTTCTGTATAGCTTCTGTAGTGCTGATAGCAGTAAGACATAGAGCTTGCCTTCAACTCTCTATCTTGAATTGGAACTGTATTTTAGGAAAGACATCTCAAGTCAGAGGATGGGGTAAAGACAAGGAAAAACCTATGCTGGACAGGGTAAGCTTTGTAGTGCTAATAGACCTTCGGCTTGGCAAAGACACTTGAGGACAAAAGGGCAACAGATGGAGTGATCATTTCTGACAGACACTCAGAGTGCTGTCTAGGAAACTCTGAGGGAGAGCTTTGCCAGAACTTGAATGGATCCCACTTCAAGGTTCCCAGGAGCAGCAGTTGGCAGTACCTGCACACCACATAATTAAGGAATAACGAAAAAAGGCAAGGGTGCAATTGTACAGTGAGTGGCCCTGGGAAAGGGTCATTCATAAAATTAGCAAACGCCTGAGCTCCTTCCCAGTGCACCACACAGGGAATTGTTGTTACTGCTTCACAGCAAACAGACCAAGACCAGATTGCTGATAGCTCAGGACAGGGAAGAGTGTCCACTTATTAAACAAGGGTTTTCAATGGTTCTAGACTTTAAAGTGATACCAGGGTGTAGTCAAGAAAAGTTTGTTTGTTTTTTTTTTTTTTTAAGAGAAACAGCAAGCCATGTGACTATCCAAGAACTATATGTTAACTCAGGTGTTTTAAAAAAGCAAACTACTACTTTTTTTTTTTGAGACAGGCTCTCTCAACTGTGTAGCTGTCCTGGAACCTGCTGCACAGACCC
This sequence comes from Cricetulus griseus, assembly GCF_003668045.3. Taxonomy (NCBI): domain Eukaryota; kingdom Metazoa; phylum Chordata; class Mammalia; order Rodentia; family Cricetidae; genus Cricetulus; species Cricetulus griseus. The sequence goes on along the minus strand of NW_023276807.1, from coordinate 69,013,058 downwards.
TTGAACTCATACATCCATCTCCTTCTGCTTCCCCAACACTGGGAGTAAAGGTATGTGCTACCACTTCCACCAAACTACCTTTTTAAAGAAAAGTAGAGAGACAAAACCTACAGTGACTGGCTGGGAAGATGGTTTTGTCTGTAAAGCACCTGCTGTGCAAACAAGAGAACTGAGCATGGATTCCCAGGACCATAGGAAAGTCAAGCATGGTGGTGTGTGTCAGGAACCCCGGGACTGGAAACCAGAGACTAGAAGGTCTTTGAAGCTCACTGGACAGCTAGCCTAGTCAAACTGCTGAGCTTCAGCTTCAGTGAGAAACAAGCTTAAGTAAGATTGACAGTAACTGTGGGAAACACTCCAGCCCCCATATGTACATGCAGTCACATGCCCACCCACAGCAGCATATTCAAACACCACACACAGAGACATATGTACTCTGCAGAAAAGCTAACGGATTTAAATATGTTCACAAGAAAAAAAAAATCTTATAGTTAATTTCCCCAGAAGATGGAGGGATATTAACAGTGGTCAGAGAACAGGAAGGACTACCCAGCCCTTGTTTTGTGAGCTACACCTCTGGAAGAGATGCCTATGCCGAAGCAATCAAGAAAATCCAAACTTTTCAATGGTGCTCTCCAGTCTCTATTTACCTTTCAAAAGTAACCAAGGGACTCCACAGAACAGTGGGAACATAGGGGCACACCTGCGAGCCTATACTCTCAGTACCTGCTAAAAATCACCAACTAAAATGGAAAGACCATCTGGCTTTTAAAAAGCAGTCCCCCCACCTTGACAATTTCTTCATACCTCTTTATAAATTACATGCTTTGTTAACTACTTAGTTAACATACAGAAAATTCTAAACTTAAATTCCATATTAACAGCAAATATGAACTATTTTCATTCATGAATTTGTTATCCACATTTTATTGGTGGAGCTGGAACCACAGTCTAATAAGTAAGTGACTTGTCCAAAGCCAGCCTGCCAGACAGCAGAACCCAGACTCAAATCCACAGTGCCCATTGTGCTGAGACCAGGAGGCAACAGTACAGATGTCAGGCAGATGGACAGACATGCCTCTGTCCTACAAGGGTGAAAAAGAGGAAATTCATATGAAAGGAAAGGAAGTATGTAAAGATCTGAAGCTGCCCCTATTCAAGTCTCAGTAACAAAAAAGGGGCCAGCCTCTCCTTACACTGCCCTTTTCACTGTCAGTCTCAAGAAGAAAAACATGCACGCTATGCCTTTCACTCCCTTTCCTCCTGTCCTTGTTCCAACCCATAACCAAAACACTTGCTATTTTATGTGGGTAGCTAACATCCTCAGGAAGGAACCACAACTGCTTTACAACTGTTACAACCAAGGAACAAATCTCAAGAAAGAGAGGCAGGAGGGAGGAACTGAGGATCCTTTGCACACAAGATGCTGATGAGGATAAGAAAATACGCAAGGGACTAGAAAGATGGCTCATCTGTTAAAAGCAAGTACTGCTCACTCAGCAGACCCGAGTTCCATTCCCAGCACCCCTATCAGGTGGCTTACAACCACCTATAACTCTAGCTCCAAGACGACCCCACACTGATCTCAAACAGGTGCACATTCCCACATACATATATATATTTTTTTAAAAGAAAAGTACATAGTAAATGAAAGGGGGAAAAGGGGGGGCAAATATCATAGCTACCAGAGCTGCCAGCATGTAATCCACCCTTTGAGCTGGAAAGTAAGTTATGTCTGCTCCACTTTAGATTATCTACTGTATGCTTCTCTATTATACGCTAGTAATATAAACATCCATAAAAACACATCATAAAAAAAAAACCTGGCTCACATATCTAGTCAGTACACTTGAATACAAATTTCTCAAGTCATTCATTTTTTTTTTTCACTAAGTAAGTGACACTTAAAGTGAAGTTTCCACACCTACTCACCACCCCCAACTTGTGTCTGAAGGGCAAACCCACCCTGAAGCTTACACAAGCCCTCCTTTTGCTAGTGTGGATGTGTTTCTACAGTACCTATGAAGTTAAGGCAGCAGCCAGGAGCGAGAGCCAGGAAATCTGGGCTGTGGGCCAGCAGCCTTCAATTATCAGCTGTGACCTTGGGCAAATCATCAACTCAGATCTGGGCGAGTCCCATAACAGGTAAAATCTCTCTACAAACTGAATGCATGCCTTGGGAGGAAAGAGCTTATTAGCCACAAGTAACTGAAGGAACATATTCCAGTTTGCCTCAGGTAAAGACATCAAACTCTAATTAAGGCCTCAATTTAAAACATCTTATGAATAGCAGTTATTAGGAAAACAAACAAAGGCAATGTCAATCAGGTCTCCTTACCGGTTTGTTAATGTTGGCCCCAGCCTGAATCAGCCAGACCAGACACTGAGGATGTCCTCCAAAAGCAGCAATGTGGGCTGGGGTCTGGGCATATCGGGTGGTGGAGACATTCAGTGAGGCGCCTGCTCTTATCAACTGGATTAAGCACTCCAACTTCAAACAGATGGGAGGACAAAACATGACACATCAGTATGACAAAAATAGTACAACAATCTAAATTCCACAACGGTCACCAGTGGTGTTTTTGCTACCATTCTTTTTTCTTCTGATAATAAGTTAATCTCTTCCCAACACTATGCCAAAATCTTAAGACATTTATGTTAAGAGTGCATTATTCTAGCCGGGCGTTGATGGCGCTCGCCTTTAATTCCAGCACTCGGGAGGCAGAGGCAGGCGGATCTCTGTGAGTTCGAGGCCAGCCTCGTCTCCAGAGCAAGTGCCAGGATAGGCTCCAGAGCTGCACTGAGAAACCCGGTCTCAAAAAAACCAAAAAGAATGGGGCTGGAGAGATGGCTTAGAGGTTAAGAGCACTGACTGCTCTTCCAGAGGTCCTGAGTTCAATTCCCAGCAACCACATGGTGGCTCACAACCATCCGTTATGAGACCTGGTGCCCTCTTCTGGTGTGCAGATATACATGGAAGCAGAATGTTGTATACATAATAAATAAACAAATTCTTAAAAAAGAAAAGAAAAAAGAAAAAAAAGTGCATTATTCTAAAACTTCTATCAAGACTTTTCACACATGATAAAATATTTTTAGTGATTGGCAGGATACAAAAAAAAAATGTGTAAGTACAGTCAACTCTAGTCAAAGACAACTCTTTTACACGGCTCCCAAAGCTCACTCCCTATCACTTTCTCAGTCTTTAAAAACTGGACAGAAAGAAAACTGGGGTGAGGGGGAGTGGGGGGAGGTCACACCACAGCTGAGCTCACCCAGCAGGTGACTAATTGGCAAGTAGAGAGACAAGATAGAGCCAGGTCCTGCTGTGCTGGCTGCTGGTTATGAGTCCAGCACAGGTCAGCATGTGCAGCAAGTGCCTACCATGTGGCCAGGCAACTTTTGGGATTTATTTGTTCTCCAATAGTGGACCGCTTGCTTCTCAGCCGACAAGGCAGTGAAAAAAGCTATGCCTGGTTGCAAGGAACTTTGAGGAAAAAAAACAGCACCCTGAGTCTCCTTATCTGTCACTCTCAGCGATTTAAGCTGACAGATCACTTCAATAAGCACAAGTTTTTATTGATTGGCAGGCGACAAAACTTACACAGTAGGCAGTGAACACATTTAAAAACAACAGGGTTAGACAGAGGTCGAAAGTAATGGCTGGTTAAGAGCTCCTTTAATTTCCCAGGGGAAAAAATAAAAGTACAAACCAGCGGTAAGACGAGTAGGTGTCAAGTGAAAAGTGGTTAATTAACATTTAACATGGGGAGTTCCCAGGACCGGAACCTGTTAGCTAGGCCATGTTCAACGGAGGAACTGGGTTTGGAATTCTGCAGAGAACTTTTAAATGGGGCATTCTGTAAAAGCAAGGTATAATTAGCCTTAGTAATGGCCAGTCTAAACTTCAGCATCACTAGTACATCCTAAGGAAAATATGCTGGAAAGCAACAGATGGCCAGGTTGGGGAAAGAGGCTCGGCCTGGGCGATCTAAGAGCTTTCCCTCCTAGTCAGACGGGTTTCCAAGACGGTTCAACACCTTAAGACTATCATGCTCAAAACAAACAAACAAACAAACAAAAACCAGAGTCCTTGTCGGGCGTTGGTGGCACACGCCTTTAATCCCATCACTCGGGAGGCAGAGGCAGGCGGATCTCTGTGAGTTCGAGGCCAGCCTGGTCTACAAGAGCGAGTGCCAGGATAGGCTCCAAAGCTGCACAGAGAAACCCTGTCTCGAAAAACCAAAAAAAAAAAAAAAAAAAAAAAAAAGAACCAAAACAGTCCTCGCCTCAGCTACAATACTGGTCTCCAGAACCAAGTCTATACTCGTCCTCGGTAGAAGTGAAGAAGCAAACAATAAAAGCTCTTTTAGTTTTCTTACATTGTGGCAAAGCAGTGCACCATGTAGTTCGCCGCTTTACGGCGCGGAGGCACGTCTGTCAGCCGGTAACTAAGGAGACGGTGGATCCCCCCCATCGACCACCGGCAGAGAGGCCCGCTCAAGACTGTCCGCCATCCGTGCAAGACCCGGAGGATGCGGCCCCAGGCGGGGGAGGGTGCGGATAGGCCAGCCACGGCCCCGCCTCGGGCCACATCAGGTGCAGACTCGACACCCGGGATTGCGAGGACAGCGCCCATCCCTTCCCGTCTCTGCAGCTGATTTCTGTAACACCGGCACGCGGGGCTCCCCGTTGCTCCTCGTGAGCAGGAACCGTCCACACTGTTCCCCGAAGAGGCGGCGGGCTCCGCGCAAACCGCCCCAGGGGCGGCCTACATCACCCCTTCTCTGGAAACGTGCAGAAGAGCTGCACATGCGCCTTGGCTCCTTCGGGGCGCGGGCGAGACCGACCCCGCTTCCGCCCCGCCCTCCCAGCACTCCCCGCGCCCACCGAGGTCCTGGGACGCGCGCGGCGCCGCACATGCGCTGTACACCCCCTCGAGGCGTCCGTCGGGCGGGCGCGACTTCCGCGCCCCCACCCCGTGGGTCGCAGACCGCGTTCTGCCGCACATGCGCCCTGGAACCCTCGGGGGTGCGACTGACGCCGCCCCCAGGGCTTTTGCCGCGCTCTCTGTGCACGGTGGGGTGCACTCTGACCCTCATGGAAAACCACGCGGAAAATGGCGCCTTAAAGTGCCCGCGCCCACCTTTCCGAAGTGCGCGGCCCAGTGCACGGGCGTCCAGCCGTAGAAGGAGTCCTCCGCGGCCAGGTGAGCGCGCGGCGTGTGCGGCAGAAGCGAGCAGAGTGTCACCAGGTCCCCGTCGCGGCAGGCGCGGTGCAGCGGGAAACGGAGCGACAGCAGCTCCTCGCTAGAGAAGCCTGCCTCCGCGCCCGCACCCACTACCGCCGACATGATGCGTCGCTGGAAAGCGCGCGACTCGGACCGGCGAGAGGGACGTGCCGGCGAAGGCCTGCGAGTCCGCCGCCACTCAAGCACAAAGGACAAGCGAGCCGCTGCTGCGTCCCACCCGCTGCCGAGCGCGGCGAGCACTGAGGGCGGGACCTGGGCGGCGGGGCGGAGCCTGCGCCTGGACAAGGTGGGGCCAGACTGAGACCGCTGCCTCTGGCGGCTGGTGCTCAGGCTGGCGCCCGGAATGGGGCGGGGCCTGGGCTCCGGGGCGGGGCCTGCGCCTGGAAAGGCCGGCCTGACAGGCTGCGGCCTCAAGAGCCAGTCAGGAGTGGGCGGGGCCTGGGTCCGGGGCGGGGATTGCCTCTGGACAGGGCGGGCCTGACAGGCCGCGGCCTCAGGAGTGGGAGGAGCCTGAGCCCAGGGGCGGGGCCTGCGTCTGGATAGGGGAGAGGTCTGACAGGGAACACCACCTTAGACCGCTGGTGCTGAGGTTAATTAGCCTGAGCCCTCCAGGGGGTGGGCGGGGCCAGGAGGTGATCTTGGTTTGAGGAGGCCGCTACTGATGCCAACGCGGGGTTTAGGCGAGGAAGGGACTTCACATTAGCGTGACCGGCTTAGCTGTGATTGACGCCCCGGACGACTGCGCCTGAGATCCCGCTTCACTTGAGACTGGTTGACACGGACACCAGAGGGAAACCGCTACTGAAACCTTGCCTGCGATAGCCAAGCCCCGACCTACCTGTGATTGGCAGCTGAAAACCACGCCTGGAACGAAGGGGTGGAGCCTGGGGTTAGAGCTTGGGGACGAGTGGGTGTGGTTTCGCGCAGGTGGGTGTGGCCATCAGCTAATGGTTCTGGGCTGGTTCCTGCTGTAGCTGCTACTGGCCAGGCGAGGAGGGACTCAGGACACTGGGCGCAAGTGTTGGCAGGCGGCCGGCCGTGGGGATGCTTACGCCGTTGCCTGAGTTCCTCCAATTAGTGTTTATTGGATGCCTGCGGAACGCAACTCCTCATTAAAAACCCGAAAACAAGGGTGCAGCTAGTTACACCGCTATCCTTTAATTGGCTGCCCGAGCAGGGGAGGATAGACCCTGGCGTCTGTAACTATCAAACATGACTCACGCGAGCAGTCTGGACACACGGTGAAAGAGATTTTATTATTGAGAAAAAATGACGCTACAGAAGACTCTTTCAAATAGTATAGTGCTGTGGTTAAAAATAGGGTTTTTTAAAAATTGAAAATCTTACGAAGCCATTAAGAAGTGGATACTTACTGAACTATTTTTCTAGCCATATATATTCCATGTGTATGTTTTTCCTTAAGGAGGTTGCATAGCAGAGATTCAAATTACTGTGTAGCGGAGACTGGCGTAGAACTCATCATCCTCCTGCCTCAGCCTCCCAGCTGCTGGGATTATAAACATGTCATCAGGCCACATACCTACCATTGCAACATTAAGTAATAAAAAGCAAGTAATTGGAAAACAGACAATTGACAAAGGAAATTGTTAACCTGTGTGAACACACCATGTAGCCATCTATTCAAACAAACACTCCTTGTGAATGCGATGATGTTGAGAAATGTTCCAGGCTAGATAGAAAAGTGCAGTGTTTCAATTCACTGAGCAGTGACTAATGAATGGGAAATATGAGACAGAATCTGTCTCAAGTTCATTACCGGTGAGGCAAGAAAATATTTTAATAGTTGTGTTATTACTCAATTGCTTAGACCAAATGGTAGCCTGTTCTGTTTCAAGCTTTGTTCACGGAGAAGTGGATTTTGTTTTACATGCCATTGATCTTAATCTGAGTGAATCCCTTAAAGATACAGCTTGGGAAAGGGAGTCTCATTTTGTAAAATGACCAGTGTACTTTGTCAGCTTTTGCAAAACAAAGAGAGGTATTGCTGTGAGACTGAGGCCAATTTTCTTTTTAAATTTTATATGTATTTGTGTTCTGCCTGCATGAATGTCTGTGTGAGGGTGTCAGATCTTGGAGGTACAGACAGATGTGAGCTGCCATGTGGGTGCTGGGAATTGAACCAGGGTCCTCTGGCAAAGCAGTGAGTGCACTTAACTGCTGAGCTGCCTCATATATACCATATGATGCATATTTCTATAGCTGTGCATAAATAGACTGATGTGCTCACTAATGAATGGGTCCCCAGGCTAGTGGCCTGCTGCTTTGCTTTTCTGAATCCTTAGATAAGCTTTAATAAATCATAAATAATAAATCACACACCCCAGTGTCTGTTCTTGGGATCTATGGATTGGGTGTATTAAGTGTCAGTGTTCCAATTGGTTGGTAACTCACATTTTGTTCAGTTTTTTTGTTTGTTTTCTTGAGTCTATGTAGTCCAAGCTGGTCTGTAACTCGACATCCTCCTACCTAAGCTCCCAAACTGCTGGAATTGTGAGTATGTACCACCATGCCAACTTTTGTTCAGCTATTATACAAAAAAATACAAACAAAAACGCCCTGCTTTTAAAATTGGAATTGTGTTTTTCTAACCAAAGATGGTATCATGAAAGGAGTCACTTAGTGGGGCAAGGCTCAGGCAATAGAGTACCAGGTGGCATGTACTGCTGAGCCATCTTTGAGTGGCACTATTCACCAAAACCTGTCTTGAGGGAGGAAGAGACAGAGAAGAAGGCAGAAGCCAGATTGTATTCTAGATTAAGTGGACCAAGGCGGAACTTATAAGAGGTTTTATCTGAACTTAAAAGAGGTTTTATCGTGCTGGCCAAGAACAATAAAAGAGGATCCGGTGGTGGGGGAGGTCACCCCATGGGGCCTAGGGTTTGGCTTTGGGGTAGGGAGCATGAAAGAGGTGGTGGGCCAGCCACATAAGTCAATGGAAGGATGTGGATCATCCTTGCTACCTCAGCAGTCATCTGCCTGTTCCTACTCTTGTCTCAGCCTCCAGAATCTCAAGAGCTCAGTGTCCAAGATGTCCCACCCATCACACTCTGGCCATCCCCTGTCCCTGGAGCTTGTCCCTTATCACAGTAAGCTTCCTCTGCTCTAGGCAGGCAATATGTATTTCCTGACACTCCCTTCCAAATGAAATAAATTTAAAAACTAGATAAGTTAATATTATTCATTTTTGGAAGATTTGTTTTACCCTCCTCTCTCTCTGTGTGTGTGTGTGTGTGTATGTGAATGTGTGTGTCTGTGTGTACATGCATGTGTGAGAGTGTGCCTGTGCGTGTGAGTGCATGTGTGTGCGCCTATGTGTGTGTGCATCTGTGTGTGTTTATGTGAACGTTAATGTCATGTGAGTGCAGGAGCCCATGGAGAACAGATGTCAGATTCCCTGGAACTGAAATTGAGTTGGTTGTAAGCCTCTAAGTGTGGATACAATCAGCCAAACTCAGGTTTATTTTAAGAGCAGCATGTGCTTTTAACTACTGAGCCATTCTTCAGCCCCTAATGTTAATCATCTTAAACCAAGAAAGAAATCCGGTTTTGTTTTCAGATTGGCTGTCTAGCTCAGAAATAGTGTTCACCTGGCTGTCTTAAAGCTGTGGCTTCTGCTGGGTGTTGGTGGCGCACGCCTTTAATTCCAGCACTCAGGAGGCAGAGGCAGGTGGATCTCTGTGAGTTCGAGGCCAACCTGGTCTCCAGAGCCAGTGCCAGGATAGGCTTCAAAGCTACACAGAGAAACCCTGTCTCGAGAAAAAAAAAAAAAAAGGCTGTGGCTTTGGTACCCAGAACTACCAAAATACATTTAAGATCTTACCTCATGAGTGTGCTTGAGACTGCACCTCTGCCTTTACAGTCTTTCTTTACATTTTCTTTTTGTGAGACAGTTTCATGTGACTAAAGCTGACCTTTGCTATGCTGCTGAGGATGGCCTTGAACTACTGACCCTCATCTGACCTCCCAAATCCTGGGATGATGGTTTTATGTGGTCCTGTGGCTGGAACTCAAGAGTTCCTGTATGCTAGGCAAACATTCCACCAGCTGAGTCTCTTCCCCAGCCCTGTTGTCACAGATTCTCACTGATCAGAAGACTGCCAGATGCCACCCTTCTCTGTTTCGGGCCAGGAGCTCTATGGTAGCCCCTCACCCCATTACTCTGTCCCCAGATCCCAGGACAGAGCCTAGCCCACACTTAGTTCTCACTCAGCATTTGCCAAGTGACATAAAGCTCAAGACCGAGATTCAATCAGTTGATAGATTATTTTCAGAAAGAGGGTGGCCAGACATCCTGATTAAAGAGAACATAAAGATTCTAGAACTTATGGGACATAGTGATTCATGCCTTTAATCACTTGGAAGGCAGAGGCAGAAGGATTTCTGTGAGTTTGAAGACAGCCTGGTCTACATAGCGAGTTCCAAAAATAAATGGAGAGACCTTGCCTCAAACAAACAAATGAATAAAACATACCAAAAACAAAACACAACACACAAAAAAACTAGAATTTACCTACTTGTGTGTTGTTTATAAAAAATGCTGAACACAAATCTTTTAAAAGGCATAGATATGACGGGCGTTGGTGGTACACGCCTTTAATCCCAGTGCTCGGGAGGCAGAGGCAGGCGGATCTCTGTGAGTTCAAGGCCAGCCTGGTCTCCAGAGTAAGTGCCAGGATAGGCTCCAAAGCTACACAGAGAAACCCTGTCTCGAAAACAAACAAACAAAAAGCAAAAACAAACAAGGTGGAGATGCTCTACTCAGATGCAAAATCAGACTCCCATTTGTTGTCAAACTGATGGGAAGAGAGTTGTGGGGGACAGAAGGTGAAGGGTGTCATGTTAGTCAGTTTTGTGGTAGTACATTGAAATAACTGAGGTATGAACAACATGACAAGGGTTATTCTGGCTTATGGTTCTGGAGATTCCAGGCCCAGATCAGGTGGCCCTGTTGCTCTGGGCCAGGCAGCAATCCATGGCAGGCTTGTATGGTAGAACATGACATTCAGTGAGGCAGAAACTGAGAGGCAGGTCTCATGTCATAGTTCTCTTTGCAGGAGAATCCCACCCCTTCCGTTATTTGGGGTTCTTTCCACTAGTTCCTCCTGCCCCTGTAGCAGTTCCACTTTGGTATCAAGCCTATAACTCAGAGACACTTAAAATTGTAGCAGGCACTGGGTGGAGGCGGCTGCGGAGATAGCTGTAGGCACAGCAGGTACTGTTACCTAGAAAAAGAGTGCCTCATCCTGGACACCAGCTCCTGGGGTGAGATGACACTCAAGTAGATTTCAGTTTCACAGCCATGAAGTCACTTAAATGTTTTCAACTGATTTTCTCATGTCATCACCACAGAGAAAAGTCCACAGGTAGTCACTGCTGTTATTCCAAGGTTTCCATGCCACCTGAGGGCAGGCTAGGAAGTCTCTTCACTACCCAGGGCATGTCAGCCCAGGCAGAGGCTGTTGCCTGGCCAGCCCCGCATACCTGATGCCACTGAAGTGATTTGTCACTTTCTCACCTTAGCTGAAACTGTCACATTTACTCCAAAAGAACACCCAAGGAAAGCTGGTGTAATTCCAGTACTTGGGACAGGACTTCAGGGCCATTTTCTGATCAGTAGTTCAGGGATAGTGTGAACTACACGAGACCCTGTATTTAAAAGAAAAAAGATGCACAAACAGCATTTGATTTGCTAGGACTTGTCATTATAGAGAAGACTGTCTTAGCCACTTTGACAAAAACTGAGTCAATATGACTCTTACTTGCACAGAGTGTAGACACCAATCCAGTGAATGCTTGTGCCACAATGTAGTCTCTACAGTGAAGATAACATAGGGTTATTTTAAACTTGAAAGCAATCTCTTTGAGCAATCATCAGGCATCTAGGGAGGCACCCTAGATGTAACAGAGGCAAAAGAAAACAACAGCTCCAGTGGCAGGTGCCCCAGGGGCTTTCCACTGGGGTGGTTAATTTCTCTGTTGTTAGCCTCTCCCTCTCTGTTGGGAGGGCTGGGCTGGTGCAGTTGTAAAGAGTGTGGTGAAGTCAGCTTTACTGGATAGAGTCCCTCAGCCTCTCTAGTTTCCTTACTCACCTGTTCATGTACAAGGATCAAATGAGACTGGCTCTGAGAAGAGTTTATATAGTGCCCTTGCTGAGTGATAGGTTGGTTCATAGACATCTCTGCCACTGGTGTCTTCTCATGCTGCCTCTTACTCTTTGTTGTTGTTTTTTTCTTTTCTTGAAGGCTGAATATAAAAGTAAAGGTCTCTGGGGCTTTCTGTTTTGAGTCTACTCCTGCGTGTGTCCCTGGTGCTTCTCAGTACTTCCTCTGGTCCTTGACCTGGTGACCCTGTGAGACCACCTCTGCTGAACATTCCCATAGCTGTAGGTATCTCTGGGGATGTCACCTCTGCTGGGGATCTTGTTCCAACAGCCTTGTCGTGCTTGCTTTTTGTTGTTGGTTTTGTTTGTTTGTTTTGTCAACTTGACACAACCTAGAGTTACTAGGGAAGAGGAACCTCAATTGAGAAAATGTCCCCAAAAAATTGTCTGTAGACAAGTCTGTTGGGCATTCATGTTTCCTGATGAATGAATGATGTGAGTGGGTCCAGCCTCCAGGAGACAGTGCCACCGCAGTGCAGTTCTAAGTTCTATAAGAAAGCAGGCTGAGAAAGTCATGGGGAGCAAGCCAGTAAGCAGCATCCCTCCATGGCCTCTGCTTTTTATCCTGCCTCCACGATTCAAAGCATCAGGGAGTTCCTGCTTTGACTTCCCTTAGTGATGGAGTGAGACCTTAGAGTTGTAAGCTGAAATAAACCCTTTCCTCCCAAGTTGTTTTTGGTCATGGTGTTTTATCACAGCCGCAGACTCTTAAGATAAGCCCTTTCTTCTTAGTTTGTTTCGTAAGCAGAGAGCAATCTATAGCCTTGCTCAGTGGCTTACACAGACAGGGTTTGAGTTTACTAGCCAGGACTTGTGACTCTACAGAAACTAGAATAACTAGAAATCAATATGTTGGCCCAGACACCCAAGACTGTCCTTGGTGTCTTTTGGTTGGCCACTCTTCATTCCTTCAAAGTTTTCTCCCAGCATGCATCCCTGGAGCAATGAAAGAGAACGCAGGCAAAAGGAGGGTTCTACTGCATACCTTGCCAAATGTCTGCTAAATGTGACATGGACTGAAATATGTGATTGGTGCAGCACCTGGTCTAGATTTACTCCATTTGAGGGGCCAGTTGTCAGGGTAGAATGAGTCGGCACTGTGCTTGTGCAGGCAAACCACCATCTGATGCTGGGAGCAACAATACACTGGACTCAGTGGACTGAACAGAACACAGTTGATGTCACACTGGATGTGGGACGTTGTGAACTGAGGTTTTCAGAAAAGGCAGCATTTGTGCTACCATTGGGCTACCTTCTGGGCTGTTGACTGATGAGGATCTCCTTGGCTGTGGAAAGTTGGAATATGGCAGGTAAATACCCACCTCTGTGATTGGCTTAACATCCTTGTAACTGTCAGATAAAACCCCTTTTTAATTATGCCAACAGATCTCCAGCTTCCATCAACCCACAGTCTGAGAATGTCATTGGATAGCACCTGATTTTGTAGTAGAGCTTGACCAATTTTCTTTCCTACCTGATGTTTTCCACCAATATATTTGAAAATTGACTCTATTTATGACACTGATCTGTTACTGTAAAACTTAATGAAACTTTTACCACATTGAAACAGTGTTTGGTGTACCATGAATCCGAGTTCCTGGACCATTGCTACTTATAATTGGCCTTGGAATAAATGATCTCCTGTGCCCTTTGAAGTCAGACCAGGTCCTGTATTGACAACACACGGAATATATTGAGCCTACTAGACCAGACCAGAGACACACAGGCACATATAAAGAGAGACACAGCACACCTACCTGTTATTTTACTCTGGGGGACTCATCACAGTCTCTGGCCAGGAGATCACCAGGAAACAAACTCCTAATTGATCATAGGCCAGATCAGTTGGAATCCCCAATGCTGCCTCTTGGCAGCGGTCCAGACATCTCTGTAATTGGCTTGTTAACATAATATCCAGCCAGCAGCAGTGACATGATGTGTTGTGTAAAATGGTTTTTACTCTTTTGTCTTTTTTGAGGGGCCTACCATACAGCTCCCAAATAAATCACACACAGAGGCTTATTGTTAGTTATGAATGCCCAGCCTTAGCTTGGCTTGTTTTTTGCCAGCTTTTCTTAATGTAAATTATCCCATCTATCTATTGCCTCTGGGCTTTTATCTTTCTCCTCTGTAAATCTTACTTTCCATCTTACTCCGTGGCTGGGTGGCTGGCCCCTGATGCCTTCCTCTTCTTGTTCTCTTGAGCATGTACTCAAAGGACACTTCATCCTACCACAAACACACTTGCTCCACCGTGTTCATTGCTACTGTATTCATAATAGCCAGAAACTGCAAACAACATAGATATTCTTCAACAGAAGAATGGATAAAGAAAATGTGATACATTTACTCAATGGAGTATTAGCTGTTAGGAAAAAAAAAGACATCATGAAATTGCAGACAAATAGATGGAACTAGGAAAAATCATCCTGGGTGATCCAGACCCTAAAAGACAAGCATGATATGTATTCGTTTATATGTAGATATTAGCTGTTAAGACCCTAATAACCAAGCTACAACCCATAGCACCACATAGGGTACATAGAGAGTATGGAACTAGAGGGAATAAATATATCTTATTAGGAAAGGGCAGTAGAATAGAGATTTAAAGATGAATTAGGGGGTTTGTGGCATGGGAGAAGTGGTAGTAGGAGGGGATATAGAGATACAGCTAAAATTAAGGGGTGTTTGTGGTATAGTATGGGAAGCTAATACAATAGAAACTGCTTAAAAATATATACAAATGAAGGCAATCTAAACGAATTACCAAACAATAGGAGTGAGAGTCCCAGTTGGTCATCTCTTATTACCAAATTAAGTTTTCAGTACAGTATTGGGTTACATCTAATTGAGTTGTCTAAGGGGACTTTACAGGAATCCCCAAACAACCCAGGCTATTGCTAAGACAATAGGTTGCTCTCCACAGTCTGACAGCAAAGCCTTGTTGCTGAAGACAACACAACTCATTGAAGATGGACATGTCTAGGTGCTGCTACCTACATAGAGCCTTTACCCCTACTTTCCAGCATCTTTGCTATAGGAAGGTACTCTGTACACTATCAAAAAATGTAAACAACAAGCCAGCACACACATTTTGTCTACAATAGTCTGCTGTCTGCAAGATAGGCTAGGGTAAATATGGCACAAAGCTTGTGGGAGTACTAACCACTAACTGACCAGGCTCGAGGCCTACTCCATGAGATGGAAGCCATACCCAGCACTGCTTGGGTGACCAAGAACCTGAGACTAGATAACCCAGGGTTCTAGGACAAACCATATAATACTGGTCTAAAAAAAAAAAAAAAAAAAAAAAAGAAGAAGAAGAAAAAAAAAACGTAGTGACAAAATGACTCATAATGACATTCTGCTATACTCATAGATCAGTACCTTATTCGGCCAGCATCAGAGAAACTTCTTCCAGCAGATGGTGTTAGACCCCCGGAAAACTCAGGTATTCGGGGTCCCAGGCCATGACTGCGGTCACCCCAATCACCAGGCGGATTAGAGAGCTTGCTGCAAACTGCACGAGGCTTTATTGTAATTTAACGAGCTAACCCCATGTTAGCTCGGGTCTTTCACCCACCCGCCATGGTGGATGGCTAGCAAAAGACAGCTCCTAGGGGCTCCCAAGAGATCTTATAGGACAGCGTAAGGGGAGTGTCTAGGGGTACGCACAGGCTCACGATTGGTGTGCCTCCAGCCTTGGAGGGCTTGCCCTGTGTTGATTGGCCAATTGGTTGTTATGACCCATAGGCCCTCCCAGGGTGGTTGCTATGCTTTGTGCTCATTGCTGTACGCTTGTCCGTAAAGCACACCCAGAGTCGTAAAGCATAGCGCCACCAGCTAACTTCTCATTGGTTCCTTGTCACGAGGCATCTGACTTTCTTGTGACTAACTAACTTCTGATTGGTTCCTTGTCACGAGGCAGGCATCTGATTTTCTAGTGACTAACTTCTGATTGGTTTCTTGTCACGAGGCAGGCATCTGACTTTCTAATGTCTAGAACAAGGTCATAGAAGCACATGTTGGGCCGTTATGACTGCCAAAAGGGAAGCTGGTCCCTTCAATGGGAACAAACAGAGACCCAAGCCAGACATTTTGGGGTGTTGTATTTTGTTTTCTCAGTTTTGCTGCATTTGGTTTCTGGTTTTTGTTTGTTTGTTTGTTTGTTTTTGTTTTTGAGAAGAAACTTAAAGTTGGGAGGTAGTGTGGAGGAGAGGATATGGAAGGATGGGATGGCAGGGCGAATCAGACCAAAATATATTTACATTTTTTGTTTTTGAGGCAGGGTTTCTTTCTTTGTGTAACAGCCCTGGCTGTCCTGGAACTCGCTTTGTAGACCAGGCTGGCCTTGAACTCACAGAGATTCACCTGCTTCTGCCTTTCATGTGCTAGGATTAAAGGCGAGCACTACCACTGACTGGCCCTTAAATTTAAAATGTATTTTCTGGCCAGGTGTTGGTGGCACATGCCTTTAATCCCAGTACTCAGGAGGCAGAGGCAGGCGGATCTCTGTGAGTTCGAGGCTAGCCTGGTCTCCAGAGCAAGTGCCAGGATAGGCTCCAAAGCTACACAGAGAAACCCTGTCTCGAAAAATCAAAAATAAATAAATAAAATGTATTTTTAAATTTATTCTTTAGACTGAAGCCTCTCTTCCCTCCACTCCTCCAGTTCCCCTCTCCCCCATATCTATCCATCTCCCTAAGAAAACAGGCCTCCCAGGGACATCAACTACACACGGCATAACAAGATACAATAAGATCCAGCACAAAACCTCATATCAAGGCTGGGTGTCATGGCCCAGCTTGCCTCAGCTTTAACCCACGACAGCCATGAGGTTCTACCTGAGTGGGGGTGTGTGGACTTGGAAGCTTCTAGTAACCCAACGGCGATAAAGACCAAACACAGGCATCTTGTCATCTTCAGAGAGCTCTCAGTTCCATGTTGTGGAACTAGAGCCATTCCTTTATTAAATATCTTTTCTGGTGTCCCTTAACCACCATGCTAGTACCACGAGGCAACCATTTCTCTCTTTGTCCTCCTGTCTCCCTCTGGCCTTCTTCGTTCCTCTCCTTCTGTCCTCATCCATTACTCACTCATCTCTAGCCCTCCACCCAGGTGAGGGCCTATTCAGATGCTTAGGCCCATACAGATGCAAAATAAGAGGCATATTACCCTCAGGCCAGGTAAAGTTACTGCCTGATGTTAATTAACAATACAATAGTGGGCTGGAGTTTCCTGGCGCCACCGCTGCTGACAGCCAGAACCTGGGACCCCACATAATCGGTCCCCCACAGCTGGGCGAGGCAACCCAGTAGGAGGATGGTAGTATGGAAGGATGGCAGGCTCTGTGATTGCCACTTCAGTCTCTGTGAGCCCTGCTTATTTGATTCCACAGGCATACTCTCCCAGTGTCCTCAACCCCTGTGGCCCTGACATTCCTCAAATCTCTGAGCTCTGAGGAGAGGGTCCTGATGGAGATCTCCAACCTGGGCTCTGTCTCCACCTAATGTTTGGTTGTGGGTCTCTGTATCTGATCCCATTAGCTGCCAGAGGCAGCCTCTCTGATGAGGACTGGACTAGGCAGGGATCTAAGAGGACAGCAGAATATCATTAGGAACCACTTCATTGATGTTTTATTTTGTTTTGTTTTGGTTGTATCCTAGGTCTTTGGGCTATCCAACCTCTGGTTCCTGGTCATCCAGGCAGTGGGGGGCATGGGTTCCCTCTTGGTGGCATGGTCATAAAATTAGACCAGTCATTGGTTGTCCATTCCCACAAGGTCTGTGCCACCATTGCCCCAGCACATCTTGCAGGGAGGGCAGATTGTAGATAAAAGGTTTTGTAGCTAAGTTGATGTCCTGGTCCCACCACTAGAAGCCTTGCCTGATGTCTTAGTTAGGGTTTCTCTTGCTGTGATGAAATACCATGACTGGAAAGCAAGCTGAGGAGGAAAATGTCTATTTGGGTTACACTTCTTTATCACTGTTCATCATTGAAAGAAGTCAGGATAGGAACTCAAACAGCAGAAACCTGGAGGCAGGAGCTTATGCAGAGGCCATGGAGGAGTGCTGCTAACTGGCTTGCTCAGCTTCCTTCCTTCCTTCCTTCCTTCCTTCCTTCCTTCCTTCCTTCCTTCCTTCTTTATTCTTCTCTCATACAATACACCCTGACCACAGCCTCCCCTCCCTGCACTCCACCCCGCCTCCATTGTTCCTCCTTTTCCTTTCAAAAAAAGAGCAGCCTGTTTTGTTATAGAAGCCAGGACCACAGGCCCAGAGGTGGCCCCACCTACAGTGAACTGGGCCCTCCCCATCAATCATTAATTAAGACAATGCCCTACAGCTGGGTCTTATGGAGGCATTTTCTTAGCTGAGGTTTCCTCTTTTAGCTAACACTAGTTTGTGTGTCAAGTTGACGAAAAGCAGCCAGCATAGCTGGCTACAGAAGACGGGCAGTTCAGGCTCTGGATCCTTTCTTACTAGGAGTCCTCACTAGGCTCACTTCATAGATTCCAGGGAGTTTCACTGCACTAGGTTTCCACACCCTCTCCTTGCCCTCCAATTCAGTCATCGCTCTCGCTTTTGAATAATAAAAATATAATAAAAAGAAACAAATCAAAAAGGCATGTCTGGTAACTTAATATTTAAATATTCTAATTTTATTTGCTGCTCACTGAGTGCAGTTCTCCTTCACGCAGGGTGGTGGCTGCTCCTACTCTGTCCTGTCCCCAGGTGTGGGCGGGCAGTGGCTTGCCCCTCTGCCAGTCCTGGTACTTAGGGCTAGATTAGTTTCCCCAGGAGTTGTCTGATTCTCCTGCTTTTCTGAAACTTTCGTTTTTTCTTGAGATGAGTTCCTGTTAGGGAAGAGATTTTCATGAGTAATTATGAGTATCCAGCTGATTGTTGCCACAGCCTGTAGTCTCTCTTATCAGTGGCACTGGATGGGATTCAGGAGTTACCTGTAACTTCAGGTGCTCTCCAGGTACAAACGGGCACAGCCATGGCTGGAAATCATGGAGGCAGGAGCATTAGGCATTGGTAGGACTGCATTCACAGCCAGGAAGCAGAGAGACAGGCATGCTGGTGTTCAGCCCACTTTCTCTTTTTTAAAAATTGCGAGAGAATGAATGCATGCGTGCGTGCGTGTGTGCACCCGCATGTACACAACTCAAGCATTCCTTTTCAGCATGTGGGTTCCAGCGACAGAAGTCAGGTTGCCAGTTTGGCAGCAAGTACCATTACCTGCCAGGCAGTCTCAATGGCCCTTCTCCTTGTCTAGTCCAGGAACCCTGCCCTTGGAATGATATCATAGCTTTTGCTTACCAATAGCTCTTCGAATAGTGTCAATGATTTTCTCCAGAGCTTCAAGGCTTTTCATCTGAAAAAGTGTTTCTTTCTCATCATCTGTGGAAACAGTCAAGGGCAATGGATAGACCCCACAATTATTGTTTAACTGCAAGCTTTTTGAAACCAGGCTACCAGGGTCTCAAAATACAGAGTGAACATATACCATATGTACATGCTTGTGACCTGCTGCCCTGTTACCACCAGGAGAGCCTATTCAGTCTAAATTCATGAAGAAACAAGAAAATTCAAATAGTCATAGTCATTCGCCATCAAACAAATGAAGCTGCAGGGCCAGATGAAATGTTTTACAATCTTGGAGGCAGGAGAATTCTCATAAACTCAAACTGAGAGCCAGCAAACTGAGAGCCATTCTGCAGAGGAACTGGCCAGTGTTCTTTGAGGTCATTAAAGACACAGTGGAAGAAGCAGCAGCTATATTGGGGACATTGAGGCATTAGAGGGCTGCTGATGTTTGCATATGCTGTGTGCATGTGAACCGAAGTTCCCAGGAAGAAGCCATGCCTTGTATCAACCCTCTGCAAAGCAGGTTGATTGACAGAACTGCAGTGGTCATGGAGAGGTTAGAATGTTGCAAGTCTAATTACAATCTATGTGGGCAGACTTTTGCCTCTTCATGGCCATTCCTTGCCCACCATAGTGTCTGACTAACATCCTTGCAACCATTAGGTAAAACCTTCTGGAGTGTACAAACAGACCCTTAGCTTCCGATGATCCAAAAGCTAAGAATGTCCTCAAATAGTGTTGAGGCTTGTAGCAGAGACTTCTTGCTTGTCTGTACTGCCAACCTGGTTTCCATCAATGTATTTTAACAGTGTCTTGATGTATAACTTCCTTTGTACTATTACTGTAAAAAAACTTAGTGAAACTGTTTGAACATGGGATTTGGGGTGACCTGGATCTGTGCTCCTGGACTGTGGTCACTTATATTTGGTTTCAGAATGAACTCTCTTGTGCCCCATGAAGTGAGCAAAACCTGGGATTTTGTCATTGTTCATTTGTTTCTATTGTAGCTAATGTTCATGGCTTATTTAAGAGCTTTGCAGAAATGAATGTCCCCACCCTGATTACCAGCCAGTGACCTTGAAGTGCTGGGAAATGAATTTACAAGCTCTTGGGACACTTCTGTTTTGTTTTGTTTTGTTTTGTTTTGTAAGCTTAAAATAATGTCACAATGGATGCTATTTTAAGCGCCTTGCTCTCCTTTTTTAACCTGGCCTGGGTTTTTCCTGATCCTTGTTCCCTAGGCGACACCTACATACTTATGACCATATAACAGCCCACTTCTCCTCCCAGGCAGACAAACACAGACCTCTAGTCTCCCCCAGTAGCACTTGGCAAACAAGCATCTTTGTTCACATCAGCCACCTTAGCCTGTAGTGGAGGTCACAGTGTTTTCTCTACAGTTTCCTTCCTGCTGTCTCCACAGCTGCAAGGCCTCATCTCTGACATGAGAGCTCCACGAACTTCTCAGCCCTTTCCCAGAGAGAGACACACCGTCTTGTCCTGGGCCTCAGAGATACTGAGGGGCCAGTTAGTCCACAGGTCACATGCCTCTACTTTGCCTTTGGGCCCTCTGCCACCCAAGTTCTCCTGCAGCAGCCAAACATCAGGGTTCCAGGGCCTGCATCTCACTTCCTGTCCTCTGCTCTGTGTCCTCAGCTTTGGGCAGAGGGCACAGCACCACTGGCAAAGCAGATGCTTTTACTCAGCACGCACACCTGCTGTACCCAAGGCAGCTCTGGGCAGGGGCTGCAGCTTTGATATCTTCCAGACATCAAGAGGCCATGAGCTCTCCATCCAAACAAAGGTTCCCGGTTGGCAGGTGGGCCTAGCTTACTGTCTGTTTCAGAGACTACGAGCTTAGGGCAGTCTCCAGGTCCAGTAGTGCTCACAGCCTTGCTCACAGCCCTAGTTGAGTCTTTTCCTGGAACTCTCCTTTCCCCCAGGAGTGGCTCCAGCAAAGGACCCGTGTGTTGAAGCTGAAGATGGCCTGCCACACTTTGCTTTGCCACTCTGACTCCCACTTCTGCTCTACTTTAGTCTATGATGTGACCATAGACAGAAGTTGCATGGCTACAACCCATCTCTCTGTGTCCTAGAGACCTGAAATAGGGACTGACCAGAGATCAGGAAGAGTAGTAAAAATCAGGATGTGGGATTCGCAACGGTCAAAATGAGCCTTGTGCTGAAAGACCTGTACCATGACAAGATACAGAACCAAAGCAGTTCTTATCAGGTCTCCCTTTCAGAATGACTTGTGTCATCCTGTCACATCCCCCAGATTTAGTACAAAGCCTGTGAAATACAACTCTTGTATGAAGATAGCCATCACTCCTGAATGTGTGCTCTTATTTCGAAGATTTGTTTTAAAATTTTTTACTTATGCGTGTTTGCATGAATATGTGTATGGAATATTAATCGTATGCATGTAGGTGTCTGTGGCGTCCAGGAGAAGGCATTAGATTTCCAGTTGTGAGTTGCTTGACATGGGTGCTGGGAACCGAACTTCGGGGCCTCTGTAAGACCAACAAATGTGCTTAATGGCTGAGCCATTTCTCCAGCCCCATGTTTGATATGTTTGCTAATAAAACCTTCTTCCAGTTCATATCTTGTCTATTTGAATTCTTTTTGTCTGATACAAGAACATGGAAACAATGGATGTCTTCTGTCTCTAAGATCTGCCTAGCCTTCATCACTGGCAGCATCACCTGTCAGGGAGTCTGGCAGGGGTTTCCAGGGACCTGAGGGCTCTGTCCACATTGCTGCTGCTGAGACCTAGGGCCTCCTTTCTTCCGTGCTGGCTAGTTAGCTCAGTCCTGCATAGAGAACACCAGGCAGCCTAAGGGCCCTCCTTCCTACTCTTGTCACCTTCTTCTGGATGCTCTATCTTCATATTACCAGGGTCTCACACTATGAGATTATCTGATGATCTCCAAATCTCCTCCAACCCTGCCCTCACCCTCTTTGTCAAGAAGTCATAACTCATATGAATTTTCACTCAGTCCTCGAAGAGAATTATGTTGGTTGCTGGGGATTGAACAATTATGGTGAGAGATTCATTTGTATTATTGGCTGCTGCTGTGTGCCCAGGGCCCAGCATGTCTCATGTTGGTCCCTGCAGCTCATGGACTACTTGGGGAGGGAGGGACTCCATGTGTGGTGGCCATAGGTCAGACCTTAGACCTGGGCAGCAGTGAAAACAACACACCAGATGGGTTTTGGATGTTGCTGACTTCCAGTGAGCAAGCACACTGTCCCCAGGGGTATAACTAGTTCCAGGACTCTGGTGGTACCTCAGGGTCCCCTCTTCCTCCTCTGTTATAGCCTCAGATCTCCTTACCCATGAGGCTGTTCTCTGTCTCTCAGTCTACTTTTACCTATCACTATACATAGGGCAGTCCTGTGTCCTATGTATACATCTGACTATAGGCAGCTACCAGAAGAATCCTTACCTATTGATCTGTATCAGCTAATGTCATCAAACTCATGAGTGGGACAAACTTGGGTATTAAAACACTCGTTATAAATAGATCTGTGCTCTTCTTTATGCCATGGAGCCATCATTTTGACTCACCCCACGCTTCAACATCTGGAGAAGTCTCGGAGGATTGAAATGCAGGTCCTCAGCCCATATTGCACCACCATTTAATACATTAGCCTATCCCCTCTCCTACACCTGCAGCCACAGTCAGGCCCCACACGGGGTTACTCTATAAGCAGTGTACATGCCCATCCTGTGCTACACATATCCTTCATTATATCTATTCTTTACAACGAAGAACTGTGTCTCCTGCAGGTGTCAATGGTGGCAGACTCATCTGATGGAGGGAGGCTTTTTTCTCAATTCCTGCCCTGCCCCCAGAGAAGGACACTCAATCGGCTCTTCCACTCTTTCTATTCAGGAAGAAGTGATTCAGTTGGAAGTCTCTGGGAGAGGACAAAGCTTGTGTTCTTTTCTGGTAACTGCCCACTCACAAGAAGATGTTTCCTCTGGGCTAGTCTAGTCTGGGTTCTGCAGGGTCATGCCTAGGGTGGGGCAAGGGAGCTGTGGGATGCTGAGCCGCAGTGCAGGACTAGATACTTGGGATATCCTAAGGCTTGGGACACAGTAGGAACCCTACCTAGCCAGCAGCCACCAACCCCAGCAGAAGAATCTTTGTTCTCACCTCCCCCAAGTGGAAGCATCCATCTGCACCCAGCTCCCCAGTTAGGTTCTGAGCCCAGGAAGGGGTTTGTGGGGTTATATTTACCATCAAAGGAAAGGGTATCTATGGTCCCAGGAGGTAGTGGCTTATCCTCATGCATCTTAGGAACCTTTTTTTCTTTCCCTCGGACTTCTTTGATGGAGAACATAGAAAAAAACAGGGAAGTGTTTTCCTGTTACAGACTCATGACCGTTTTTATCCCGAGCCCTAGTTTACAACATTAAGCTGGAAGGATGGCACAGTGTCCAAGTTCTACTTGAACGGTGTGTTGGAAAGTTAATCTTTAAATAGTCAGGTATCATCCAACCACCTTGAGCTTGGTGGTTTGGGACTGGGCAGTTATAGGACAAACAAACCCTTAAAATCTAGTTATTTCTGAACTAAAACCTCCCGGGAAGTGTTGAGCGCTCCTGCCTCTGAATGCACCTCCCCAAAGCCTCTCCTTGCCACTGTCTGGTCACTTCTTCCTTCACACCCTGTTATGCCCATCTGCCCACACAGTCTCACAGTGTGGAGCTGTGCTTTGTCTTGGTCCCTGCCCCCCTTGTCCTTGGGCATGCTGTATGCTGGACCTTGGTTTTATTTCAATCATATGGGGTAACAGAAGTGCTTCCCTTAGAAGCCATAGGTGAGCACAAGCAGATGGTGTGTGTTAAACTACTGATATGGCTCATCTGAAAGGCAGTGTTCCTGCGGTGGCTGAACCCTACTCACATTCAGGGCCTAAGAAGATGCATAAATGTAACTCAGAGGTCACCCCAGAGTGAAGCAAGCCGCCTTCTGCCTTGGCAGTGGTCCCTTCACCATAACAGTGGCCTTGGACTATGGTTTCTCTCGTGTCCACTTGCTCCTGCCCAGATTCAGCTGGATCTAGTGAGTGCTCATGAACTAGGGTCCTATGTTCAACACCATGGGTCTAAAACTACTTGTAGTTGTGGGGGGTAAAAAGGTTATACTTGCTTTTATCCTTCGTTGATTTTGATTCTAAGGTTGTTGATGGGTTTTGAATTTGAAAATATGATGATTTCCCTGGCTCCAAAATCTCCCGGGATAGAATTTCATCTTGGGAAAAGCACACAAGAACATGTTATAGAGCTAATGATGCAGTACAGATATTCTATGAAGAATTGAACATTAGGCAGCCTGTCAACACTGTGACTAGAAAATTCAAGGAACTTGTGGACAGTGGCCTTTGCTCTGGAGAACTCATCTAGGGAGGCTATCCATACTGCCACCTCCCAAGATTCAGAAAGACTGAGATTATATGAGTATCTCTCAGCACCCCTAAATCCAGATGTTGACGGTCCCTCAATGTCCATGTCTTCAAAGGCTTGAGCCTCAGTGGAACTACAGGGAGTGACGGAACCTCCTTAAAAGTGGAGCCTAGAGGGAGGTCTTTAGGTCATTGGGTGTATCTACAAGGGAGGTGGTGGGATCCTGGTCCCCTTTGTCTCTTTTGCTCCTTGGTCATGAAGTAAATGTTTTCTACCACCACACACTTGCACCATGAAGTGTGACTTGTTGCTCAAAGCAACAGAGCCAACCAAAAAAGGACTAGAACCCCAAAACTGACCCAAATAAATCTCTGTTTATAAGTGGTTATTTCTAGCATTTTGTCCATTGTGAGAGAAATCTAATACACTCTTCAAAGACACAGTGCCAAAACCCGGTCCTGGCCCTGGTCATGATTCACTTTCTGTTCTATGACCATTCTGTCCTGATTGCCCTCAAGTGCCAACAGAATAACTTTATTTTTTTCTGCACATGTCCAGCCTTTCTTTGGTGTAGTGTCACTCTAGCTGTCCTGGAATTCTCTATGTAGTCCATTCTGGCCTTGATCTCGGAGATCTGCCTGCCTCTGCCTCCTGAGTGCTGGACTTTATATCTAACCAATTCTGGCTCCTATTCTGGCTCATTTCTCACTCAGATAGGAGCAAGGATGAGTTTCTTTGTGTTGCTAGATTTCAGTGAACTTCCGTAAAATGAAGTACTTGTTTATCTCATGGCTTTTATGAAGCCAACAGCACCCAGCATAGTGTGGGGGTTATTGTGGGCACTAAATAAACAACAGCTGGAAATTGCTTCTGTTTCTGCAACACTGTCCCTGACCTGGGACAGTGATGGGAAGCTATCTGAAGCTTGTGTGTGATCCACTCATCGTGGAGTCAGAAGATGAGGCCTCCTGCTGGGTGGGAGCCAGGTCTTCTGTATGTAACCTAGGAGTAGCTTAGGAGGGTAGACAGGGTAGCATAGGTGAGCATTGCCTGGGAACATTCATTCACTCATTCATGTGACCACTTCATCAGCTGGTGAATCCATGATGATTCCCCATCCCCAGTCCAGACTCAAATGAGCAGAGATGACCTTCCTGGAGAGGTCTCTCTTGGGAGGGGCCCTGTCACCTGGCAGCATCTACATTCCCATCAGAACCTTTCTGATGAAGCTCAGCTCTGAGAGCTGCCTCGTAGCCATATCCTGTGCTCCCTTAGTTTACTCTTGATCCCATTTGACAGGTGATCATGGACAGACAAATGCCCAGGAGGTGACCCCTTTCCCTCAGTGTCCCAGGCTGTTAAGATACAAGTGACAACTCTGCTCAGATGGACTCTCCAGGCCTCAGTTTACCAAGTGTAAAGTGAGGGGTGGTACCAAGTGGTGAGCACAGTTCTCAGAATAGACCTGGGCATATGGACACAGAAGGGAATGTAGCTGGTTCAGACAGAATTTGCTTCTGGGTGTGAAGTACACACTGGACTTCATAGACTCTGTGCTGAAGACTGAATACCCCACCAACCACTTGGCCTTGTTTCCATGCTGAAGTGGTTCACAAGATGGATCATGCTACAACTGCAGCTTGTACTCTGCCTCTGAGGGACAATGTGGGTCAGACCAATGGTCCTCAACTTGCTGTGCCCTGAGCCTTTACTGCAGAGTTGTAAGAAACCCCGAGGTACCATGTCCAGGCAAGGGCACAGAGGCTGAGAACCTGGGTAGTGGCCAGGTCCTCAACACCTTCCTGGGGACTGAGGAGCCTGAGGAGCTGTTCCTTGGTCTCGGATCTCTCAGTTGCACACACACTGCATCAATGTATCCATCTAAATGTGTATTCTGATGTGGAAGGCATGAGCAGGGTGTTTGAAACAAGTCCGTGGGTGACAGACTACTGCTGTCTGGACACCACTTTGAGAGGCAAAGCTCCATGTGTGTTTGGTTCTGACAGCCATTTTGACTTCAGTAATTTAGTCAGCACTAATGCCGTGGCTTCAATCTCAAACCAAATTACTTCCTGTGACTGACACCAGGTGTCTGGGAAAGGCCTGCTGAGCACCCACCCGCCCTCACCAGGAGCCAGGTATTCCACCTGGGGAGTCCTTACCAAACACTGAAGCTATATCATCATCCAGAATTTTTAAACTTGGCTGTTGTTCAGTTTTTGAACCTGGTAGGGAAATAAGAAAAACAGCCTTATAGTTTTACAGCGTTCATTGGCTTTTACCTACCTCTCTGTGAACGGGTAGTTGTGAGGGATGGATGGCCCCAGCCTGCTCTAGAGGAAGGAGCCTGTGTGGAGTGCTGCTCTCTCCCAGGTGTGCTGAGGGAAAGGCATTACCCGTGGGACCTCTGTGTAGGTGGAATCTATGATTTCCCCAGGTGTCCTGAGAAGAACCTGCCCTCCTGGTCACTGGAGTCATCCTCGTGGATGGTAAGACAGTGTCCACACTCAGGGACAACTCAGCTCTATCACAGGGGCAAAGAAGGAAGAGGGTCACATGCTTTGTTTTGTAGGAAGCAGTGCTTTGCCTCCTGCATGACTGGTGATACCATCTGGGTGGCCACCAGGCAGGGAAACTCCAGCCTGAGATCCCACAGCAGTCTGGAGCCCACAGTTAGAAGAAACATTTGCCCAGCCTTTGACTAAGGCTTTCCATGTCGCCAGCCAAACACTTGCTTTGTCCTGTGACAAGAAAACACCTCCTAAGTGTTTTTCTCTGAGCCCCTGGGTGACCCTGCACACTCACTGGTGCTGAGTTTCTCTCAGGGGGAGTGGAGGGCCAGAGGCAGGTCATTCCTCCTGCATGAGGAGAGCCCTCCAGGGTGGTCTGTCTGCTGGTAAGAAGTGGAGTCTCTGATGAGTGAGCTGAAGAGATCTGGATGGCAGTTGTCTCCAGAGTCCAGGGCTGTCATATCTGTGATGTCTGCTTCCTGATGGACAGGAAGAGCTATGCTGGGCGTATAAGGTCTAGCTATATCTGGACACTATGGGAATTCTGAAGACCAGTTTCTCCTCTGTGGCATCCAGGACACACTTCCTCCTTCTGACATGACCTTTGCTTATCTCAGGGGCTGTGGTATCTCTTCATCTGGCACATCCCTTAGTTTGAGCTCAGGGGTGGCCTCTTCTTCCAGCTCCCAGGTCCTGGGACTGCCAAAGATGGAAAGTAGGGCCACCATACCTTCCCTTTCTGAGGCACAGAGCTCTGTCTGGGATAACTAAAGTTGCAGCTAAACCAATGACAAAGCTGTTCTCAAAGGCTTTAATGATGGACAATCTGCATCTCAATGTGCTCATCTGCACAGCTCAGAACAATGGGAAATATGTAAGGAGGTCTGTGATGGTGATGACAATTGCTTCCCAGTGTGCTGACCTTGGTAAATGAAGCAAATACAGTATAGTTCTCTTTGCATGAGACATTAATGGAACATTACGAATGGGTACAGCTGCGCAGCGCCAGCACTTTGTTAAAAATATTCTTTTCATCTTGTGTCTGTCCCGTAATCACAATGGAAGCATTGTGCAAGTCAGCCGTGTGCACATGCGTGGTGTGTATGCTCATGTTGTCCATGCCTGTTCACGTGCATTGTCTGATGTAGCTGCTCTACCGCACTTTTCCTGTTGTCACCTCCTCCTGAAAGTCGCAGCTTCCAGACAGCACACACCCACAAGGTCAGAGGCACTCAGATGCCTTATCATTGTCCACATCAGCACATTCTAGCTTCATGAAGTTTACTGTTGCTTTCTGAGTTCGCTCCAGTTAGTTTAGTGAACACGAGTTGGAACCCTTCTTTATCACAAGGATCACATCAGCTGCTATCCTTCTCCTAAGTGGATAGCATCTTCCTGTGAGGAAACCACACACACTTGCAGTCACAACTCTTCTCCTGGCAAGCAGTAGGAGCACCCCAAGATGGGGGTGAGGATAACTGTGGTACTCTCAGGGCAATAGAGAAATTTTTCCTTTCACTGGCCTCTGAGGAAGACCTTGGGGAAGGAGATCACACAGGGCTATGGCCAGGTCTCAAGCTTGGAAGATCTTGGGGATCATGGAGGGCTATGGCCAGGTCTTAAGCTAGGGAGACTTGAGAGTCATACATGGTTATGGCTAGATTTCTTGTGAGGTTTGTTTTTCTTTTGTCTGTCTGTCTGTCTGTCTGTCTGTCTGTCTATTTTTGTACAGGGTCTCTCTACAAAACTTTGGCTGCCCTGGAACTTGCTTTGGTCTTAAACTCAGAGATCTGCCTGCCTTGGTCTCTGGAGTATTGGAATTAAAGGTATGTGCCACTACACACAGCCTAGATCTTGTGGTAACCATTCTACAACTGATGATATCATGAGGGTTCCCAGGGGTTCAGTTCAGTTTCAAGCTAGAGAAGACTGTGAATGCCATCCCAGTTTTGACCAGGTCTTAGGAGAAAAATGACTGGATAGCATTGAGAGCAAATACCTTAATGAACACTGTTCAGCAATTCTCAAACACAGTCAAGAATTGTGCACAGGAGTAGATAAGTGAGACTGGTAGAGACACTTGTGAGGACCAGCATCCTATAACCAGTCTGGGTCCTCTGACACCCACTGAGATGGAATACTTTAGTATATAAATGACCCTGACTATGTTTATGAAAGAGGAAGGCCAGCCATACATTGGTAGATTCTTTAACTTAAAGACTAGGGGAGATAAAAGCCCACTCAACATCAACTAAGTATGTGTAAATGTAGGAGAGCTGAAGTCCCACTCATACACATTCACATCACAGCAATAGCAGGAATTAACAGTGCAAAGACTTCAAACCTGAACCTCTAAAAGACCTCACTGTAGATAGATCTCGTGTCCTGTTAGCTCATACGCTGTAGGTAAGTCCACAGGAGTAGCCACCACAGGTGGCACATATCATATTTCCAGCTGCTGGCATTATACTTTCCTGAACTATTGGAGGGTCGTGCTCTTGTGAGACTAACCAAGAAGTAAATAATGTACTGTGTCAAACCCACTCATCACCGCCAAAGAGTCCACGTGGAAATGAGACTGTGAAGTCCAGTAGAGGTTCAAGTGAAAGGCGTACAACAAACTTAATATTCCAAAATACATAAAACACGGGCTCACCCTGGTGACTTGCACAGGATTAAGCTAGCCAAAATTCCAGCATGGATAGGAAAAGTCCTGAGTCCCAGAAGCGATGGCTGCTGAGAGAGGAGAGTCACTCTCTCCTTAGGATGCGGCCACTAGTAGGTTGCTCATGCCCAGTAGCTGACTACATATCATGTGTATATGAGAAACACCAATTGGACTTGGGGTTATGTGGGGGGGGTCACTCTATGGAGTTGGAAGGAAGTAGTGGTAGATGAATATGGTCAATTAACACTGTAAAGTATGTATGGAACTTTCGAAGATTAAAAAATATTATTAAAAAAAACCAGGCTGCTCACTAAGAAGGGTGGTGCATAACAGTGGAACAAATATCCATCCCAACAGATGCACAGATGTCAACACAGAAGCACAAATTACATAAGAACATAGGGTGCCATGACTCTTCCAAAGTTTATGACTCTCCAGTGACTAGCTCGAAAGATATCTAAGTGATGACATGACAAACTAATGATTTCTAAATTCAAATAAATGGCTGAACAAATTACAGAAGACAACATTGGACAGAGGTAGGCTGATCTCTGTATGTTAGTGGCCAGCCTGGTCTACATAGCAAGCTTTAGGCCAGCCAGGGCTACATAGTAAGACCCTGTCTCAACAAAACAAACAAAAATGCCTTAGTCATTGTTCTATTGCTGTGAAGAGACACCATGACTAAGACAACCCTTACAAAAGAAAGCATTTAATTGGGTGCTTGTTTCCAGTTTCAGAGGCTTAGTCCATTATCATCTTTGTAGGGAACATGGTTGCAGGCATGGCAGACATGGTGTTGGAGAAGTAGTTGAGTGCTGCATTCTGATCTGCAGGCAGAGAGAAAGAACAACACTGGGCCTGGCTTGGGCTTTTGAAACCTCAAAGACCACCCCTTGTGACACACTTTCTCTAACAAGGCCACACCTTACTCTAGGGCCTCAGTAATCCTTCTCAAATAGTGCCACTCCCTGATGACTAAGCATTCAAATATATGAGCCTGCAGGGCCCATTCTTATTCAAACCACTACACCCCCCCCAAAAAAAAAAATCCAAAAGCAAAGTCAATCATTTAAAAGGAAATGATGGGTGCAAAGTAATTGACTGGAAGCCTATTCAGTAATAAAATAACAGATACTCCATACACACAAAGTCCTGGTGAAAATATGGACACACAGGCAAAAATTGCATTTAGAGCCCTAAGTAGACTTGACCAAAATAGGTCTACCCCTGATTACAGTTAAACTGCCATGAGTAAAGAGCGAAGAAAGTAATACTGGGAGTGAAGATTGTTGGCTAGAGGGATTGATGAAATCTGGGGATCTCTCCCTTCCCAGTGCAAGTGACCTGAGCCACAGTGGAAGACAACCTCAGAAATGAGCACTGTGCTCTCAGTGACAGGCTAGGACCCTGTCTCCTAGGTGATTTTAGATCCTCTTAGGTTGACAATCAGTGGTAACCATTACACCTTCCAGGAATGACTGGCTGTTAATAGTCTCCATTCTCCAATCCAGAGACACAGCTCAGAAGTTTGTACTAAAAAGCAGGATTTACCTTAGGTATTGCCTCCAAGAAACACATCTATCAAAGACAGATATAACCTTAGTATGATGAATCATCAAAGAAATCCAGAAGGAAAAAATAAATCCTAGAATTGAGTGTGAATTAGAATCTCCTGAAACCTATGGTATATAATAAGAGCAGTTCTATGAGGAAACATTAAGGCCAATTAGATGGCTTTGCAGGCAAAGACACTTGCTGCCAAGCCTGATGAGGAGAGCACTGTGTCCCGGCAACCTGCCCTCTAACCTCTGTACACACACTGTGGCACATGCATGCACATACACACTAATAACAAATACATGTTATTTTAAAAGAGGAGCTTTATGTAAGTGCCTATGTTAAAAATTAGAGCTCAGATAAATAATTCAATGATTAATTGTAGGTCTTGGAAAAGCAAGACCAAGCTGGATCCAAAATTAGTAGGCAAAAAGGAATAATCAAGATCAAAATAGAAGAGATTGATAGAAATGAAGAAACAAAATAATAAAAAAGTTTGTTCTTTGAAAAGTAAGATTAGCAACCCCTTTGCCAAATTTACCAAAGGAAATGAAGACCTAAATACATAAAATTAGAGATTAAAAGGTAGGCATTTTAACAGATAACAGTGAGAGTCAGAAAGTCAGGGGAAATGTAAATAGATGGAAAAAAAGCAATGGGATTGAAGAAGTGATAATAATAGTAAAAAATCCCAATTAGGAAAACCCCCAGCCCAGACTGATTTGCTGCTGACTTCTACTAAACCTTAAAAAAGAATGCTTAGAGAAACAAGGGCAGTGGAGTCCTGGTTCTGAGGTTTCAGAGGGAGACACAGATTCTGCCAGCTAAGAACCTTCAAAATAGGTCTTGATAAAGAATGTTTGCATTCTGCCTTGAGAATGAGTGAGGGTCATTGTAAAATCTTTAGGGGAATAGTTCTAGTCTGTGTTTTAACTTTCATTAACTTGCAGAAATATTCTAACTTACCTGAAAGTAAAGGAAGGATGACAGGAACCTCAGGATATGGGAAGGAATCAGTAACGTGCCTGCTGTGCATTCATGAGGACCTGAGTTTATATCCCTAGCACCCACATAACATCTGGGCATGGTGGTGCACATCTGTAACCCCAGGCCTGGAGGACAGGGACAGGTGAATCCCCAGAGGTCGCTGCCCAGATAGTTTAACCAGTCACTAATCTCTGAGTCCAGTGATAACTCAAAATATATAGTGGCGATCAATAGATGACAGTGTCACCCTCCAAGTCTCCTTGTGCATGTGCACACTTATGCACATATGGCTTCATGGATGTGTGTGCCATGTTAAAAGAAATTCCAGAGAACAAGCTTAAATAAACTAGCAAAATGTTCACAGTCATTTAAATTCAAGAACATCAACCCATCCTGAGATTCCTATCATCCTTCCTTTACTTTTAGGTAAGTTAGAATATTTCTGCAGGTTAATGAAAGTTAAAACACAGAATAGGACTATTCTCCCATAGATTTGCAGAATTTCAAAGGTTTCATAGAGAATTGGTTCAGTGGTAAATTTGCATAGGCAGGAAGAATACCTTAGTCCATTTGTGCTCTATAACAAAAGACCCAATGTCGTGCCATTACAAAGAATATAAATTTATTCCTCACACTTAGGCAGGTGTGGTGCTTACTGAGGGCTACTCCTGGCTCGAGAACAGTGCTCCAATGATGCATGTTCTTGGCAAACCAGTAACGTGCTATAGAGACCTTTCTGACAGAGGCCTCAATCAAGTCGCTAGGGAGAGCCCCCATAGCTCCATTATCATGAAGATCCCAGCGTTTACTACTGTCATTTCAACACCTGGGATGTAAAGGGGACGCTTTCAAACAATCACAGAGGAACAAACACATTACCTGCCTGATTCATGCCTATGGTTTTCTATCTGCCAGTCTCCTGGGGACTCTACCTGAAAGCTCTCTATTCGGCCAGGGCTGCACGTCTTGCCAGCAGCACAGCAGGAAGAAAGATACGAAGGTCCCCGCTCCTCTGTTCGCTGCCATGGTCCCTCCAGCAGAAGGAGGAGGCCCTTCCCTGGAAGGTCTTCAGCTTCCCCAGCCTCGGTCTCCTGGATACATAGAATGTCTGGGACCTATGACATCACCACCAGGAAGTGATCTGGGTTCCTTTTCCTTGTGGGTAGGACTGCACTTGTCTGCTTTTCAGGAGAAGACATAGAAGGGAGTGGCCCACAACTGAGAGTGTCTCTACTTCTTTCCACTGCCTGTACTGTGTCTAGCTCAGTCCTCAGACCTTTAAGAACCAGAGAGGTAAGGTATCAATCAATCTTAATGTGAAGCTCAGACCCCAGCATATCTTCTTCCATGAATGGATGTGCTGCAAGGATGCCAGATGACTTGATGACTTGATAACTTACAGGATGTCTGCGAGGACAAGCAGATCCAGACAGTCCTTGAAGAACATGGCCTATGGCTGTGCACTTCAGGGTCCTGAAGCATGGAGTTCGGGGACTAAAGGTCCTAGGAGCTCGAGCCCCTCCCTTTCTTCTTTCTTTGTATAAGCTCCAGTTGCATTCCCTGAAATGTCGTCACAAGACAGAGCATATGGCCACATTCTCAGTCATCTTCCTCAGTTCTTTTTTTCTATCAGTACTGCACAAAGTCCCCCCCCCCCAACAGTACTTCTGATTGGCTCATCTGTGCCCCATACTTTCCCTGGACAAATCCAGTGTCCAAAAAGGGCACACAGAACGCATCAGGTTCCAGGCATCAGTTGATGGATCTTAACCATAGCTTCAGACCTAGTGGGACATGAAGTAATCCTGGATGCAAGACCAACAGTACCTCTGTGACCCAGAGGACCCACTGTGCTGTGACCCCCAGGGTTCTTGGGACATTTGCTATTTATTGCTCATATTGGGACCTGAAAACACTTTCCCGTATCAATATTCTTCCTCTCCCAAATATCCCTTTAATTCAATGTCAGTTTGCTGTAGTTTGGCCTCATGGACATTGTCATCCAGGAAGTCTTCACATGTGAGTGTGTAGGCTGGTTGTTTCATCATCTAACAGGCAGTTCGTTGGGAATGATACTCTTGGACCAGGTTTTCCTTTAAATTAAAAATGTTTTGTTCATAGAGGAGATTTAGGTTATTAAAAAAATTGGCAGCTTCTGTTACCTTTTCATGATCTTTAGGAAAATGTGAAACATTGCTGAAGAAGGCTGAAGCTGTTTGGTGGCATTGTTCTCACCTTCTTTATCTTGAAGTTCAATGGTTTAATTGGGTTTTAACTTGGTATTTTTCCTCATAAGTTTGCCTATGAATGGTATATGTATGACCCAAGAAGTCAGAGCACATTGTAGTCCCAGACACTTTTCTTACCCGTGTCTTTGTAGGGACTGTCAGTGGTGTCTGCTTAGTTCTTGACCCAAGGACTTTGGTCTGGAGGTTTCTTGGTCTTCATTGTTTATCAACCTTTCTCTGATGAATCATTCTTGTGGTTTTGTACAGGCAAGCCACTCATTTTCCAGGAACAGCTAATTTGTCTATTGTTTTTTGCTAGCTTTGTAAGGCCCTTGTTTTGGTTAATCAGTGTGTTAGTCCATTTTTTTTTCATTGTATAATTAAATACTTGAGGCAGGACAACTTTACAAAGAGATGAGATTTAGCTTCCAGTTTTAGATATTGTAAGTCCTATCAGGCTCCTGTGTAGGGGTATGGCAGATGCAGGAGAGGAAGGCCACACCCTGGAACAAGAAGTAAAGGTGGCACAGGCTTTTCTAACCATCTTCTGAGGACAGATGTTAAGTATCAGAGGAAACAACTGTCCCATGATCCAGTGAGTTCCCCCCCCCCCAGATCACTCCTCTGAAGGTTTCATAGTCTGTCAGCACACCATCATATAAACCAGCTTCAAGCACAGCCACTCCATAGCAGTTACACTCTACAACTCTATTTTGGCATTATGTGTGTATCCTGAGAGGGACAGAGCTCCATGTTGGCTGTAAATGTCCACGTAATAAAATCCAAGGCATGGCATCTCCCTTTAACTCTACCAGCTATTAAGTGAGGAGGCTCAGTTATAAGCTTGACTAGGTAAGCGGCAACACCTTGAGCAAGGGGGGGCTGTAGTCGTCTATGACTGCATCATCTCAGCTGTTTTGGATGTAGGATCAGTTGGGCCACTGCTTCAGGGGGTCTTGCTTGATCAAACCATATTAGTCTGGAAGGAATCCATAGCTTTCCATTTTCTGTGGAAACACAAGCAAAAACTCCTTTCCCAAGTAATCTGTCCTTATATTCAAACATAGAAGTCAAAGCATTTCTAAAATATATATGCTGGATTAATTTAGCAGCATTGATAATCAAATGTCTTTTAGCAGATGTTGCTCTTTCCTCAGCAATCAAACAATTTAAAGACAACAATATAGCATATAGTATCCAGACTCTGTGTACTTTCCATCTTTACATAGCTTTTTTTTTTTTTTACTCTATTTCTTTTACTTTTATTTTTTCCTTTTATGAGACAGGGTTTCTCTGCGTAACTTTGGCTGCCCTTGAATTCACTCTGTACACCAGGCTGGCCTTCAAGTCACAGAGATCTGCTTGCCTCTGCCTCCCAAGTGCTGGGACTAAAGGAGTGAGCCACTACCGCCTGGCTTCTCTTCCTTCCTTCCTTTCAATTACTTTATCCTGTTTATTTTCTCTCACAAGCCCACGTATATTTTTAAACACACTGTAAACCTTAGAGGTTTTTCTTCGTCTGAATCTGTCTTTACTGTAAATCTTTACCTTTTTTTTTTTTTTTTTCTGGCCATGCAGTCTTTTATCTGCTAAACAACATTGCTAAAATTGATTGAAATGGTGGCTGCTTTAGCTGCTGTCTTTCCAAGATTTGGGGGTGGGTATGTTTACCGCCAGCACTGAGACTTGTGCTCATTGCTTTGGTCTATGCTGCTATCAAAGAGCATGCTGCCGCCTTGGAGATGTGGTCACTGCCACTGCCAGCTGCTCATACACACCCTGCAGTTTTTTTCTGCACTTATGCTGAGTCAGGAAACCTCTCTTAAAGGAACCGGGACCCTCTGCTTGTCTCTGGCAGAGACCACCCGAGAAAATGCTGCTACCAAGAAGTCTCTGTTTTTTTGCTTCTAAAATCCCTTTTTAAGCCTTTGTGAAGTTTTTATGTGGAAGTTCATAAAACCACGTCCTGACACCATTTTGTTATGATAAAACTTTCAACCAAGCCGCCCGAGCCCTGCCGCCACGTGGGCACCCGAAATAACACACAGAGACTTATATTAGGTACAATGCTGTTGGCCAATGACTAAGGGTTTCTTATCTGCTAACTCTGTCTTAAATATCAATCATAATTACTAATCTATATATTTTATAAAGATTTATCTGATTGAGGATGCTGGCAGTGTGCATCCTCATGTGACGGCTCCCAGAGAAGAGAGGAAAAGGAAGAGGAAGAGAGCGATTTCCTGCTTGTCCCTGCTTATATTCTGAGTCAGCTGCTACGTCATGTCCTACCTGGATCACAAGACTACTCTTTACTACATTTCCCAGAATCCTCCTCGACTCCTAGTCCCACCTAACTGCTTTCCTATTGGCCAACAGTACTTTATTCAACAACCAATAAGATAAACATGCACAGAAGGACTTTCCCCATCATCTTCCCCATCAGGGGGCTCACTCAAACAAACCTGTGCTGGTGTTGAAGAAATTCAATTTGACTTTGCCAAGTTCTGGTTTTTTTTTTTTTTTTTTTTTTTTTTTTTTTTTGCGTGTGGGGGGTTGTTTGTTTTGTTTTGTTTTGTTTTGTTGTTGGTTTTTTTTTTTTTTTTTTTTTTTTTTTTTTTTTTGGTTTTTCGAGACAGGGTTTCCCTGTGGCTTTGGAGGCTGTCCTGGAACTAGCTCTTGTAGACCAGGCTTGTCTCGAACTCACAGAGATCCACCTGCCTCTGCCTCCCGAGTACTGG
This sequence comes from Cricetulus griseus, assembly GCF_003668045.3. Lineage (NCBI taxonomy): Eukaryota > Metazoa > Chordata > Mammalia > Rodentia > Cricetidae > Cricetulus > Cricetulus griseus. Next base: position 68,976,143 of record NW_023276807.1, on the reverse strand, counting down.
GATTAAAGGCGTGTGCCACCACTCCCAGCTGTGCCACCACCACCAGGCATCAGGTTCTGGTTTTTAATTCATCTCTTTTTGTTGTTGTTAAAGAAGAAAATACTGCCTTTTAATTGTGACTTGACCTGTGTTCAGTGTGTTCCATTTGTCTCTAGAGGGGCAGGAGAGTTGGTAGTTGTGCCTCCATGGAGCCCCTCCTTGGGTGTGAGTGCACTTATAGTAGGGGTGTTTTCCTGCCTCTCACATCTTCTCCTGTCTCTTAGACACACGTGGCTGGAGAGTCTTGGCCCCCTGAGAGCTTCTGCCACACGTCTGCTTTTGCTTCTCTCTGCCCTCCCAGCCATGGGTGCTGTCCTGGCTAGTCTGCTGTCAGCTTGACACAAGCGAGAGTCATTTGCAAAGTGGGAATCCTAACTATGACAAGTTGGTACCAGGACAGTGGGGTATTGCTGTGACAGACCTGACCATGTTATTTCGGGGAGGATTTTGCTAGGACTTTGGAACTTTGGGGGGAAAAAGGCATTGAGTGTTGAGAGCTCAGTGGGTTGTTCTGTAGGAGCTTGGAAGAGAATGTTGAGAGGAGTGCAGACTATGGAGGCCTGGCTTATGAAGTTTCAGAGAGAAGCAAAGGCTACCAGGCCATCTGTGGGAATAATCTGTGGTATCTTGTCAGCTGGGGCTGAAGAATCAGCTGTGATAAGAAGAAGTCAACATCATTGAGGTGAAATCTTCTGGGAAATGTTTCCTGAGGGTTATCACACAGAAGCCATGTTCCAGACATGGCCAAGGCTGTACCTTATGCTGGCAGCTGAACTTGGTGATGTAAGAGTCAACCAGGTAGTTCTGGTTTTGATGGTGCGAAGGGGTCATGGAGAACAGCTAAGGCGGCATTGTGTGGCAGGGCTCAAGTTCCCAAAGAGAGCCCAGGAAAGGTGGTGAAAGTGCAGCCCTGTTGCAGCAGAAGATCCCAGCATTTGGGAGATTCTAGTACCATGGAATGACTATCCAAACAGCAAGAGTAGTGGAGTGGAGCCAGCTGGAGCCCAGAAGACAAGCTGTTTGTGCTGCAGACAACACAGCTGGAGAAGTGACCCAAGCCCTTTGGAGCAGCTCAGAAGATTTTTAGTGGATCCCAGGCATTGGATATTGAGCTTTTTACACTGTTGGAGTTTGGTTTTGCTTTGTTCAGATCATGATGGTGCCCTGATTTTTCCCTTTTTGACTTTTCAGGAGCCTACAATTGGGAGACCAAATTTTTTTTTAGAGATTTTAGCTTTTAAAAGAGGCATTGGGCGGCCGGGCTTTGGTGGCACATGCCTATAATCCCAGAACTCGGGAGGCAGATGCAGGTGGATCTCTATGAGTTCCAGGCCAGCCTGGACTACAAAGCGAGTTCCAGGATAGGCTCCAAAACAATACAGAGAAACCCTGTCTCGAAAAATCAAAAAAAAAAAAAAAAAAGACATTGGTTTTTAAAATGGCTGAATTTGTAAAGACTGTGGGATTTTTTTTAAGTTTGTAAAAAATGTTTTATGCTGTGATGTTGATGTTAGTGGGTCATCTTGGAGATAAACAAGAAAGGAAGAAAGGAAAGATTAGGACTTAATAGTGATGCACTTTGTGTCAAATTGACAAGAGGTCAATTGTTCAGCCTTGTTTTGTGTCAACTTGACACAAGCTAGAGTCTTCTGAAAGTATGGGATCTCAATTGAGAAAATGCCTCCATGAGATCCATTTAGCATTTTCTTAACTAGTGATTGACGAGGGAGAGCCCAGCCGATTGTGGGTAGTGTTATCCCCGGGCTGGTGGTCCTGGATTTGATAAGAAAACATGTTGGCTGAGCAAGCCAGGGCAGACAAGCCAGTAAGCAGCACTCCTCCATGACCTCTGCATCAGTTCCTGCCTCCAGGTTCCTGCTCTGATTTTCATCAGTGAAATATTACCTGGAAGTGTAAACTGAAATAAACCCTCTCCTCCCCAAGTTGCTTTGGTTACAGTGTTTGGTCACAGCAATGATAACCCTGACTAAGACAGATGCTGATTCATGGTAGAGCTGCTGTCTGGTGTACTCTTTGTGCCTGATGGTGTCCTGCTTCTGGCGTGTTTGTCATTCCTGGAGTGAGACCCAGCAGGGACTCAGACATGAGAGAGGTGGGCAGAGCTGTAGAGGGAGGCCGCTCTGCCGAGTCACAGGCTTACAGCTCTTCTTTGAGCTCTATAGCTCAACTGTTTGAGAGGCCTTCAGTTTCTGCCTGCAAAACGGTGGGAATTCCTGCTTCTACAGACTGAATGTGTGCCCAGCCATCAGACTCATGTTGGATCCTCAGCCCTCAAACACTCATGCAGCAGTTCTTTAGAAATAGGGCTTTTGGGAGGCAGTTAAGGCTGAGGGGTCCTAATCCACAGGATTGGAGTTTTAGACTCTAGAGCAGTGGTTCTCAACCTTCCTAACACCCTTTAATACACTTCCTCATGTTGTAATGACCCCCGACCATTATGTTATTTTCATTGCTAATCATATCTGACATGTAACCCTGTGGGGGTTGAAACCCACAGTTTGAGAATCACTCTTAGAGGAAGAGAAAAGACATTTCTCACCTGTTCCTCCACACTCCCACACTAGCAGGGACCTGAGAGAACACATAGTAGGTCCACAACTGTCTGTAAGTCAGGAACTGACCCCTAGGACTGCAGGCTTGGATGCCTCCAGTGAGAAAAAGTGTCTGTTCATGCCCCAGGTTATGCGGCTTTCCCTCCCTTGTTTTTTGCCTCCTCCTCCCCTCCCTTCCTTTCTTAAGACACAGGCTGGCCTTGGACTCACTGAGTAGCTGAGGACAATCTTAAACTCACTTTTCTCTCTCTACCTACCAAGAGCTGAGGTTCTAGGCATACATTACCGTGTATGGCTTATGTAGCCCTGGGGGTGGGGTGGGGTTGTTGGTTGGACCCAGGGCGTTGGGCATGTTCTCTTAAGTGTCCTACCCACTGAACTAGAGCTTCAGCCTCTCTTCCTCCCTCCTCCTCTCTGATGACTCACATGTGTATGTCTGTCCCCAGGGGAGCACCCTTTGACATGACTGATATGCAGCCAGGTACCTGGGCAGTCTGTGGCGGGGCAAGTCTGCATGTGGCATTGACCATCATGGCCCTAACTCTGCTTTCTTCTTCAGCAAGGGTGACAGAGAGCACTTGCAGTAAGAAGAACAGTGAAAGGCAGCACTATCCCCAAACAGTGGCTTTGGGTGGTTTTGGTCCCTGGACATTTTCAAAACTACAAACACTCGGGGCAGAGGCAGGCAGATCTCTGTAAGCTGGAGGCCAGCCTGGTGTACATAGTGAGACCCTATCTAAAAAAAGAAAAACAAAAAACAAAAAGCAAAGCACCCCCCCATTCTTTTTATTTTTATTTATTTATTTTTTTAGCTTATTTATATATGTATATATTTATATTTATATAAAAAGAAAATAATGGCAATGTTATGCATCAATAGCAGCAACAGCTTTTCCAGGTTCTGTAGTCCTTTGAATAAAATTGTAGAGACATCCAGCACACTCCATTTTTAAAAAAACAAAAACAAACAAAAAAACCAAACAAACAAACAACAAAAAAGTAAAAAACAAAATCCCAGAAGACAGCACAGTTCTGTTACTCTTGTGGTACTTGGGACCATTTTTTTTTTTTTTAAATTAGCTTCTCAGTCATCATCTGGGAGGAAACCATCCTGAGCAACATCATTAAAAACAGCTCTGATAAAGCATGGTCACTACTATGTATCATAAAGCAGGTCCACATATGAGTGAGTACATATCATGTTTGTCTTTTTGTGATTGGGTTACCTCGCTCAGAATGGTTTCTTCGAGTTCCATCCATTTTCCTGCAAATTTCAAGATTCCATTGTTTTTTTCTGCTGAGTAGTACTCCATTGTGTAAATGTACCACATTTTCTCTATCCATTCTTCGGTTGAGGGCCATCTAGGCTGCTTCCAGTTTCTGGCTATTACAAATAATGCTGCTATGAACATGGTTGAAGAATATTCAGAGGCTCAGCTGTCAGCAACCCCCCATTCTTAATACTTAACCTTTGTTAAATGCATAAACTTTGGAATTATAAATATTCATGTTTTTTATATTGAGACTGGAATTGAAACATTGACATGAATTGCCATTAACATTGGGTTATTGTGAAATTCATTTTGATCTCATGATCTGCTGAGATCTGAGTATTCAGGGTGATGAAGGACACAATTCTGTGTGTGTGAATTTTACTTACCCGAGTTTACAGTGTTTAAATCATGATGGTGTGCTATGAACTGTGGGAAAATCTCACTCAGCTTGGCTCTCTACACACTTTGAAGTGATGTCTCTTTCGTGAATGGTTTCACCACCATTGTGTTTAAAATTCCCAGTTTTTACAGTCACCCCAGAGACAAGACCACAATAATTTGTAATTCAGAGTGGAGACAGGAGTGTCCAGTCCCAGTCTGCAAGTCCAGTGGGGCCAGGATAGCTATGAGTACAGCCCAATGCAAAGGCATGGACATATTTAAAGCATTGTGGGTTTATGATCTTTTTTGTAACTTCAGAGTTCTCAAACATGAAGTTTGTAGATGACAGTGTCATATCACAACGTCACAAAAATATTCTCTAGATTATTGCACACCTCTAGATTTAATATATGGTCAGAGGAGACAAAAGGGTGAACTTTTGTGTTTGTCTGCACTGTGCTCTTTCCTCAGGCACCTAACCTCAGTGGGTAGCCTCCTCTCCCCGGTGGTGCCTGCCACATCCTGCCTTGGACAAGATTCCTGTTAGCTTCATTTTGCCCCAGTCCTCTTTTTTTCCCCAAAGGCTTCCTCTTTCTGTTCTCTGAGACCATCTTTTTTTGTTGTTGTTCTGAATGCCCACTTGCCCATCTGTGTTTACAGTAGGGTTCAGTCTCTTTTCCCTAAAGACCCTGTGATGGTGGTGACCTAGGTTGAAGCTCCCTCCCTGGCTCACCATATTGAACAAGAGTCACTGAACAACTTCCTGTCCCATTTGCACCCTCAGGCAAGCTGTTGGAGATTTGTGCCTTTGGGAAGGGATGGCTTCCTGCCTTAACACAGAGCCGTGTGAGGATCTGACAGTAATATTGTAGAAATAAAGATGTCCATCCAAAGGAAAATGAGGTTTCTTCAGAGCTCGCAACGACTGGAGTGGCAGATATCATGATGTGAGGTTGGCAGGGACTCAAGGCAGGTAGAAGAGTAGGGGAAGATGGTAGGGAGAAGGGACCATTGGTAGAGCTGTTGGCTGGGGAACACTGCTCTGATGTAGCTGGCAGGGAGCCCGTTGGCCTTGACTGGCCTGAGAATGGAAGCTTCGGGCTGTTAATTCCGGGCAGCTCTGGGTGAATTGTCGCAGATGTTGTTCTTGAGAGCATGGCTTCCTGGTTGGTTCCTGTGTATAGGATATGGGTCGCCTACGCACATGGCTACAGATTTATGTAAAAGTTCGTTTGAATGTATGGTCTGACCATTGCTTGTATGCTGTTTCTCCACATGGAATAAAGCACACACATCCATGTGGCTAAGCTGATTCATGAGATTCATGTTTGATATTTCATAGTGTTGTTTTACCTGAACTAAGCAGACATGCCCAGAAGTGGCCTTGAGAAAGGAGCAGTTGTCCCTATTTAGAGATTTCCCCTCATGCAGCTGCCCGGAAGGTGGAAGGCGGGGTTGGGCTCTTTGCTGTGCTATCCTTGGCACTGGTGGCTCTGAACAGGTGGGGGAGGGACGGCTGGCCAAGATTAGCACTCCAGGCACGCTTGCTCATTGCCCATTTTTATATCCACAGTCATAGAATTAGGAAGACTTGTTTTTGGCCACCCCCTTCCCCCTCACAGGGTTTCTGTGTGTAACAATCCTGGCTGTTCTAGAACTCATTCTGTAGACCAGACTGGCATCAAACTCACAGGGATCTGCCTGCCTCTGCCTCCCAAGTGCTGGGATTAAAGGCCTGAACCACCACCACCACCACTTCCTGACTTCTTTTTTTTTAAAAAAAAAACTTCATAAACTGTTCTTTGAAAAGTTCTTCTGAGGGCAGGACATACTAATTTTCCTTGACACCTGACTCTAGGCCTGTAACTCCAGCTCCAGCTCCAGGGGATTTGATGCCCTGCCTTGGTGTGTGTGTGCGCGCGCGTGGGCACACCCACCCACACCCACACACACACACCCACACACACACACCCACCCACACACACACACACACACACACACACACACACACGCACGCACACACATTTTAAGATTACCGCGTGCACACAGAGATGAACTATAGTCCGTGATGGTAAGATTTCTTTATTCAAGAAAGCACCAGGGCAAAACGCAGGCCAGAGCGAGGTCACAGGAACCCAGCTAGCGCGGCCATCGAGAAGAGGCTAAGGTCTCCACATGCAGCCCTTAAGAAGCTTCCCTTACATCACCCCGGCTTTCCTTCACCACGCCCTTATGGGAGAGTCCCAGGTCCACCTGGCACCTGTCCTGGGACTATTGGGCGGGGCTAGGGTGTCTCCCTACAATTCCCCTTTTAGTCTAAAAAGAGGATTAAAACTTAATAGTGTAAAATATCCAAAACTAACAATCATAAAGGTGAAATACAAGAAGATACAATAATCTGCTATGGCACATCCTATGTCTATTCCAGCTAAGTCTTAAAGTCATGTGGAAAAGGTGTCTAACTTGAACACCTTCTTCTAATCCCAACTCTAAACAATAAGAAGGCCATTCTTAACTAGGCTTACACTACCCTAATAAACAATAATGGGGAACGGGGGCGTAGCATCTTCTAGGTTACTTCCTGCTGAAATGGGATGATGGTAGTCATGTGGGGTCCTGTGGAAAAAAAAATGCTAGTACAGGGAAAGTCTCTAATGAGTTATGTCTAGTCCATGCTAGATGAGATTTGCTTGATTGAAGATCTACGTTGATATCCTCAACTTGATTGAAGTCATCACTTGAGGTTCTGGTTGGAGTGTCAGTCGAAACGGAGTGAGTTGAATCCAGTGCAGTCGGGGAGGTGTAGTCCAATTCTTTTTCCGGAGCATGCAGGGATTGTTGTCAGGCTGGTTCTCGTTGGCTGTATGGGACTCAAACATAAGTGTCATCAGAGAAATGTTCGCTTGTACATGTATGTGTACTGGGAAAGGCAATCCTTGAAAAACAACAATTATGAGAGAGTGTAGGCCTTGAAAGAAAGAGCCAAGAAAAGACAAAGATATTCCTCTTATTCTTCATTTATTCTGTATTACAGCAATTGGCTTCTTGATATAACACAGAAACTTTAAAATGTTGTTAAATAACATGCTTGGATTTTAGAGTAGGAAAGCCAAATCCAACTCTAAATCCAACGTCGATTTAATTGAATAGGGACTAGGAAATGAAGAGAAATAGAGTTATTTGAGAGACAGCTGTAAATTTTACCGTATGGCACATTCCTTTTGTTCGATGGTTATAGCTACGTTCTTTCCTTAAGTATTTACACATGTAGTGTCCTTTGACTTCCGGAGGTGGGTTTTCCTGTGAGGATGAAAACAAAGCACTTCCCATCCTTTGGGAGGCTTTTATTTAGTTCATGAGATATACCTCAGTAAATACCTGTCAGTCATCCTTGTTGAGAGGGTTGTCTTCCTCAACTCGAATCTTTATCAATTTTGATGGTATCCAAAGATTTTCTTCTCCTGTGGAGACAAATGCAAAACCCCTACCCCAACGTAACACATGTCCAGGTTTCCATACCGAGGTCAGCACATCTTTGAAATACACTGGTTGGTTCAGTTCAGCAGTTTTTTCCGTAGTCCAGTGTCTTTCCGAAGCTGTTTGTCCACTGTCATTGGCATTAAGAAAGTTTAGCGTTAATAAAGCATTATGCAACCTATGTTTGGGGGGTTTCGACTTACCAGCTTGCCTATGGAGCATCTCCATAAGTGTCTTGTTAGACCTTTCAACGACTGCTTGTCCTGTAGGGTTGTGTGGTATACCTGTGACATGCTTAATGTTATAATATTTGAAGAACTGTTCCATTTTTGTGGAGACATATGCTGGAGCATTGTCAGTTTTTATCTGTGCTGGTATACCCATAACTGCCATCACCTCCAGTAGGTGTGTAATAGCGGAATCAGCTTTTTCAGAGTTGAGAGCAGTAGCCCATTGGAAACCTGAGAATGTGTCAATGGTATGATGCACATATTTCAAATTTCCAAATTCTGTAAAGTGAAAGACATCTATTTGCCAGATCTCATTCCTCTGAAGGCCTTTAGGATTACATCCTGCTGGCAGCGGAGTTTGGTTATAAAAGGAACAAGTAGGACAGTTTCTCACTATCTTCTTGGCTTGTTGCCAAGTGATGGAGAAGTCCTTCTTTAAACCCTTGCTATTTGCATGATGCTTTTTATGAAATTCTGAGGCTTCTAGCACAGTGCCAATCAATAAACGATCGATCTCGTCATTGCCTTGTGCCAGTGGGCCTGGCAGACCCGTATGGGATCTGATATGCGTAATGTACAGTGGGTTACTTCTGTTTCTGATTGTTTCCTGTAACTGTAAGAACAACGAGGTTAGTTCAGTATTATCAGGGACGAATTCTGCAGTCTCTATGTGCAAGAAGACTCTCTCTGCATATTGGGAATCAGTAACTATATTAAGAGGTTCTGTAAAATCCATAAGTACCATGAGAATTGCATATAATTCTGCTTTCTGTACAGATGTATATGGACTTTAAACTACTTTACTTACCTCACCTGCTTTATAACCAGCCTTACCTGTTTTGTTAGCATCAGTGTAGAAAGTAAGAACTCCAGAAATGGGAGTTTGTCTTACAATACGTGGAAGAATCCAAACTGTCTTTTTTATGAATTTAATTCTGTCGGTTTTGGGATAGTTGTTACTAATTGTTCCCCAAAAGTCGGTAAGAGCTATCTGCCAATATTCATTATCCTTCCATAAGGAGGAAATTTCATCATTAGTTAAAGGTACTATAATCTCCGCTGGATCTTTCCCAGTCAGCTGACGAAGTCTTAATTTGCTCTTTAAAATCAAATCAGAAATCTTTTCTATATACGTCTTTAACTTTTTGTTCTGCTTATGTGGCAGGAATATCCATTCCAATATAGTGTCTTCCCTCTGCATCAGAATCCCAGAAGGGTATTTTCTGGATGGCAAGATAACCAGAATGCAGTCTAGATCAAGGTTTACACTAATAAAAATAAACAAATAAATAAATAAACCTTTAAAATACTTCTGTGTAGGAAAGCCTCCGAGCAGGTTCCCTGGACTCCTAGGTCTTCTCCTTCACACTTCCGAATCCTGTCCTCATCTGATCTTAAAGCCCGAATTTCCTCTTCTTGTTGCTGAGAAACATAGCCTTGTGATGATGGTGTTTGGTGGGATCCTCAGATGAGCCTGCGGTGTTGGGATAGATGTGTCTGGATAGTTATCAAGGGGGCTTTGACAGCGTCTCTTTTGTCCTTGCCACAGGAAACTTGAGCAGATTCAACCTGTTTGGACTCCATTAGATCTTAAACCCAGACTTTGAAGGCTCTAAAGCCCCCTTGATGTGGCTTCTGTAGAACCGGCCCTTGTGTAGATGTTGCTCCTTGCCCATAGTCTGACTCCCTTTCTCTCCATGCACACATGTGACAGCTCCAGCTTTACTAGAAAGCACAGCTCATTTGAATAAAACAGTTGATTCTGGCATCTGGGAACTACTGATGTCAGCCAGACACTCTAGAGCAAATCATTATCTAAACCAAATGAGTGTAAATCAGCCATCATGGATGGTAAATTAACTCTCCCCTTTATGTATATGGGTGCTGTCTGCATGTGTATCTATGCAATGTGTTTGTGCAGTGACCTCAGAGACCAGAAGAGGGCATTGGATCCTCTGGGACTGGAGTGACAGATGGCTGTGAGCCAGGGGGTGGGTGCTGGAAATCTAACCCAGTCCTTTAGAAGAGCAGCCATCTCTCCAGCCCAGACAGAAAGTTGACTTTTCAGAAATTTGTTTATTTATTTTGGTTTTTTGAGACAGGGTTTCTCTGTAGGTTTTCTGGAGACTGTCCTGGAACTCTCTTTGAAGACCAGGATGGCCTTGAACTCTGTCTCTGCCTCCCGAGTGCTGGGATTAAAGGCGTGCGCCACCACTGCCCGACTTCAGAAGTTTATTTTTATCTCATCTAATTTCTTGACTATTCAAATTTTAGTTTTATATATGAAATTTTTAATCAGGTGATGAACACACACTGCTCCTGGAGTCCACAAGACATGACCAATGCCAGCTTGAAGGTAAACTTTTGTATGTGGCCTACTGTGAAAACATCTGTGCATATGGAAATCACCAGGTTTCTAGACACTGTTGCCAAGCTAAGTGCGCCGAGTGTTTCCACCTAGCTTGCCTCTCTCAGGTTATGCCCTGAGCAAACCTCAGCCTTCTCAGAAGGTTATGCCTGGAGCAAGCCTCAGCCCGCTCTCTTCGAGGCGAATATTTCCAGCTCATGATCTGTTAACAGAGAGGTCTATTGCTCCAATTGGATTTGTTGTCTCTGACTCACTCGTGGTCACTCAGAATCTTTACACCATACCCACAGCTGTCCCATCCACATGTCCATTATCTAGGTGACTAACCCTGCATCCATGCAGCGTTGTGCAGAATAAAGCCCTTGCTGGCCTCGTGATAGGGTGACAAAGCTCTCCTGCTCTAGTCCTAGTCTAGTTCTGGCATTCCCTTCCTCCCTCCCTCCCTCCTTCCCTCCCTCCCTTTTTAGTTTTTCTTTTTAAGTCAGGGTCTCATGGAGCCCAGACTAGTCCCAAACTTGCTATATAGCCAAGGCTGGTTTTGAATTTCTGATTTTTCTGCTTCTCCCTCCCGAATCTTGGGATCACAGGTGACACCTTCTTCATGTGCAGCCCCTCTTCTGGCCTTTCCATAGGGACTATGATGACAGAAACACTTGCCCACAGGAGACTGGCAGACACCCCCTTATCTGACTCTCAGATGTGAACCCAGGTCCTCTGGCAGGCAGTGGGCCCAGCTGTCCCCAGTCCTGATCTGAACCCGTAGAAACATCCTGACACCTGTTGCTGTATTTCAGAGCTTTGACTGTGCCCAGCAATGGGACAGTACTTGGCACTGCAGTCAGTGGAGGGCATTGGGCTGCCAAAGGCCTGGTCTGTTCATTCTCTTGCACTTATTTTTAATTGATGTTTTAAAGTTAATATACATGGTTCTGGGCTCCCCTGTGTGTATGGAATTTTCATGTATGTCCACACTATGCTTTGTTCTTATTTCTCCTCCCTCGTGGCAGCTCTTTACCTTGTGTAAAGCAATGGCCTCAGACCTTACAGGCCTCACTGAGGCTGGGGCAACTCCTAGGTATTGGTGTTGGTCGGGGGGGGGGTACCCCAAGCTCTTCCCAGATATTCCACTTCACTCCTGGCCTGCTTTGCTGAGACGGAGAGCAAATCACATGCATCCAGGGAGACCCTGGGATTTCTGGGTTGGCCTCTCTGATGCCCTTCTAGTGATGCCTGAGGGTCTATGCTCCTAGTCTACACCCCCTCCCCCAGATACACATGCTTGCTCTGAAGCCCTGGCTTTAACCCTCAGCTGGTCCCCAGGCCTTCCCTCATAGTGGGTGTTGGGGACCATTGCCAGCTTCCCCTGCCTGGCTTGCCCCATTCCCTGTTCATTAGCATAGCCCACAACCTGCCAAAGGGCTGTGGGGGATTCCTAGGCTCCTCTTGGGCCTCCTCAACCCTAGATGCACACGGAGTGTGATCAAGGTGGGGAAGTATCATTCCTGGTGAGTCCAACTTGAGAACAGAACTTGGGAGAAAGAGTTCCCACTTGATAACACCATTTTGTAAGGCCGGCCTCCGCCTAGCATGGCAGGCACACTGACTAAGCAGAGAACAATCTGGAACCCTAACATATGACTCTGCCTCCCGCTTCTGTGGTGTCAAGAAGGGAACAACCTTCCTTGCCATCTAGGTCCTACCTTTCCACACAGGGATGTGTGAGCACATCCCGTTTAGTCAGGCTGTCAGGTGTGAGACCTTGCAGGCAAGCTTGGCTATGAGCAGTTTTCTGCTCTGAATTTCTCTTTGTGGGGGTGGGTAGCTAAGTAGAGCTGGGGGCAGGAGGAGGGGGCGGGATAGCCAGACCAGCAGGCATTCTCGGAGACTAGTGATCTCAGTTCCTTCATATCTGGACCCAATCTGGCTCGAGGCACTTAACGAAAGTGAACTGTCAGATTTTATTTATAACATGTTCAACTGGAGTCCCCCAAAGCTTTCTCCACCCCACCCCTAATTCAGCCCCCCAGTTGTGGGAAAACAATCGTGGAGGGAGAGGTGGTTGCTGAGCTCAGGCTGGGACCTGCTTCAGGCTGTGCCATACTGCACATAGGACAGTGGCTCCCAGGCTGTGCACACCACACAAAGGACAGTGGCTCTCAGATTGAGACCTGCTTCAAGTTGTGCCACACTGCAGATAGGATAGTGGCTCTCAAGGTGTGTCACACTGCACATGGGACAGTGGCTCTCAGGCTGGGACTCCCATTTTGTAAAGCAGTAGTTTGTTCCACTTGGAGCTCAAATGCTAAGGCATGACTCTGCACTTTGTACAAGCAGGCAGCCACCGTCTGTCCTGCACAAACCACAAGGCACACATGAGACACAGCTTATTTACACACAAAATATAACTGCCCATAGACTTACACAGTTAAAGCCAGGAGTATGTACAAGTATGGGAATATCAAAACCATTTCAGAAAACCAGGCCATATCAGCAGCAATGCAATGTTTTTCCAGGGTCACATAAAATGAGGGTTACACTGGGCCCTAGTCCTAACCCTGCACTTGTCATCAGAGCATCAGGTGCCTCCAACACGGAATCCGTAAGCGGGAACTTCTAACCCACACAAACCTGCACCCTTGACATACATGGCTCACCTAAACTGCAGTTCACCCTGCCCCAGGTGCTTCCTTGAACCAGCTCAGCCTAAATCAAGCTCATCCACAGCTTCCTGACATCTAGCCACTTGCTGCCTCCTTGTGCTCTCTCTTCCTGCTGCAGTAGGGAACCTTGGAGCCCTGCATCCCCTTCCACCCTTCCTTGATAATCTGTGACATAACTGTATAAAGTATGTGTGAGCATTACCAGTAGTAATTAAGAGTGGTGTGGAAGAACCTGCGATTGCAATGGCCTCGTCTGTCAAGTGCAATCAGTGGTACTTGGTAAATTAAACCCAGCGAGATCGACATAGCTTTTGAATTCATTGTTACTCAGTAAACTGATATTGCGGATACAAGTGTGACCATCTGTTTTTGACATCTCTTGCTCACAATAGTGAGTGTGTATCAGTAGGTCCCTCAATCTGGAATATCTCGAACATCATGGTAGGGTTGTGTTTCCAGCCTCTCTTAAAGGAGCAGAACTACAGAAGCCAAAAGGCAAGGTTCACACATTTGGGCCTTCCCTATCACTATGGACTAAGTCTTTGATGGATTAGGTATTTGTTCCTGTTTTGGCAGATGTGGGGAGCCTATGGGATTTTAAGGTCAGGTGCCTCTAACATGACATCACTCATGCTAAGGTCTGAGAGCCTGCTACAGCGTGGGCAGAAGATGACAATGAGTTGGGGCCAGAACCACACACAAATCTGAGCCAGCAGGGCTATCGGCAGCCCTGATTTACCTGGCAGCTTGAACTCTGCAGGACAGGGAAATCCAACCTAATCAGGCTCTCCTGTGGTCACCTTACTTTCAGCGCAGCTGTGTCTTCTCTGCCGAGGCTACAGCCCACACCCTCCGCTCCTCCTCATGGTATCAAGATGCAGAGAGCAGTGCAGAAGGGACAGACTGCCTGCTGGAGAGAAGCTGGGCTGCCCTGCTCCACATACCAAGGATGGAGGCAGAAGGACAGAATAACAGTACCAAGTGCATGTGGATCTGCACTACAGGTGTGCCTTGTGTATGCCTGTGTGGATTGGGGATGCTGGAGTGTGGAGAGGCTGAAGGGACACTTGGAGCTGGACAGAGAAGGTGGACTGCGTTGACTTTCATTAGGACACATGCTGCCTCAGAGGCACCCATGAGAAGACAAACTAGTAGAGCCGATGTGCCGCGGGCACCCTCTGCTGGTGGACTTTGCATCCTACACCGAGATAGGAAGGAAATTCACTCGAGAAAACTTTGATGTTTGGAGGGAAATAAATATTAGCTAGAAAGAGGATTTCTATATCAACAGAACTGGGGGAGCCCTGTGTAAGCCCCGTTTACTGTCATCCCCAACTGGCTCAGATCACATTTATATAGCTACCGTTAAGGGGACTGTGGCCCTGAGGCAGAGACAGCTCTCACTTTTAGAAATGTCTGGCTTTCTCCCTCTGGGTTTCTGCCTGCTTTGAGAACTCTCAACACTTCAGGGCATTTGGAGCTGAGTTCTCTCTTTGGCTACACAGTGACCAAAGGCCAGGCTGCCTCTGTCTTTCCTGAAGCAGGTCTCTCCAAAGACCTGTGCCTGGAGGGGAGAGGGACAAGCAGAGCCCTCCCCATCAATCCCACCCCCCAGCTTCTCTTTATTTGTGTGCACACACACCTCAGGATTCCACAGGGTATGCCTTAGAGGCAAAGGTAGGGCCATGTCTATCCTCCATGCCACTGCTCCCAAGAGCTTACAGGCCAAGGAAGATGAGTAGCCATGCCACTATTTGGAGAAGGCTGGTTTACCGAAGCCTGGTGAACGAGGAACAGTGTGTTATGTTCATTGTTGCTGTGGCAAAATACTCGAGAAGAAGCAATTTAGAGAAGGGATGTTTTATTCTGGCCCACAGCTCCCAGGATCTAGTCCTTCATGTTGTGTTCAGATCAGGTAGCACAGAGGGAAGAATGGAGGTGCTCAGGTCATCTTTTGGATTTGATTCAATCGAGGTTGCTCAAGCCAATGGTATGGCACCACCCACATTTAGGGTGGGTCTTCCCATTTCCTCCCAATCTAGAGACCGTCACAGACAAGGTCCAGAGGTTTGCCCCCTAGGTGACTCTCACAAGAACTTGTCAAGTTGGCAGCCATCACAAATGGTTTGCCATGGGCAGTTTTTATTTGACTTGGGGAGGGGAAAGAAATGATGAAATATATTGTCTAAAAGGTTTAAAAATAATAAAAATGTAATAATAAAAATAAGTTTGGCCGTACTTGGAGTACAGGAGCGAAAACACATAAAGCTCCTTACAGGGCATGCAGCCAAGTGGGTATGTAAAAGCCACAGACCAGTCACATCTGTCCCTGGCTGTCTGGGTCCTCTGTGTGTGTCAGAAACCCCCAGGCTCCCAAGTGACATGACACCTGGCAGGTCTGGACATACTGTTCCAAGAACAGGGGAGCTGAGGCATTTGAGGAAGGTGGGTACAGGAAGGACTCTGACTGCCTCTGCAGCAGGTGACAAGGCTCTTGTGTGAGAGATGCCCTTGCTCAAACCAGAGGAAGGAAGGCCCTGTCTCCAGGGATCCTTCTCTCAACCCTGGTTCCATCTGGTCATATGTGCCCACAGCGTGGGGACTCCAGTTCCTAAGATGGCTTCCATGCCACCTAATACTTAACAATGAACAATATCCACAGTAGGTGAAAGTGTCTGTGTTCCTTTGTTCCAGGGGTGCCAGCAGGAATCTCATACATGGAGATGGTTGGCTTTCTTCCTGACTCAGCACTCCATTGATTTCCAAGGACTCCTCCACCACATTCACAGCAGCTCCAGGCTGGGCCCTCTGACACAGGTAGCACAGACACCCCAGGCCCTCTCTGTGGTGATGTAGAATGTATGTTTTTAGTTAATAAAATGTGTATGCATATGGGTGTTTTGCCTGCATGCATGTCCTTAGCTCAACCCTGGATCCATCTTGTGATGTATGCCCACAGCTTCCCACAGTGTGGGGGCCTTGGAGTCCAGAAGAGGGTATCAGATCCCCTGGAAGTGGAGTTAACTTATCTTTGTGACCAGTTATTTGGGTGCTGGGAACCTAACCCAAGCCCTCTGTTAGAGTAACAAGCACTGTTCACCACTAAGCTATATCTCCAGCCCCAATTTCTTTTCCTAAAATTTTCTCTTTAAGTAGTTTGTTGCTGGTCGTTGGTGGCGCACGCCTTTAATCCCAGCACTGGGGAGGCAGAGGCAGGCGGATCTCTGTGAGTTCCAGGCCAGCCTGGTCTCCAGAGCGAGTGCCAGGATAGGCTTCAAAGCAACACAGAGAAACTCTGTCTCGAAAAAACAAAAACAAAAAACAAAAAACAAAAAAAAGAAGTAGTTTGTTAATTCTCTGAGAACTTTGTACACTATGTTTTGATCATATTTACCCCAACTAGCTCCCCCAGATCTACTCCATCTCCCCTCACTCATGGTGGGAGTTCTACGTATTTACGCACACGTGTCTTGCTCAGCTATTTAAAATGTGTGTTGTTGGGGAAGGAGAAGTGGGCACACAGCCCTATCCTTACCCAAGAAGCTGTTTGCAGTTGATACCTACTGAGACAGGACGCTTGGTGTATCAGCCACACCCCATGCTCAGGAGTAGTTGGCCAACACAAAACCACTCTGTGTGCTTGTTGTTTGTGTGTGTGTGTGTGTGTGTGTGTGTGTGTGTGTGTGTGTGTGTGTGTTGTCTTTTGGTTTGGGGCAGGCAGGAGAAGGAGAAAAACCTGAAGTTGGGTGGGTATGGAGGTGGGGAAGGATCTGAGAGCACTTGGGGAAGGGAAGGAAATGATGAAATATATTGTCTAAAAAATTTAAAAATAATAAAAATGTAATAATAAAAATAAACTGGAATGGGTGTTTTTTCATTAGGTGGCTAACATGCCTGTGTTTACTGGTGAAGCTTCTGTGCCCTGCCCCCCCCCCTGTGGTTTTTAAATCACTTTTGCACTTTTAGGGGACCTCTGTGGATGTTCAGGATGCATCATAGTGGAACTGACTGTGGGTATCCAAAATAAGGACCAAGCATCCAGGCTGAATTCTGAGAAGCCAAGCTCTGTGGCAACTGCCCTGTCTATGGCATGTGGCAGCTCCCTGAATATAAGAGATTATTATAAGAGATTATTAGAGAGACGGAGCAAGAGGCTGGGATGCAGCTCGTTTTAGAGTGCTAGTCTAACATACAAAGTGGGGTTTGGTCTCCAGCATCACAAAAACTGTGTGTGTAATCCCAGGACTCCAGATGTGGGGAGGCAGGAGGGTGGAAGCTCAAGGCCAAACTTAGCTACATAATTAGTGATCAGCTTGGGTGACTGGAGATCCTGTCTTAAAAAGAACAACAAAAAGGAAAAATTAAGATGGGTCTGTTGCTCTTCTGGTGCCTGTGACAAAATGCTTGACAAAAGTAGCGAAAGCCAGGGTGTGTTTTGGCTGGATGTTTAAACATGGGTTAGTGCCATTATGGTGGAGGCCGTGGTGGGGAGAGCATGAAGCAGCTGCACCACTCACACAGGACCCGAGCGGCATGGAAGCTGTTCCACCAGCCTCTTCCTGCCTCAGTCAAGGACCCTACGGGGGATGGTGCCACCCACATTCTGGGATGTCTTCCCTCAACTATACCTCTCTGGAAACATCCTCAGACACATCCAGAGGCTCATACCTTTAGTCCCAGCACTCGGGAGGCAGAGGCAGGCTGCTCTCTGTGAGTTCGAGACTAGCCTGGGCTATAGAGTGAGTTCCAGGACAGACAAAGCTGTATAATAAAGGCCCTGTCTTCCTGTGATGTTGGAAGGGTTTTCAGTAGTGACACACTGAGAATACCCAAGGGAGTGACTAAGGGAGTCATGTGCCTGGCCTTTTGGGACACATATTTTTGGATGGTCACGCTGTCTCCAGGCCCTTTGCCCTTAGTGACTGCAGAGAGAAGCCATGATTGCTTAAATTGGTGAGCCAGCAGGCACTTGAGTGTCTGCATATTCCGGGAATACAGCGAGGGAGTCCGTTATTTATGGAAAGCCTTGTGAGAATGCTGGAGTCTTGGAAGAACTTCACAGAGTAGGAATGTGCAGCGCAGGCCTGCCAGTCATGTTCACAGTCGCTGGGAATGCCTGCACTCAGGATGTGAGGGAATATATCTGCTGTGTGTGCTGGGGTTTGGGTTGGTCCCAGGGGTAGCCTGGGAGTGCTGTGGAGTGCTGGCCCTGAGCACTGCTGGCTCTGAGCAGGGGAGTAGAGGAGGCTGAGAGCCAGACAA
Source organism: Cricetulus griseus (assembly GCF_003668045.3). Taxonomy (NCBI): domain Eukaryota; kingdom Metazoa; phylum Chordata; class Mammalia; order Rodentia; family Cricetidae; genus Cricetulus; species Cricetulus griseus. The sequence continues at coordinate 68,957,879 of NW_023276807.1, read as the reverse complement.
AGGTAGTAGCATCAGCTCACTGTCAACACCCACCCAAGTAGCTGTCCTGGTTTCAGCCTTGTGCTTCTGAGCTAGCCCTGGAAGGCCCTTCTAGGAATGGCATCACCCATGGGCTTGATGTAAGTGGACTCATGGGGTTGGTCTAGACTAATTGGGGCCCTGTGGTTAAAAGGAGAAACTACCTGGTGTTCCCATCTCCACTGGGACAGGACTGCAGGGCCAACCCTCCAATGTTAATCTTTGCAGGCTGGCTTATGAGCTGCAGGAGTGGTGTCACTGGTGTGTAGCATCCCTGCTGAGGGCAAATGCCCTATGATCATCTACTTGCCTAAGGTCCCATTGCCTTAAATGTCTCTGAAAAGATGCCTTGCATTTCCTGGTGTTGGGACGACTGAGTAGAAGTTATAAGAAACTGACTCCTGGGACTGATCCACAAACGAGAGCCCTCATCCAGTGGCTGATGGAAGCAGAGACAGACATCCACAGATATACAATGAGCTGAAATCTGGAATCTAGTTGAAGAGAGGGAGGAATGAAGAGCGAAGGGGTCTGTACCAGGTTGGAGAAATCCACAGGAACAGTTGGCCTGAACAAGGGAGAGCACATCGACCCCAGATGCTGTCGGGGAGGCCAGTACAAGACTGATCCAGACCCCTGAACATGGATGTCAATAAGGAGGCCTCTGCACTCCAGGGAGCCTCTGGTAGTGGATTAGTATTTTTCCTTGGTGCAAGAAGGGACTTTGAGAGCCCATCCCACATGAAGGGATACACTCTGGCCCTGGACACATGGGGAAGGGCCCAGGCCCAGTCTGCCACCACAGGGCCCTGAGTGCATGATGCAACCAGCCTTTGAGTCTCAAATCTCTGTAAAGTTCCTGCTTGCAGATTGTGGCCTTTGCCCAGAATATCACCATAGAGACCATCTTTATTGTACCACTCGACCTTCCATGGTGTCTAAGGGACACAAATGACGCAGGGGGCTTGTTCTGGAGCCCAGCCTTGTCCTTGCAGGTTCTGCCATTTTTAGGTCATAGTTTGGGTAAAGAGATGGCAGGTTATAGCAATAAATGCTAAGGGAGAAGTGTATTTTTCTACTCTATGTGATCAGTAAGCACTGTTCATACAACTGACTCCCCACAAACAGCATTTATCCCACGAGTTCCAATAACCCCTCCATTCACTTCATAGGACACAGAGGGTCAGCGAGACAGAATAATTTACCATGTGTGCTCTCTCTAAGCCTGTGTATTTTTTCTTTCCTTCCTTCCTTCCTTCCTTCCTTCCTTCCTTCCTTCCTTCCTTCCTTCCTTCCTTCCTTCCTTCCTGTCTTTCTTTCTTTCTTTCTTTCTTTCTTTCTTTCTTTCTTTCTTTCTTTCTTTCTTTCTTTCTTTCTGTTTTGTTTTTCAAGACAGGGTTTCTCTGTGTAACAGCCCTGGCTATCCTTCACTTTGTAGATCAGACTGTCCTCGAACTCACAGAGCTCTGCCTGCTTCTGCCTCCCAAGTGCTGGGTGTGCGCCCCCACCTCCCGGCTTCAAGCCTGTGTGTTTTCAGTTTGCCAAGTTTCAAAGACTCCCTTTTTCTTCTCTCCTCCATTAGGTAGCATCTTTCATTCAACTCAAGTGTTGGTGGGCCCATGGGGGAGTGGGCAGTCTTACCCTTGGGACAGGCTCACAGCCCTCACAAACCTCACTTAAATCCAGTTGTTGTTTTTAGTAACACAGTGGTTCTTCCAGCAGGTGGACTAGCGGTGGACAGAAATCCCATTTTACTACTCTGTGTGGCTTGAAGGGCAGTGTCTGAGTGCCATCCTGAGAGAAAATCCATTTTTAGAAACTGAGCTACCCAGAGGTGCTGAGACCTGGGAACAGTCCCAGGGTGCAAGAGAGGCTCAGAGAGAAGAAACAAAGGGAAGAGCCAGACAGGAGGAGCTGAAGGGCACAGCAGGAGGTTCTGCTCCAGCTGGAAAGTGCAGAGAGAAAGCCAGCCCTGCTCTCCACAGCTGGATAGGAGACTCATCCATTGCGAGTGACCCCGGACTTGGGAAGCTCCAGGCCAGCCCAGGGCTGGTCTTCCTTGGGGGTCAGGAATCCACAGCAGGTTGATAGAGCCTGATGGGGTCCCGAGAGCATGAGACAGCTCTCCACCTTTACCTCTGCAGTGCTAGCTATCCACCTGCGCAGCGCTCGCTCGCTCGCTCTTCATCTGTGCAGCGCTCGCTCTACATCTGTGCAGTCCTCGCTCTTTATCTGCTCATCTCTCGCTCCACCTGCGCAGCTCACGCTCTCCACCTGCGCAGCTCTCGGTGCCCTGGTGCCATGGTGCCGCCATCACTTCCCACGTTCCCAGGGTACTGGGGAGACACGCCCCAGCCTGAGCACCCTCCCCACCTCTGCACACACTCCCCCTCCCACTTCTGAAAATCTACAGAGAATCAGATCCATCACTTTTCTTTAAATGTTTAAATATTACATTTACACCCTGTGCGGGATAATTTGTAGAGGTTGATATTTTTTCCTTCTACCGTGTGGGTTCTGAGGGCGGAACTCAAGCCATCAGGTTTAGTGACAAGTTCCTCCACTCTCTAAGCCAGTTGGCAGCTCTCTTTTCCTTTCCTGGTTATTTTCTTTTTCCTTTTCATACACCCCTAGCAATATGATCTGTGTAGACTGGTTGGCTGGGTTAAAAACTACATTCTACAGTGACTGTAGGTACATACCTCTCAGGCACTTGTCTTCTGCTCTTCTGGGGGTGCTGTGAAACCATGCCACCATACACATGGGATGCATTCACACTTTGGCCTTGGACACCCAGCCTCCAGGACTGTAAGAAAGGAAACTTTCTTTTTTGTTTTTAATTTTTTTTTTCTTCGAGACAGAGTTTCTCTGTGGCTTTGGAGGCTGTCTTGGAACTAGCTCTTGTAGACCAGGCTGGCCTCGAACTCACAGAGATCTGCCTGCCTCTGCCTCCCGAGTGCTGGGATTAAATGTATGCACCACCATTGTGCAGCGAAAGGAAACTTTCTTCTTCATAAATTACAGTTTCTGGTATCTCCAGATAGCAGCCAGAATGGGCTAAGATAGAGGGAATAGGTCCAAAGGCTAGTGTAAACATCTGGAGCCAATTTGGAGAGAGACAATGTTTGCAGGGGGATGGGGGATATGGGCTATCTAGGGAGAAGAGCATTTGGCAGCTAGTTAATAAGGGAGGCAGCTCTCCCAGGGGGTGAATGCCAAGGAGCAAAGACTGGTGTGGTGGAGGCCCTGGGGAGGAGCTGGTTTCCTGCAGTAACTGGGGAGAGGCCCCTGAGACCTGGGCGCTGGGGATGAGGTCTGCCTGGCGGCCTTCCCTGCAGATATGTTGTATCTACTCAGATGTCACAGGCAGATGGATAGAAAAATCACCATTTGGAAAGGGACCCACTGTGTGTGTCATTTCAGGAAAGCTGTCCCTTCTATGGCAGTCAGCAGGGTTACCCATGGTGGGAAGGGCTGCAGAGAGTTCGTTCTCAGGCTGGACATACTGCTGGGATGCTTACCAAAGCAGAAAAACCCAGAATTTATTTATTTTATTTACTATTATTATTATTATTATTATTATTATTATTTATTTGGTTTTTCGAGACAGGGTTTCTCTGTGTAGCTTTGGAGCCTATCCTGGCACTGGCTCTGGAGACCAGGCTGACCTCGAACTCACAGAGATCTGCCTGCCTCTGCCTCTGCCTTCCAAGTTCTGGGATTAAAGGCGTACGCCACCAACGCCCGGCGAAATCCCAGAATTTAGATGCTAGAGAAATGAGCAAGCTTGACTACTGGACTTGAGCAAAATGTGGAGTGGGAGAATCCAAATTCCTCCCACAGAAATCCTGAACCCACCATTGCTGAAAAAGGTCTGTGCTCTCTGGGTGTGTCTGCTTGCCTAGAACATGGATACACACAGAAGCAACCATCTAAAGCCGCAGCTGTCCATTCTAAAGCAAGGCTTCCCCCCTGCTCTGGGCCTGGGTGGGTGCTCGAGTGACTCAGCCATGCACTTGCTGCTGGCAACCAACATTGGGTGCTGGTTAGCAGCGAGGCTCATTGATTACAAATCCTAAGATTACAAATTGATAAGAAAAAAAAAGAGAGAGAGAGATTGGGCCAGAGAGATGGTTTAGCCATTAACTGCATATACTGCTCTACTAGAGGACAGGAGTTTGATTCCCAGAACCCATGTTGGGTGGCTCATAACTGCCTTTAACTCTACTTCCAAAGGCCATCTCTGGCCTCCACAGCCACCCAACTTATGTACACACACACACACACACACACACACACACACACACACAAATGTGCATATAATTAAACATAAAGTAAAACTTAAAATAGTACCTAGCCTTTAGACACACACCTTTAATTCCAGCACTTGGGAGGTAGAGGTCGGCAGATCTCCGAGAGTTGAGGCCACCCTGGTCAACATAGAGAGCTCCAAGACAGCCAGGGCTATATGGAGAGACCGCGTCTTAAGAGACAAAAGTGAAACAATCACACCTTTGGGTGGGTCTGTGAGGGCTTTTCTAGAAAGAACTGACTGAGGGATAATGACCTGGGCTGACTGTGAATGGAACCATCTATGGACCCGGGGCCTGGGCAGAAGAAAAAGGCAAAAGGACAAAGCCAACTGTGATGGCTGATGCTGGTTGTCAGCCTGGAAGTGGGAATCCTCAGCTAGGGGGTTGCCTCTGTCAGATTGGTCTGTGGGACTATCATCGATGTAGAAGGCCCTCTGTGTGTGGTACCATTCCTCAGGCAGGGGAGCTTGAGCTGAATAAAAAGGCTGGTTAATTTATGAGCAGGGAGCAAGCCCAGAAGCAGTCTTCCTCTGCAGTTTCTGCTTCCAGCCCCTGCCTTGAGTTCTTGCTTTGGTTTCCCTCTATGAGGGACTAGAAGGTGTAAGATGAAATAAAACCAGTCCTCCCCAAGTTGTTTTTGGCCATGATGTTGCCCACAGCAACAGAATCCGAACTAGAACACAGTTGAGTGCTACCATGCCTTTCTCCACCTCCTGATTTGCCCATGTGCTCCTGCTATGATGGACTGGACCCTCCAACCATGAGCCCAAATAGCCCCTCCCTGTCCAGGCTGCTTCTCCCAGGCACCTTTTCACAGTGACAGGAGAAGTGACACAGGTCTTCACCGGCCAGTGGGACTGTTAGGTACATGTTGTTTACATGCTAAGTTTTTGAGCAGCCGCCATACCATTTCCCACAGTGGTAAACTAAGTTTTGTTTTGTTTTTGTTTTTCAAGACAGGGTTTCTCTGTATTGTTTTGGAGCCTGTCCTGGAACTCCGCCGGTAAACCAGTCTGGCCTCGAACTCACAGAGATCGGCCTGCCTCTGCCACCTGAGTGCTGGGATTAAAGGCGTGCGCCACCAACGCCCCATTTCCCGCAGTGGTAAAGGATTACATTTGTGTTTCTGGGACTTTTGGCTGGCCCTGAAACGTAAAAGTCATTCAGTGGCTGCTGGGGTACCTTAGAAAGGTGGGGAGACCCAAATCTCCTTGTGTTCATAGCCTTTCCATCCAGACATTTGTGGAGCAGCGCACAGGGCATAAAATAAAACACCACCAGCTCCTGTGGCTATTCCACTTCCCTATTCCAGGGAGATTAAAAGTCCAGGTTGGGCAGAACAATTATAGGGGTGGGGTGGAGTGGGGGCATACCCTAAAAGGCTCATCCAGAGTGCCTGAGGAGGCAGGGAAGAATCAGCACTGCAAATACGGTCAGGACATGGGAATGGCAGGGGCCTTAGATCCAGCCATCCATCCTAGAGTATGCAAGAGCTATGGGAAAATACCAAAGTTAGCATTAGTGGAATTGGAACTCCAAAAGAAAAGGAAATAGGGCATGGGAAATATTTGAGAGTTCATGCCCAAGAATTTTTGGAAGGAACCAGGCTCAAGAGAAACAGGGAGATAAATAGTACAGGGAGGCAATGACCACACAGTGTCATGGGAAGTGCGGTCTACAAGCCGTGTTCTTGGGAGGAAATGTCTCCAGCGTGGGAGAGAGCAGCCGTGAGTGTGCTCGTCCTCAGAGTGACTTCTCTGCTCCTGTTCTGTCAGGGTATGAGATGGTAGCATCCCCGGTTTGGTTCTAGCTGTGGAGGCTAAAAAGGTGGAGCGAATGGGTGTGTGACCAAGATGAAAGCAAAATCCAACAGAACCAAAGTGATTGTGACTGCAAGGCAGAACACAGGATACAAGTGATTACAGTTGTTCAGAAACACCCACCACTGGACATCTGAGATCCAAACACAAGAGGCAGGGAAGTGTGAGCCAGAGAGAGAAGAAAACCCACGGCTGGAAACTGATCTGTAAACAAGTCCTCGCTGGAGAGATGGCTCAGTGGAGAAGAGTGTGTGCTGTTCTTCCAGAGGACCTGACTTCTGACCCCAGCACCCCAGCAGGAAGCTCCCAACCACCTGCAACTGTAGTGCCAGAGGATCAGTGCCCTCTTCTGTTGTCTTTGGGCACCCACACACTCTCATGCATACAGGCAGTGTGTGTGTGACACAATATTTTAAAAACATAAGTAAATAAATGACCCTCCTCATAGAACTGATGCACAAACTGACTTCCATTTGTTGAAGGAGCTAGAGGACAGAATGGACGTGTGGAGGAACGACATAATTAAACATGACCAGAATCAAGTGTCTAGATGGTGACTAATGCCAGATGAGCCCCTGTGGAAAAACAGACCAGAGGGTGTGACATACAACACCCAAAGTGAGGTGCAGAAAAGAAGCCAGAGACACATGACCTGCCCTGATGCCCCAAATTATACAGTGAAAATTCAGTTTACTCATTACTCATTATGGACAGGGTTCCCAGCATATTGATGCCACAGTTACAGAAAATTCAGAAAGACACCCTAGATACAGATAACACACACACACACACACACACACACACACACACACACACACACACAGTGAAGTTTGTTTTAATGGATATACTTGGAATGATGTACCTGATAATCTGAAAATTCTCAAATGTTCATTCTTGCCAGACACTTGTTTTTATAAACCAGCTCCTCACTAGGCCACCGAGCAAGGCTCAGCAGACTTCAGTGACTAAATATGAACCCCACTCTCCATCCACAAAGACAATTAAATTAGAACTCTAAAATATGTGTGGATAGGTTTGAAGAGCCGATTTGCTGAACTAGCACATATTATGGAAACTGCTTGCTTGATACAGGGTCTCAGGTAGCCCAGGTAGGCCTCAAACTTGCTATGTAGCTAGGGATGGCCTTGGACCTCCCATTTTCCTGCTTCCACCTTGAAAGTGCTGAGATTACAGGCATGAGCTACCACACTTGGCTCACCATGTGAGCTGGCTGATCTTAGCTCTCGATTTGAGTTTCAGGGAGAGTGGGAAATCTGAGTTGAGGAATTAGCTTCACCAGATTGGCCTGTGGGCATATCTGGGGCTCTTTTTTTTTTTGTTGTTGTTAATTGATGGCGGAGAGCCCATTATATCCCTGGGCAGGTGTTGCAGCATATTTACACTGTGTGAAGATGTGTCACTATGATTGGTGTAATAAAAACCTGAATGGCCAATAGTTCATCAGAAAGAGGTTAGGCTGGATTTCTGGGGACAGAGAGAATTCTGGGAAGAAGAAGGCAGTGTCTCCAGCCAGACACCAAGGAAGCAGCATGAGCAGTATGGAGAGATGAGGTAATGAGCCACAGGATAGAATGTAGATTAAAATAAATGGGTTAATTTAAGTTATAAGAGCTAGTTAGGAACAAGCCTAAGCTATAGGCTGAGGTTTCATAATAATAATAAGTCTCTGTGTCATGATTTGGGGGCTGGCGGTCCAAGAGAGTCTCATTACAGGAATATTTCAAACTCCCTTGTTGGCTTGCTAACAGTACAGCACAGATTTTCCTAGAGAATATGGCTTAATCTTAGATGAATATCTAAATGCACACACTGCTTTGTGTCTCACTGTTTTGTCCTAAGCTACTCTTATACAGGTCATCTATTTCATTACAAACCACAAGTAGTAATGTAATCCATTTGGGTATGTCTGCAGGAAGCACCCACAGAGCCTGTCCCCGCCCCCCAGCCTCCTGTGGTGTCCTGTGCCTGTCCTTGTTTCCTATCAGGCCTCTCTTCTCCATTTGCTGAGCTGAGGAGGGCCACAGCTTCTCTGTTAACTGGACTGACAAGGGGCTTTAGACTATGGTGAACACTTGATCAAGGGGTTATGTTTATCACCAGGAACTATTTTAGGAAATGATATGCATTTTATGAAGTTAAATGTTCTCTAACATAATTTTATAAACATGTATTAGAGTTTTTTTAAATTAATTAAATCTCTCCAGAGTTATCCAGTGTTTTCTCTGATCTTTGAGGAACAGTTGACTGGCTTGAGGATGACCCTGAGCTCTGGACCCTTCTGTGTGTACCTCCAGAGGGCTGGGATTGCAGGCACGCACCACCATGTGTGCTCTGTTCAGTGATAGGGGTGGGACTCGGGGTTTTGTGAATGCTAGACAGACAGTCTACCATCTGTTCTAAAATTAAGCATCTACTTTGCCCTAGTCTATTTGTGGCACAATGGCAAAATAGGACAGATACATAATCAATAAAGAACAGACAGTTATTACCCACAGCTCTGGAGGCTGGAAGGCTGGGATCAAGCAAGCCCACTGTCCAGTGAAGGCTCAGCCCTGCTCAAGATGGTATTGAGTACTGTGCCCTCACAGAGCGGAGCACCCCATCCCACCCTCACAGGTGGAACACCCCATCCCATCCTCACAAGACGGAGCACCTCATCCCACACTTATAGAATGGAGCACCCCATCTCATCCTCATAGAATGGAGCACCCCATCCACACAGGATGGAGCACCCCATCCCATTCTCACGGGGCAGAGCACTCCATCCCATCCTCACAGGGTGAAGCACCCCATCCCACCCTCACAGGGAGGTGCACCCATCCCATCCTCACAGGGTGGAGTACTCCATCCCATCATCACAGGATGAAGTACCCCACCCCCTCCTCTTGGTGTAGGGCACCCCATCCCAGCAGGAAGAGTGGCAGGGTGCACTGGCACAAAGTCATATAAGGGGAGCACTCATGACCTGCTCACTCTCAGAGGCTCTGTCTCCCACTTCCATTGTCTGAAATTCCATTATCTGGAATTTGGAAGAGATACTCAAACCATGAATAAATTGACTGTTAAGTAATACCATCTAGATTCATGGAGTAGGCTTTTGGGGTGGATGCTGGAGCAATTGATTTTTGTCTTTTTATGCATCTGAATAAAAATGGAACTTTCTGTGTGTACATGTGTGTATGTCTGTGTGTGTGCATGTGCTCACATGTACATATAGAAGACCAAGGTCAGTGTTGGATATTGTTCACAGGTCATCATCCACCTTGGTTTGTGAGGCAAGGTCTCACTGGTTTGGAACTCATTAAGTATGCAAGGCTGATGGGCCAAGAACCCAAGGATCTGCCTGCCTTTGCCTCCCTAGGGCTGGGATTACAAGTGTGCACCACCACACCCAGCCTTTTCTCCTGGATTGAACTCCAGCCACCAAGCTTGCATGGCAAACACTTTTCTGACCAAGCCATCTCCCCAGCCCCAAGGAACTTAACTTTTTAAATATGGACTTTGTATTCTACCCAGATACCATTGTGTCACTTGTAAGGTTTTACTTAGTGGATTTCAAGTAAGCATAGCTTGCTAGACTTCTGCTTCCTGGTTGAAACCCTGCACCAAACTCAAGGAGCTGGACGGGGAGATCCAACATAGACAGGCAAGGAGTCACATCCATGTCTGGAAGGTGTGACCTACCTGTCTGGAGCCTGGGATTCTCAGAGCCAGCACTTGCTAAGATAGAACTACAGGAAGCAGGACACTCAACTCTCCTCCAAGCTCTACTCCTGAGGCCCTTTGCTTCAAGTAGCCCTTGTCACATGCCTCTAAATTCTCCCCAGTCCCTAGTGTGGCCTGGAGAAAAACCTAGTATTTCTGGTTATACAGACATTTACATCTGGCCTAGCAGCCTGTGCACTTAAGGCAGGGATCTGTCCCTTTGCTTTGGTCCTTGATTCACCAGGAAGCAGTTCCCAATCAGGCGCCATCGCCAGCCTTCTGCCTCAAGCCTTTCTCCAGAACTTTCATTCTGGGGTCAAGTGTTAGGTTTTAAAATCCAAGTTTCTTTCAAAAGCCATAAAAGAAAAATCCACAGGATGTTTCAAACCAAGGGTTCAAAGGTGTTGTCAGGCTTTGCCACTTATAGGCCACAGTTTCCCCTGCTTTCCTATGATATAACCTAGGCCAAGGGGGCAGAGGTGGCTGACTCTGCCACTCAGTGACTAGACCGTCTCGAAGGGACAGGCTCCACTTACAGTGTCAATCAAGGCTAGGGCATCAGGCTTGGCAAGGCCATTCTTAAGGGAAGTGTGTCTTGTCGCCTCCCCCCCCCCCCCCCCGTGTGTGTGTGTGTGTGTGTGTGTGTGCTCAGAATGTTCTTCTGATGGGGCAGAGAAAGCAGGTAACATGGAACTGGTATGCTCACTACTAAACAGTCCAGGTAAGCATGGGTTTCTGTTGGGCTCACCTCTAAGAGGCAGGCAAGTACAGTCACTGCAGCTGGGCGGAGAGCAGCCTGAGGCCAGGAGTGTCTGCAGTGTGAGCTGTGGCCTCAATACATTTTGGCTCAGAAGATCTGATAGTGGGCAGTGCCTGTCTGCTCTGTTGAGCAACTTGCCCAGAGTCACTCCCAGCTGTCCTGGCCCATCATTTCCTATTCCTTCTTATTTTATTAAGAAACAGAATACAGTGTTTGGCCTGTGTTTTACCCGTGATAATCACAATGCAGAGGGAAGCCAGGGAACAAGAAGTAAGTGGTAACACACCTAGGGGTGACCCCACTCCAGCGTTAGCATCTACTCTTCTCTTGCTTCCCACATAACCCTCCTCTTAACCACCACAACTTTAAGCTATGTTGTGTGTGCTGAGGTTTGGATCCTTGTATTTTCGTTGGGATTTATTCAGCCTCTTGTGTTGTATACAAATGTCTTAGTGTTTCTATTGCTATGATAAAAAACACATTGACCAAAAGCAATTTGGGAACAAACAGGTTTTATTTTAGCTTACAGTTCCAACACATAATCCACCTTCTTAGGAAGCCAGGGCAGGAACTCAAGGCAGGAACTGAAGCAGAGGCCATGGAGGAGTGATGTCTACTGGCTTGCTCCTCATGGCTTGTTCAGCCTGCGCCCCCCAACACCCCCCCAAAAAAAAACCAGGGTTTCTGTCTGTGACAACCCTGGCTGTCTTGGAACTCAGTCTGACCAGGCTGGCCTCGAACTCACAGAGATTTGCCTGCCTCTGCCTCACAAGGGCTGGGATTAAAGGTGTGCGCCACCATGCCTGGCCTGCAGCCTTTCTTATTACACCAGGAACCACCAGCCCAGGGGTGGCACAGTGAGCTGGGCCCTCCCACATCCATCATCAATCAAGAAAATGCCCCACTGGCTTCCCTGCAGGCCAGTCTGGTAGAGGCATTTTCTCAGTTGAGGTTCTCTCTTCCCAAATCACTGGAGCCTGTGTCAAGTTGACATGAAACTTGCCAGCTCCCCACTTAATGACTGTGTAGCATTCATGTTTTACTGCTTTGTGAGGGTTCCATCACAGGGACAGAGCAGTTTTTTTTTTTTTTTAAAATCCATTTTAACTTCTGTATTTTTTTCTATTGGAAACTTTCAAAGGTAGAGAAAAGTTAGAAGAATTGTACAATGAACAGCATGTACCTTCCACCTGGATTCCAGAAAGCATACTGTCACCTCATGCTCGTTCCCCTGGAGAGGGTTCTCAAAGTGCATACGAGCACCCGTAGCCCATGCCACATTCCAAGGGTGCATTTCCTAAGAATGCTTTTTCCTGAGGATGTTTGTCTGTATGGCAGTTACGTCATTATGAAAATGGAAATTATTTTAATTCAATAACATTATATAATGATGTATTTTTCATATTCAATTTTCCTGGATTATTCCCAAATGTCTTTTTCTCTTTCTTCCCAAATGTCTTTTTTCTTTTTTTTTTTTCAAGACAGGGTTTCTCTGTGTAGCCCTGGCTGCCCTGGAACTAGATCTTGCAGACCAAGCTGGTCTCGAACTCACAGAGATCCACCTACTTCTGCCTCCCAAGTGCTGGGACCTCCCGAATGTCTTCTTTTTTTAATAGCTGTTTTTGAGGAATGAAGTGGGGCTTGATTGCATATAAAATGTCACTGTCGATCACCCGTGTTCTGAGTAGCTGGGACTTCTTTTCCTCATGGGACCTTGGATGTGGCTCTGTGGCAACCCAGGGGTCGTTCATGGGTGTGGTTCTGAGACCCTAGATCTAAGTTTGTTCTGAGTCTTACTCACTAGAATCACAGCTTTGGGTGAGTCGCCTCTGGGCATGTTATGGCCAAGGTGCCTATCACTGTACCCCACTGGGATATAAATCTTGGAGTGTGTCCCACATGCTACCCATGGCTGGACAGGGTGAAGCATTGATGTAGAAGAAGGGAATCACAGTGATGTACAGACCTTTTCATCAGGGCTGTCTTTGCTCTTGGGGTTCCTGTTTGGCCTGAAGGCTGGTGAGACTGGCAGAGACTCACGTGGTGTAGCCTCCTCAAACCTTGTTTTAGAATGTGGGTCCCTAAGTAGCACTGTGTTAATAGAACTGTAGTCTTATAGCAGATGCTGAACCCCCAGGAAGCAACAGGGAAGCAGCTGATGTTGTCCCAGTATTTTAGCCTCACTGCCCTGGCCAGGTTTGGGGCTGGGGTTCTGCATTTGCTGACACCACTGAAGAAGGACTGTCCACCATCATCACCCATGGAAGTAACAGAATTCTTGTAAATCCTGAAGCTTCTATGGGACACAGGGATGGGGTGGGTGTGTGGGAGGTTCTCTCCCTGGTGGGCTTGACAACACCTTACCTAGGCTGAAGGACCTGGAGGGCACACAGACGCTCTGGAGAGGCTGTCCAGATATCTGTACCAGGTTTTATAATAGCAGACACTGAGGTTGTGGCTTGTCTCTTCTTTGAACCCACTGTCTCACCATTGTTACCTGGTCTCTTGAGCTGGAGGTCCATTCACCATGGATGGTTCTGTGGTGGTGGTGGGAGGGCAGTACTCGCACTACATGCATATTTCCTAACAGCATCTGGGCAGTCTTGAAATTCAATTTAGTTCTTGGACAAGTAGGAAGCCATGTTTTTTAAGGAAGTGTTGTATCCTCCTTAAGTTGTGACTTCTAAAAATCAGGTTCCAATTTTCCAAGCCCATTGCTCATTTGGTATATATATACTTTCAAGGGTGTGTCACAATGATGGAACATAGGTCATTTGAACATGCTTCTCACTGTGAAATCACATCCAAGTCAAGGAAGATGTTTACAAAGGGAAATTTCTCACACGTAACTAATGTTATTGCTTAGGACAAAGGCTAGAAATACTCATTAACTGGGCTGGAGAGATTTCTCTTCTTGTAGAAGACCAGGGTTCAGTTCCCTGCACCAATGTCAGGGGGCTAACATCACTTGTAATTCCAGCTCTAGGATCCTGATACCCTTTTCTTGCCTCTGTGGGCGCTACACTCATGTGCACAAACATAATAATGATAGAAATAATAAATCTTTAAAAAAATGGCCAGGCATGGTGGCACATACCTTTAATCCCAGCACTAGAGAGGCAGAGGCAGGCAGATCTCTGTGAGTTCAAGGCCATCCTGATTTACATAGTGAGTTCCAGGCCAGCCAGTGATACATAGTGAGAGCAGAAGCTACTAATTAGGCACAATGAAAAAGCCTCAGTAATCTGCCAATTCAGTCTAACACCTCAATGAAAAAGGTTGAACACTACTGTTTGGTCCAGGAGTTGTCATGTATACAGAATGAAGAATGTATACAAAATGAAGAAGAAATACCAGGTTTGCTGAACTTACTGTGGAAAACCAGGATAGAAGAGAGCATTGTGAACGAACTTACAGTGTAGAAAATGAAAAAGACAAACTGCACGCCAAATATACACAAATCTCTAAAGCAATTTGGGACTTACAGAGAACTCGATTTAGTTTTTTTTTTTTTTTTTTTTTTTTGGCAAAAAGGACTTAGAAACTCAGTAGGCAGAGCATGACTTTAGAGCTGACCTCTAGGAAGCCCGTGTGGTTTGGATCAGGGCTAAAGCCACATTGTGGTAGTGGCTTTGTGAGTATATCCATAGAATACATGCCCCCAGCCTACACACCTCACACCATACACACCCACATCCAAGAGCACACACGTGCACCGATATTACACACACACACCATACATACACTCCCCATATCACGGGTGCACTTGCACATATTCCCATACTACACACACCATACCACAGCCCCTCCCCCCCCACCATGTGCTGTACACACCTACCTACCTACCTCTCTCTCTACTCCCCCCTTACACACGGTGTCTGTCAAAGTCTGGAGGGAGCCACATGATACATTTGGTTCAGTTACTAACTGCCCACCTTCAGAGGCTTGTCTTGAAAATGTGCTCTGGTTGTGTGGGTGGTTATGGGTGGACGTCCTGGGTGTGGGGCTCATGGAAACTATTCTTGATACATACTGTGAGTGTACAAGTGTTTCACAGGAGATCTTTTCTTCTTTAGGCACAAAAGCTTATGTAACATACATTCTCTCAAACAGAGAACATGCACTCGTGTTCATGGACCAGTTTTGGAAAGTGGTATTTACCGGCTCAGTTGCCGGGTCACATCAGTGGCCAGCAGCCTCGAGTTCTTGGCTATTAAGAAATGCATTCTTGTCTAGCACTGTGGTTAAGGAGAGGATCAGAGGAAAATTATAAAACCCCTTGGAAGTAGTAAGAAAGGAAGCATTCTCTTACAGAACTCATGGGACACAGTGAGGGTTCTCTCTAGAGGGAGTGGAAGCAGGATGGGAGGAGAGAGGGATGGAGTGTTGTTCTTGGAATAAGCAAGGCACCATGAGGAGCTTCAGGGAGAGTCCAGGATCTTTGTCAATCTGGGCAGTTACCTAGCATTCTAGCTGCTGGTAGGGACTGTGTGACTCCTGGGCTTTGGACAGAGCACCTTGGAGTCTTTCTCTGTAGATGACAGGGGCTTTAGATTTGCATCTTGCTCCTCCCTCCTGAGTCTTCAGAGCTGGAGTGGGGCAGTGGGGCAGGTTGATGCTGCATGGGGTGGGCTTGTGCCACAGACCAGGGTCCGTGAGCTCTGCAGACAGTCCTTATAGGATACACAAACCTGCTCAAAGTTGGTTCCACAGGAAGACATGGTTTTTATCCGCTGGCCAGCCAAATTTTGTCCTCTGCCCAGGATCAGAGATTAGATTTCTATTTTCTTAGACAATCGCTATAACTAGCCAGGTTGCTTAGAACTATGGAGCTTATTGCCTCTGCTTCCCAAGCACTAGGATTACAGGTACAGAATACTTTTGAAGGTGAGTGAGGAACAAAAGCTGTGATGTCAACCACCAGATGTCCATAAATGTGAGCACCCTGGAGCAGGCATGAAAAGACATAAGCAAGAGGGAGTAGCAACAGGAACGCTGGCACGTCTTTCCACAAACCCAGAATGCTCCTCTGCCACTCATGGTTCCAAAACTAGTGGGCAATGGGAAGGAGCAGGGGAGTTCCCACCTTGATTTCTCTGTTGGAGCCACAACACAAGGTCCTCATAGAGGACCCGAATTTCAACTGACAAACAACAGGGACTGGCCACTTCCAGAGAATTCCAGAATCCAGTAGGGTGATTGATGGCCCTTGCATCACAGAGGGTGATTGATGGCTGGGTTCCTGAGGGATTTGCCTAATGGTCACACCAAAGCCTGTATAGCCAGACACATCCCAGGGAGGCCTCAGACACCATACCCTTCTGAGGGATGGTGGGAAGCTCTGTCTCATCCTCCAGTGGGATGTATCTGAGTGGGGTCCTGGATGCTCCCTGGATGTCTACATGTATTATCTAACATCTAACAATCCAGCACCTACCACCTGCCTGTCAATTATTTATTATCTATCTATATCCATCAATCACTTAGACAGTCAGGTGATCATGGGGTACAGTCTCAGGTGAGTGGGAGGGCTAGCTAGTCCACTCCTCCAGGTGGCTCAGGCAGGAGTGGCAGGGGCTGACATTCCAGCTGGTGTTTCTTCACTCTCTCCGAGAAAGGCATCTCTACTCAGTCTTATAGCAGGAACTTATAATAAAATGTCACCCAAATTTGACCAAGTGCTGACTTTGGATGCCAGAAGTGCTCAGTGAAGCACCAGAAAACACTCAGTTGTGAGCAATGCCACTTTCTAGGGTTCTTCTCCAAATAGTCGTATGAAGTTAACATGTACTCAAGTTAGAGAGAATCCAGTCTATGAGTTGAGCATTTTGCATCTTAGAGACTTTTGCCAAAATGAACGGGTGTAGTCAGTGGCCTGTGACCATTGATTCCCAACTTCCACAATCTCCTAGGTCTGCCTAGACCTGGGTTTCTTAGGGTCACTCAACAGTCAATCTATGTAACTATCTTTTGTACTACTGGTAAGTCTAGATCTAGTCTAACAGGGTTTAAAATTCGTAACAAATGTGTTCTCCATTTGTTTTCAAGTTCAGCACTAAGCGATTATTTCTGGCTGGAGCAGCATGATTGGTGGACTCTTTGGTATGGATGGTCAGTTGCATTGCCCCTTTCTGGACAGGCATAGGGTAGCTGGATGGGAAACTGGTTGGCTGCCCCTGGGGCAGGGTAGCTGAGGCTACCTCTCGTAGGAAAATAGAAAGTGAGGCTTGGGTCTGTCAGTAATAAAGACACCACAACTGCAGCCGTGGTTGGTTAGCGCTCCTTCAAAGGCAGCAGCCATCACAGAGGAGCTCACCCTCAACAGACTTCACACTATTCTAATGCTTTGTTTGTGTCTGGAACAGAAATGTAACCACTTAGCCGGAAGATGCTATTAAATGCAATCGATGGTGGTGATTGAAGCTCCTGGGAGAATGCAGGGGAGAGGGTAGAACCCCTAATCGTTTTCTGACAGCGTCTCAAGGCTTCTAGCCTTGAGCAGTTACAGAATGAATGTGCATGCCTGGCCCCGGGGAAGGTCTCCCGGGACATTGCAAGCGCTATTTTAAACTGTCACTGTCGCGGAGTGCCAGCCGGCAGGGAAAGCATAGGGCCGGGGGGCTGGAGTAAGTGGAAATCCAAGTCGGTTGACGGTGAGCACCCCCACCCCCAAGTCTCCTGTCATGTCCTTCGCGCTGGAAGAGGACACCGAGGTCCGGGCCTGAGCGTGGCCAGCACGCTCTCCCGCGGATGCTAATCCCCCTTTCCGCGCAGACCCACCCGAGGCTGCGCTGTGCTCTTGACCGCTGGACACGTCATCCTCAATCTCCTGCGGAGTCACGCAAGGTTTCTGACTGATGAGGTCGCCTGCGCTCCCCCCTATCCCCTCCCCCAACCAGTGGCTTTGCAGCCAGCTGCTTCGCACCGCGCCCGCGTCCCCGAGGCTCGTTCCTGCCCGAGAAAGACCCATCTGGTCACAGATTTAACGAGCATGTGCGTGCCGTCACCGCCGGCTGGCGAGGTGGCGGAGAGACGCCCGCGCCCCGCAGGCGGCGGGCAGGCTCAAGAGAGCATTCTGGGAAGCGCTTACTAATCGCGCGCCGCCCTACCCACAAAGGCGCGCAGCCCCGGGGCGCGCGGGCGGCGCAGGTGAGCGGGGGGCGCGCCAGCTGTCGTGCGCCCGGGCTGGCGCGGGCGCGCGCGGCGGCCCCCGCGTCTTTCTTTTCTGGTGATGTCATCGGGCGACGGCGGCCGCGGCCGGGGGGCGGCGGCGGGGCGGTGCCGGGCGCCCGCAGGTTCCTGCGCCGCTAATGAAAAGGCACTTGACAGTGGGCCAGGGCGCGCGCGTCCCGCGGAGCCTAGCGGGCCTGCTGGGCCGGCCGGGCCAATCGCCGGCGCGCGGCCGCCCATGGGCGCGGAGGCGGCGGGGGCGCGGGTGGCCGCGGCCCGGGCCGCTCCGAGGTGATCGCGCGCGGCGCCCCCTCCGTGCGCGCAGCCCGAGCCGCCGCAGCAATGAATTCTGCCGAGCAGACCGTTACGTGGCTCATCACCCTGGGCGTTCTGGAGTCGCCCAAGAAAACCATTTCGGACCCCGAGGTCTTCTTGCAGGCGTCGCTCAAGGACGGGGTGGTCCTGTGTCGGCTGCTCGAGCGTCTGCTGCCCGGGACCATCGAGAAAGTAAGTGGCCCTGGCTTGATCTCCGGGTGGGTCCCTGGCCCGGGCGGGAGGCGGGCGGCGGGGCGCGCGGGAGCACCTGGCGCGCGCCGACTTGGGGCCCGCGCGCCCTCCTTTGTGCGCGGACCCGGCGGCGCGCCGAGCGCGGGGACCGGCGGCTGGAGTTCGGGGCGCCATTGTGTGCGGGGCGCCGGGAAGGGGACCCGCCCTGAAGGCAGGGGCAGTGTAGGGGGCCCGCATCGACGCGCGGGGCGGGGTCGGGGTCACGGGAAGGAGAGTTGACTGTGCGGGAGCCGTTGGGGTTCTGCTCCACCCTAACATGAAGTTGGGAGGTCAGCTTCACCCCTCGCCGTGACCGACCAGAAAACCTCGTCTCTGCGCCGCGCAGCTGTCTGCGATGGCTTTGTCTGAGTGGTTTTCGTCGCTGGCTATGCAGTCTCACCCTTGCGTTGAATGGACCGGTGGCTGGGCATGTTTAAAGGATGCCTCCATCAAAACTGAGGGAGGGCTGAGCTGTGAAATGACTTACTGCTTTTCCTACCAAAGGACTCTTCACTCATCCAAGCCTGCAGAACTGCGCACTTACGGTGTGGAAGCCCGACTTTTGGGGGCTGGTTCCGAATTTTCATCTAAACTGCATGCTGAATTTGGAGCAGTCAGCTTGCTGCTGCTGGTTGGTGGCTCCCCGGAGGCGGCGCAGCAGTGTGAACCTTGACCGTAGCTGGGGGTGACCAAAGTTTGTTTTCATATGCAAGCTCACAGAGCAGTGTCAGGGGTTGACTTCGCTTCTCAGAACAGTCAACTCTTATGTGTTAAAAAATACTGAAGTCCGTGTTCAAGATTTTGGTCAAAACACATTTTACAAAAAAAAAAAAAAAATTGAGATCCTTAGTTACTTGAAATACAGAAATCAAACTGCCCCATAATTAGGAAGGAGTAGCACTTCTTATTGGAGTACACACACACACACACACACACACACACACACACACACACACACACACACACACACACACACACACACACACACAGGCCCCAGGCAGGACAATTTGTTATTAACAAAATGTGGATTAAGTGATTTGAAAAAGCAAACATTTTAATTTTACTTGTAAATTGGCACGTTACAGTGTTATTGGAAAACATTTAACATGAACTCTGCAGGCATACCATAGGTTTTTACGTATTTTTCTGAACATTATTTATGAAAAACAACATGCATTTTAAAACGCATAACTGGCTCCCTGATGTGAAAATGATGCTTATAAATGAGGCAAATAGATAAAGTTATGATTTAAGATGGGACGGACTGAAGAGCCGGGTCTGACTGTCATCTGGACATCGGTGCCAGCGAATATGAAAGACAGATGTCCCGATGAGACATGCTAAGTTTTCCAAAATAGGTCTTAAAGAAAACCCTGTCCTGTTTCTGAGGATAAGCCTTAAAAAGATTCCTGCTGTCTCAACTTCCACAATATGCCCCTATCAACATACACACACACACACACACACACACACACACACACACACAATGTGGCATGTTGGCTGCATTAATATGGATTGTCAAACTTCAATAATCATATTCTTTTTAACTTCTAGAAAGAGTTTTTTGAAACTGCAGAGGCCCTTTCATCTCTGAGACAACAAAGAGAGGGATGAATAAAATGTTTAGCTTCTGGCAGCCAGATTGGACCTAAACATTCTGAAACTACAGTCAAGTGGAAATGTGTAGTTTTGTCTCTCTGAGCCCCGACTGGTTGGTTTTAAACTGACTGTGAGGGCTGATGATACCATACAGATAGTCCCTAGCTCTTTGGGTCAAAGGTAGGTGTGGGGAGTAGACCATTAGCCACTGTGTGAAACCCTGAATTCCATGAGTTTGCATCTGCCGTGAAGTCATGGGCACTCGGGGGTGCCTGCATGTCATCACATTTGTCTCAAAGCACATGTGTGGAGAAGCTCTTGCTTAATTGAAGGAATGCAAGAGTGAGGCAGTTTCTCCTTAAAAAGGAAACACTTGGGAATGGAGCTGAACATTTATGTGGCATGGAAAGGGTCTAAGCTGGACCCTTTGCCACGTGGACATGCTGACTCTGGTGAATTGTGAGCAGTGTGGGACTTCCCTTCTGCAAGTTCATAAGTTAAAATGAAGCTCAGGCCTGGGAAAGAGCGCAGAGCGAAGGCTTCCCATGTGTCTTTTATTAAGAACACGTCCTGTTCTGTTTCAGAAAGGGGTTGGCTAGAGGGGAAGGGACATTCCTTGGGCTCCAGCTCAGGCAAAGAAAATGGCGGGTTAGGGTCCCTCTCTTGGAGCCTCTCTTGTTTGTTCCTTGGAGGTGAGAAGAGGGAGCTCTAGACTGGTCATGAGAGGTGCTACTGTCTGGTGTTGGCCACAGGCTTTCTACTACAGGGAAGAAGGGAGATTTGCAAGTTTTTCCAGCCCTCGGTATGAAGGTCTTGCCCTTTCATTATCCTAGGGAGAGCCGACCCTGAGCCGGGCCCCCATCCTGTCTCCTCCCTCTTCTGATCCCAAACCTTCCATAACCATCATGCCCCTGACCCCCGATAGCACTATCCTGGCAAGTTCTCCCTTCAGACATTTCCAGGTTATTTTGTCAAAGGAGGCACACTTTAGATGCAGGAATTTTAGAGTATAGAGAAATGCCAAGAATAACCTCTGCTAAAATGCTGTTTTAATTTTACTTGTGAATGCAGGGTACAAAGTTGTTAATTACTATGAAACTTCCAGGAACTTTGTTCCCTCTGTGTGTCCCAGAATGGGACAGGGAAGCTGCGTGCAGTCCACATGGCGTTTTCTGTGGGATATCTGGGGCTGACAGGGATTGGGGTGTAACTGAATCAGAGATCCCTCCTGGGATACACATTTTTTTCATGGTCTGGAGGCTAGAAGTTCACCATTGAGGTATGTGCTAGGGTGCTTGTCCAGGCTTTTCTCACACAGACAGAGACCCCTAAGTTTGTGAAAACATAACTTATATGGCATTCTCACTGTGGCCTCCATTCTATCCAAATCCACTATAGGCACCCTACCCAGTATGACAGCGTCCCTAATTACATCCAAAGTGACCTCATCACCAGGTAAAGCCACATTCTTTGGAACTGTGGGCTGTGACACCCATGTGTGAATTTTGTGGAACACACTTCAACCTATAGCAGCTGGGCTAAATCAGCTTACTAAGAACTTTATTACCTACTTGACACTTCTGGCATTTCTTTTTTTAATTGTACTTTTTATTATTTACAAGTCCTTCCAGACTCTCCCTGCACACAACTTTAAGTTCTTTTTCAAAAACAAAAACCTAATACAACAACGCCCCCCAAAACCAAGAAAATAAAACAATACCCCTAAAAGAAAACAAAAAAAAAAAAAACAACTACCAAACTGTAAGCAAATGAAGCACACACAATGAAACTGTGTAGTCCATTATATATGTTGGCCAACTACTACTGAACACAAGGCCTGCCCTGGAGTGGCTGATATACCCCATGATCTTCCCGCCCCAGCAGGAATAAGTGACAGTTGTTCATAACCTTTACTCTAGTGGCTGGGTTTTCATTTATTTTTTTAAAATATAATAAGCTAAAACTATCACATCAAAGTTGCACAAGACAAACCCACAGAAAGCGAAGAGTCCAAGAGAAGGCACATGTCAGAGACCCACTCATTCACCCCCCCCCCCAAAAAAAAAGAAACTGAAAGCTGTAATGTGTACACAGAGGGTCTGGCACAGACTCGTGCAGGCACCATGCGTGCTGCTTTGGTCTGTTCGTCCATATGAGCTTTGCTCATGTTGATTATGAGGGTCATGTTTTCTTGGTGCCCTTTCCCTCTGGTCTTACACTTTTTCTGCCTCCTCTTCAACAGGGTTCCCTCAGCCCCAGGGGAGGGATTTGATGGAGACATCCCATCTAGGGCTGAGTGCTACAAGGTCTCTCTGTCTCTCTCTTTGCATAATGTCTGGCTGTGGTTCTCTGTTTGTTTCCATCTGCTGCAGGAGGAAGCTTCTCTGATGATGGCTGAACAAGGCACTGATCTATGAATATAGCAGAATGTCATTAGGAGTTAATTTTATCACTACATTTCCCCACTTTTGTTTTAAGATCAGTATTGTTTGGTTTTACTCCAGGTCCCTGGGCTATCTAGCATCAGGTTCTTAGCCACCCAAGCAGAGTCAGGTATGGGTTCCATCTTGTGGAGTGGGCCTTAACTCAGATCAAATACTGGTTGGTTACTCCCATAATCTTTGTGCCACCATTGCCCTCACATATCTTGTAGGCAGTACACCACTGTTGATGATAGAGTTTGTGGCTGGCTTGTTTATATTTCTGTTTGGTGGAATGCTGAACACCTTCCTATATCAAAGACACTGGGACATGGGGGTAAAGGCTCTCTGTAGGCACCAGCCTGACCTGTTAAATAGCAGGTTCTTCTTAGGAAGTTAGAGCATGAGGGAACAACACTAAATGCCAGAATGGTGTGAGGCAGAGAGACCATGCATATCCTTGGTGAGATGGAGAGGAGGCCCAGCATTTGAGGTGAGCGGTCTGGACTGACCTTCCTGACTTCATGTGCCTCTACCATGGACACCTTCCAAAGGCCTGCTCTCTCATTTGACACAAGACTCACTTTTGGTTCAGGTTGGAATGGGAACAGAAAAAGAGTCTCCATGGCACAGAAAGTAGAAGTGCCCATTTAAGAATGGCACCTCCTCTGGCCCTGGGCACCCGACAGCACATGCTGAGTGGTGGCAGTGGTGACAGTATTGATGACATGATCACTCATTGAGGGTTGTGTAGGAAGGGTGAGTACAGTGACTCTCATGAAGGCATGTCAATTGACTGGTAGTGAAAGCCAGACTTTCTCCAGAAAGTTAATGACAAGTTACACCTTGAGTAGAAACTTGAATGCTGAACCTTGCAATAGTTCACCTTGTTTCCTTTAGAAGCATGGGACTTCAGGGTACCACCTCAGCCAGGAACCAGCAAGTGCAGCAGGTGGTTTTGGGTTTCAGGCCTGAAGAAGAGTGAACTGAACCTGCCCCTTTGGCTCGCAAAAAAATAAAACAATGAACAAAAAACCGAAAGACACTTAAATTCAGTTTAACTCAGGAACTCCTAGGAGACTTCCCAAGGGCCAGACTGGAAACACATTTGTGTTTGTGTTGGCACTGTGCATGTACACAGGCACACCCACCCACAGGTGAACATGAAACAACCAAGGAAGGTGTGTGTACACTTGCTGCTGTGCATGTGTATCCTCAGATGTTCACACACAGGTACACACAGAAGCACAGATTGCATGCTTATATTCATAAAGGTGTATGCATGCTCAATAGGATGCATGTACACTCACAGATGCATGCAATACACACATGTGCACACAGCAGTACACATGCATGCATATGCATTAAAGTGTGTACATGTGTGTTGGTGACTCCTGAGTTTCTGCACCAAGGCATGTGGTGTGCACACAGGTATGAGCAACAGACTGAAAGGGAGAGCAATGTGAGAGTGAGCATTTTATTTCCTCAGATACGACTGGTCCCTGTGAAATACAGTGTGGAATTCAATGTAAAATGGGGATTGCCCGTGTCTGTCACTGTACCTGGAGGTCAGGGCTCACTGATCCTCTGTGTCTGCAGCTCTGACACATGAAAGCCAGAGGCTTCTGGTCTCTAGATCTCTTGTCACTTCCTGGGGATCTGTAAGAAATGGTTCTTGTAGGTTTTCCAGGGTCAGGGAGACTTGGCTTTATGCCACAGTCCTTTGCTGGGTGACTCTGGGTCACCTGCTCACCTTCTCTGAGTATAAGTTTGTGCAGCCCTCATGGGCAGGAGTGGCCTTATGGGGCAGCAGGGTATCCCCAGGGTTAGTGAGAAGACATGCTGGGTTCTGAGGAACCACTGTTCTGTCCTTGAAGCTAGAAGCTAGGGTGTGACCACAGAACTATCAATTCCAGAAACAATGTTTTATTCTCATGTGGGATTGACTCTAGCAACCTTTTTTATTTTTTATTTTGGAGGGGTTGTTGCTTCCCTCCCTTTCCTGGATAGACCACTGTCATCTTGGGGCAGAGCATAAGGCTCAGCTCCCAGGCCCCATGCAGCTGCTGGGTGCACAGCTGCAGGCTGTGTGAGGGCTGAGCCTCTGCTGCTCAAGCTTCCCTGGTCCACTTTCATGCAGGCTAAAGGCCAAAAGTCACAGATGGGAGGGGAGACAAGCAGCTCTGGCTGTGCCACAGGGAGGGGGCTCCAGGCTGCTTGGCCTCTTCCATCCAGACATTATCCTCTCACTGTGGTCAGGTTAGGAGACACTATGTTTCCAGTCTTTGCCCCGAGGTTCCCTGGTGTCCTCAGCCAGGCTGATGCTTCTCACCCACTTTGGTCCTGCCGATAGAGCAGTGGGATGTTCACACAGAACATGAACAAAGCCCCTCCCAAATGTACTTGTTTAAATTAATCCAGGGGCTAGGGAGGTAGCTCAGTGGGCAAGGTACTTGCTGTGCACACAGGATGACCTGAGTTTGGATTTGTAGCTCTAAAGTAAAAACTGAGGCATGGTGGTACTTGTCTCTAATCCCAGGTCTGAGTTGGGGATGGAGGCAGGAAGATCTGTGGAGGGGTCCTAGCAGAATCAGCGAGCTCCAAGGTCAGTGAGTGACTTTGCCACAAAAAAATAATGATCGACCACAGCTAAGCACTGGGCCAAACTCCTAGAGTCCAGTTATAGAGAGGGAGGAGCGATAATATGAGCAAAGAGATCAAGAACATGATCGGAAAATCCACAGAAACAGCTGACCCGAGCGAGTGGGAGCTCACTGACTTGGGACTGACAGCTGGGGAACCTGCATAAGACCAAACTAGGCCCTCTGAACGTGGGTGACAGTTGGGTGGCTTGGGTAGTTTCTGGGGTCACTGGTAGTAGAACCAGTATTTATCCCTAGTGCATGAACTGACTTTTTGGAGCACATTCCCTATGGAGGGATATCTTGCTCAGCCTATATGTAGTGGGGAGGGCCTCAGTCCTGCCTCAAGTGATATAACAGACTTTGTTCATTTCCCATGGGAGATTTCACCCTCTCTGAGGAGTGTATGGGGGTGGGGAGAAGGTGGGGGGCATGGGGGGATGGAAGGGAGAGGGAACTGGGCTTGGTATGTAAAATAAGATTGCTTTTTAAAAAAATAATGATTGAGGAGGATAGCCAGTGTTGACCTCTGACTCTGACTGGCCTGTGTGCGTGCGTACATGCAGAATCATTCAAACCTAATGTGTTTATCAGGTTTCTGTTACAGGTACACACACACACACACACACACACACACACACACACACACACACTGGACCACCCTTTCAGGGACATCATAGTAGACCTGCTCTGGTCTTAGGTGTAGAGTGTTTGAGCCTCCGTGTGAAGGGCACAGCCGTCATCCAACCCAGATGTCTTCTTACACAGGTTGCTCAAGGGTAGTCACACAGGGTTGGGTACATTGTGAACTTCAGTCTCAGGAGAACTGCTCACACTGGAGTCTAAGCAAATGGTGCTCACAGGACTGTGCTGGGAGGGGCTCCCATGTAAGAGGAAGGACAGCTGCTCAGAACACAAGTAGCAAGGGTGTGGTTGACTCAGGAAGCGACCCCGATTCTCCAGCCCCCTCTGCAACTACACTTTTTACCTCAAGATGACTTGACTTAGACCATTTGAACCTGGTTTTGATGTGCGTCCAGCAAGATGGCAGCAACATCTGGCGCTGGTGCTGGCCTGGGTGTCAGTAGATAGGCCTGTGCTCATCCACTCTTTGTAGATTCTGACCTACCATGAAGACAAGCTTGGAACAGCAAGAGAGAAGCAAGCTTGGAGCAGCAAGCTTGGAGAAGAACTCAGCCATTCTCACCGAGGTCACCCCCACACCCATCAGCCAGCACTGGAGCACACCCCTCTAGGACCAGCAAGATGCCAGACTCAGCCAGAGTGGACACCAGTATGTGATCGAGGTTGTCCAGGCTACCTGTAAGCTGTAGGCCAGGGATGTGGCCCAGTTGGTAGAGTGTTTTCCTAGCATGCCTGGGATCTGTCCTCAACCCCACATGGAAGTGGGTGTGATTCAGAAATTTAGGGTCATCCTCAGCTACATAGCAAGTGTGATGCCAGCCCAAGCTCCAGGAGCCTTGTCTTTAAAAATGGCAATAGCAGCAGCAACAACAAACCATTTGGGTAGGAGTACAGATTTTCAGAAAACACTGATTGCCTTTTGAACACATGACAACAGAGCGACTTTGTTGGTCTCCTTGAGTAAGAGTATCACAATAATTGTGACAGAGTGACAGAAAAGGAGGAGCTTGGGAAGGATGTTTCAGGTTTTATCGTCTGTGCGCAGGCTCGCAAGAGGAGGGAGAGGCTTCATCCCAGCTGCCCTGATTTCTCCTGAGCCATCTCCCTGTGGTGTTAAAGAGCTTGCTTTACTTAAGATCCAGGTGTCTAATTAATCTCAAGAACACCAGTGCTGGTCACAGGATTTTCCAGCACAGAACATGCTTTCATTTGAAAACAGGCTACATCCATAGCACATGGTCCAAGTGGTACTTCCAGACTATGCCATGGAGGCCAGGTTTTTCATGGACAGGAGAATGGGATTAGTGTCTTCCAGACACTATCAACAGGTGACAAGTGGACGAGGGTTAGCGCTCACCTTTGTTATGTCTGTGGACTCGGCTATGCTGAGTCAGCTCTCCAAGGGGCAAGCAGGGCTCCATCATGGGCTCTTGACTGTGAGGCCATATTTGGGATGACACAGAGATGCCCAGCACACAGGATGTTCTCCAGGTGTCTGTGACGGAGTTTCTGCTTGAAGAGACTAGAATAAGTCTCAACTTACCCCAAAGGAAAGAGCAAGAGTGCAGAACAGCAGAATGGAAAGCTCTGAAATATAAAGTCCCACAGAAAACCAGGAAAGCCAGAAGCTGCACCCGAGAGAGACCTTTTCCAGACTGAGGAGAACAAAGGAGAGAAGAGACAGCCACCAACATGGGAGTCACAGCAGAGTCCACAGGTGGGGACGTGTCAGAGTGAACTGACAGAGGGAAACTCTCCCCAGTGGGCTCTGTTTCTTTGCCAGTGAATTCTACAGCTTAGAGGAAGTGGACAAATCCCCTGGAAAGCACAAACTTCCAAAGCTTACCTTAGAGGAAGCCAATAACCTAAATAATCTTTTATCTATCGTAAAAATTAGGTTTGGAGGGGAAAACACCTCCAATAAAGAAAATTCCAGGTCAGATAATTTCCCAAGAGAATTTACCAAGTGTTTGGAGGGAAATAATGACAATTATGCATGAAGTCTTCTCAAACTTAGAAATAAAGGATATTTACCCCTTTATCCTAAGCAGTCAACCTTATCCCAAGGACGAACTTGACAATGACATTGTAAGAAGAAACATCATCCACACATGACTTTCATGAACTTAAGGGTATAGCTTCCAAAATTAGTCTGTCAGGAGCTAGAGAGATGGCTCAGTGGTTAAGAGCACTGGCTACTCTTCCAGGGAACCCAGGTTTGATTCCAGCATCTACGTAGTAGCTTATAACTGGCTGTAACTGAAGTCCCAGGGGATTTGGTGCTCTTCTAGCCTCTGTAGACACTGTATGCATATAGTACACACGCATGCAGACAAAACACCCATGTGCATTAAAATAAAATTAGTCTATCACCATTATGTGAAAATGGTATAATTCCTTACCAAGAGGGACCAATCTCAAGAGTCATGTTGGTTTCTCAGTTGGAAACCAGTCAATGTAATTGATTATGTTAACAAACTACAAAAGAAAAACCGCAGGATTGTTTCAGGAGACGCAGAGAAACATCCAAGACCATGTAGCATCCATTTCTGAGACATCCTGTGACCAACTCAGATGAGTAAGAAAGGTCATCCAGCCTGCTGAAGTGGCTGCTGTGGAATCCACAGCCATAGTTGTGCACGGGAGTGAGATGGAACTTCCCCAAGATTGGGAACCAGACCAGTATGCAACTGTCCCCACCTCTGCTCAGCCTTGCCCTGGATGTCTGAGAAGAAAAGCTGAAGTAGCCTCCTGGAAAGGAAGGCAGGGTTTCCTTTTTACACAGACACCACAGCACACAATTGTTTAAGCAGAGAACGGAATGTGTACCACAAAACAGCCAACTAACAGGTGACCTCAGCTAGACTTATGTATGAACCCTCTATTCCTGCATATTGGCAAGATAACCTGAATCTGACAAAACAACAACAACAACAACAACAAAACAGAACAAACCAAAAACAAACCCCTCCCAGTTGCCATAGCGAAAGGGAAAAAAAAAAGGAAAACAAAACAAAAGATCAAACCTTACTGGTAAATCTGAGATAGGAAGGAAAGACCTGTGTCCTCATTGACACTGCCCATGGATGCCTCTGCCAGTGGCACAGGACAGTCTCCATCACCCGTTTCTGTGGGGGACTTTAACTCATCACACTAGCTGTTTCCTTTGAGACTCCTTGTGAATGTGGAAGACATGCATAGAATTTTAAAGTCTGAGGATGACTGATGTACTTGCATTTATGGGAATGGGGGCTACTGTGGAGAACTTCCTTGTCCTTGTTCATTTGTTTGTTTGTTTGTTTGTTTTTCTCACCAAATCTTGTCTAAGTGCTTCCTATGTTCCAAGAATTGTGGAGAATAACATTGAAGAAATGAGTTGGCTGTACTATGAACGAGCTACGTGCTCTGACAGCAGGAGACAGCTTTCCAAATACGTGCAGCAACAGGACCTGGCTGACCCCTGGCAGATGGGACCGAGGATGGCTATAGCCTGACAATGATATTTGAGTTGGGCTCTGGCAGATGGCAGATATATGGAGGAGGGGATGTATGCACTAGATAGAGGCTCTGCTTGACCTGGGGCGGGAGTGACCTGGTTCCTTAGACTTGTGCATGTGTTCAGGGCTGAAGCACAGTGTTCTCAGAGGGCTAGAGAGGAAGACAACAGAGGGCCTGGTGGGTCAGTTGTTCTAAAGGCTTTGGGCCATTACTGGCTAAGTGTTTAGAAAACATTGCTTCAGTTATAGGGTAGAAAACACAGGAGAGCTCTTAGGGCTGGGGTTGGGGTGGGGGATGGAGAGAGTGCCAGAGGAGGATGGTAGTGGGTTGAATGCAGGATACCTGGGAAAGGCCTTTGCAGTCTTGCCCTCTGGAAGTTCAGCAGGAGAAGGGTTGTTGTCTCCCTGGAAGCCTGGATATGAGCCCTGGCTGGTGTGTGGAGGTCACAAGTGTGTGGAGCATGGTGTAGAGTTGTCTGTGGAGCTGTGGTGGTCTGGGGGACAGTGCCCAGTTATAAATTGGGGAATCACAGTTTAGAGACAAGGCTTGTAGCTGTAGGCAGAGAAGATTTCATACGGGTATTGTAATGCCAGTGTGGGAAGCCCTAAGACCAAGGTGGCAGTGTGGAAATGAATGAGGACTAGACAATGCCTGGGAGACCAGGAGACCAAAGAATGTGGCCAAGGCACCTACATGAAGACATAATAACAGGAAGGTTGGTAGAGCCCGGTGCTGCTGAGATGTTCGGGTTTGCCACCCAAAGATGCATCACCATGAGGGAAGGATGCCCCACTGTGGCCACCCAATGTCAGCAGGGCTGGCTAGGGCCACCCAGGTTGAAGGTCGCCTCCCTTATCTTGGTGACCTTAGCCAAGGCCCTGTGCTGAGGGTGGGCTGAAGGGGAGAGAGAAGCCCACTGAGCTTGAGGAATGGAAGTAGAGTTGCAGAGTATGATGGCCTCACTGAGCAAGAGTTCATAGAGCTGGATGTCTGTGGAAAGATGATGTGGGAAGTTATAGCCGTTTTGGGGGGCCCAACTGGAGGTCCTGTCACTATATACTCTATTGGGAATTTATTAGTAAGAGTGGCCCTTCAGGTATGTTTTTCTCTGTGTAAGAGTTCTAGCAAACCGTACTCATCTAGGACATGTTTCTTTGAATTCTCAGTGTTTAAAGTCTGTTCCTTTTCTTCAAAGTGGAAGAGTCCTTGGGTTAAGCCAAGTATATGCTATGTTGAGCGTAAACAGTTACATCCTGAGAACTTCCAAGATTGCCACCTTTAACCCATAAATGCTTAAGTGTTGGGTCTTTGCTCATTAGGTAATGGTTTTTAAGGGAACACTGTAACTCTCAGTGTGTGCCTTGTAGCTGATACTTCCAAGTCTAGATATGGGAGAGGTCAGGCATTTCAGGGATGCTGATGTAGAGTTTCTGCCAAGTTCAGGTTGAAGTTGAGGGTTATTTGTTATCATTTCTTCTCTCCACAGACTCTCAGGCTTTGTCTCTCTTTCCATGTAGTAAAGGCTCATGGCATGTCACATATGATAAGCGGGGAGGTAAATGAGCCAAGGGTTGTTTGTCAAATCAGCACTGCTGAATACTGTACAATCAATGGAAACAATTTTCTCTGGGTTTATTTTTTCAATTGAAAACCAGCACGATTCAGCCCCATCTTCATGGCTAGGGGAAACAAACACATTGAGTTTACCTTCTCGCTCCCTTCTCTTGAGAGGCCTGGAGGAGAGTTTTGGGGAGTGGGTGTGGGGAAGGTGTCTCATTACTGAGTTCTGGGCTGAAAATGTCTGGGTTGGCTGGTTCACCCTCTCCTCTCGACAGAGACAACATAGCATATTAAAATGCTAACAATGTCACCTGTATCAGTTGGAGGGCATGGGGTTTGGATCCACTTGACTTACAATGGCGCCTTCTATTATCTGTGCCTCTGGTTCAGGTGGTTTGTGGGTGAAAGTCACCGGATGGGCTCTTGAATCTGAGACCGTTGGTTTTCATCTGCAGAGTTCCTGATGTCATAAGCTTGGGCCAGGCCTGAGAACCTGTGTCTTAACAAGGCCACAGGGAAAGCTGATGCTCTGGGGGTCCCGTTGAGAGCCATGACGGATCTACTGAACAGACCACACAGCACCAGGACTAGATGTACCTTGGGGATGCTTGCACAGGTTGCAGCCCTGCAAAGGGTCTAACTGTGATCTGTTCCACTGTATCAGTCAACTTAGCTCCTTGTGACAAGTTTCCCTTTGTGAGGTGTAGCTAGGCTTTGTGCATCCATACACCGCCTCTAGGGGCATGAGGTTGGTTGTCCTTCCTCTGGGCTGCCTCTGCAAGTCTCAGGCACCTAGTGGGGCCAGGCTCAAGCGGGACTTGTGGTTCCCACCAAGCCTAGGACTCTCTGAAGGTCACCCCATCTGCTTCAGTTCAGCCTCTGTTGAAAATGCATGAGCAGAGACACCTGGCAGTACTTGTCCCATCAGGCCATAGAAGAACACTGTCGTGCATAGGAAGATTAGGTGCCACTGAGCCTTATCTCTGGTCAGCGTGGACATTCTTACAGGGGTCTTATGGAGATCCTGTGGTCACCTTTTGTCTATTGAGGTGATTCTACAGCCATGCCTGGGGAATTCCAAGAAGGCCAACAGGAGGAAGCCGGCTTTGAGAAACAACAGGTGAGAAAGAACACCTCAGCAGAGAAACCAGGCTGCAGGACGAGAAACCAGTGAAGATCATAGATCGGAAGAAAGAAACACTAGAGCAAATATCCCAGTGTGGGCTTGGAAGCTGAGCCGAGATGACTGAGGGCAGAATTGCTAAGCCAAAGTCACATCTGCAGACATGCTCAGCGTGACAGAAAGTGTGACCCGAGTAACCTGAGGGAAGATGAGAGAGTAGGCAGGCTGTTGCCATAAGCTGGCGGGCATTTGTGAGCAGGCGCCAAGGTTGGCATGGGTAGACGCCCCACTCACCCTTTCCTCTCTGTGTGTGTCTGCCTCTGGTCCAACCTGGCTCTGTGGTGCTTCACTGCTGCTCTAAGTGTTCATCTCTCTCCCTCTGTCTCACACTCTCTTTCTCATCTCTGAAATATCAGAGTTGTCAAGGTCTACACAGAGTCCCCACCTGAAACACAGCCCAATTAAATATGCAGATCTCAGAGGCGGCCACATAAACTGCCAGCGACAGGAGCTAGACAAGACCAGATGATCAGGCCAGCTGGCAGGGGACCCTGTGAGGAGCCATACATTTTCCTTAGTGATAGAGGATGAGCGCTGAAACCAAAGCTCCCTTGGCAGTGCAGGTTGCACCGATGCCTTGATGCACCTGCAGGAAATGGAGCCCCAGACCCAGTGTGGACATGCATTATGTGTTGTGTGACAAAACTTTTCCTGGGGAGACGCAACACACATGTCCACACCCCACAGATAGGAAGCCCACAACAGACCACAGTGCAGATACTACCAAAGTCTAATTATTGTGGTTACTTACAGGACTACAGGCAAGGGGTTACTTATAGGTGTAGAAATGACTCAAAGACAGCTGCTGCCTCACCAAAGCCCTCCCTAGCATGGGTGACAGACAGTTCACAAAAGCTGGAACCTGGAGCTCACTGCCCAGCCAGTGGGCAGCGCAACAGGTTGGAGAGTGTCCTGTCCAGGTAGTTGAGTTAGTATGAACCTCTTCCAGTTTCTTTCCTTTGCAGTTTGGCTTCCCAGAGGGACCTCTTTGCAGCTTGACTGCATAGTCTGAGGGGACTCTCAGCAATTATTCCTTATTCAGGCAGGGAGGGGCAGGTGAATCTGGTCAGCTTCAGGGACTTCCTGAGGCTATGTGAGTTGTGTACCTTTCTGCTTAAGGAGCTTCCCTAAAGGATGGGAGGTTTCAATCTCAGAGGAAACTTACACAAGAGTGTGTCTGAGGGCTGGGCAACTAGAGGGAAGCAGCTGAAAACATTCCTGTAATAACAGGAAGAGTTTGTGGTCTTAGAAAAAACCAAGGAGTTGGTTTGTTCCCTGTGTCATTTGCCCCAGAGACCGTGTTTCCAAGGAGACAGCTTGAAGACACTTTAAGTCTTACATCAGAATGGTTGGTTCTGCAGTTTTTGGTGGACAACGAATCATGCATCCCAGTGGTCCGGTGACGAGCCTCTGTTGCCTAGACTCTTTGTAGCTGCTGGGCTCAGGGGCACACTGATGTCCAGACAATGACAGTGTCACCGAAGGAGTTGTTTTTCAGGCTATGGGCCACATGATACAGCAGCCATCAGTGTCATATTTGGTGGCTGTACTCAAGTGGATTGTGGTATTTAGAGGCATTTCGACACAGGTCCTTAACTTACTAATTCACTGAAAAAATGTATAAAGTGCCTATACATATCATATTCAGCTATATCTGTCCCTGTGGTGGTTTGAATGAGAATGGCCCCCATAGTCTTATATATTTGAATGTTTGGTTCCTAGTTGGTGGACTGTCTAGGGAGAATTAGGAGATATGTCCTTTTTGGAGGAGGGGCTGTCACTGGGGGTGGGGGTAGGCTTTGAGGTTCCAGATGCCTACCCCAGGCTCAGTAAATCTCTCTGACTCTGACTTGTGGGTAAGATGTTAGCTTTCAGCTACTGCTCCAGCACCATGCTCCCCACCATGGTTGTCATGGGCCCTCACCCTCTGAAACTGCATGCAAACCTCCAATGAAATGCCTTTTATAAATTGTCCTGGTCATGGTGTCTCTTCACACCAACAGAATAGTAACTAAGATAGTTCCCCAGACTGTTTATTTTTGCTGATGGAGCTTGTACTGTAGAGTGCAGGGAGATACTGTGTAAAGTCAGTGCACAACATGTTTGCCAGTGACTAGTGTCAAGAAGGAAAACAAAACAGGAGAGGGAGAGAGGGACAGGAGGGACAGGGAGAGGCCGGGAGAGTGGGTAACAGGGCAGCTTGCATAAGGAAGTCAGGGTAGCTGTCGGCTGAGATGTGTCATTTGAACAGAAACTTCTCTGGATGCCCTGGAGGAGAGTGATCTGGCAGACAGGATAGTAAACATAAAGGTCTTAAAGGTAGCAGGGGCCTGGCCAGGCCCAGGAAGAGCAGGGCCAGTGTGAGTGACACAGCAGCTGACTGATGTCCTCAAGGTGGGAGCCTGAGCTGACCACACCGTCTGGAGGGACCCACTGTGATCAGACATTTTTCAGAACAGAAAGTACAACGAGTCCCCGTATTGTCTCCCTTCGTCACCCACAGCCTTTCTCATCTCAGCATCTCCTGTAGTCATGATGCACCTGATACAACTAATGGCAGATGTTGGTACTTGATTAGTGTCTTGGTTTTCCTCTGTTGCAGCAGAGATCAATAATCAAAGCTTGCTGAGCCCAAGGATAGAGGCTGCAAAGTTCAAGATCCCAGGGCCACTCTTGGTAAGAGCTTTTGTGTCACGCTATAGGGTGACAGAAGGGCAGGCAAGCACTTGAGGGGTAGAGAGAAGCAGGCCAGACTCCCACTCCTGCTGTGTCTCTCAGTCCCTCCAGGAGGGCAGATATCCACATGAGCTGTAGAGACATTTAGATAATAGCAATTAGTAACCGAAGTCCAGGTTCCTAGGCACCACTCTGTGCTTGTGTCTTGACAAGTATATAATGGCATACAGCCACTTCATAGCATCACAGGGCAGTTTCCTTGCCCTCAGATTCTTGCCTTCTCTCGTCCGATCTTCAAACATCTCCAACATCAATCTTTGGCCTAGATGGACGCACAGTGGTTACTCCAGGTATCTTCTTCCAGTGTGCGCCGAGGCCTATCTTAGTTTGATTCTGTAGGTATGACAAATAACTTGGGGAGGAAGGGTTTGTTTACAACTCCCAGGTCACTTGAACACTGGTGGGAAGTCAGGGCAGGAACTGAAGCAGAGGCCATGGAGAAACACTGTTTACTGGCTTGCTTTTCATGGCTTACTCAGTCTGATTTTTTTATAGAATCCGGTACTATCACTCACAGTGGGCTGGGCCCACCCAATCAATCATTAACCAAGAAAATGCCACCACAGATATGCCTACAGGCCCATCTGATGGGGCATTTTGTCAGCTGAGCTTCCTTCTTACCTGATGACCCTACCTTTTGTCAAATTGACAAAAACAAAACAAAACAAACAAACGAAACTAACCGATCAAAGCTTCCACCCACTTCATGGCTTGGTGTCGCAGTTTCTAATGAGTTGGTTGCTGAGGGATGTTTTGTGGGAATCACCACTGTTTCCTCGACTCACCTGCTGGAGCACACCCAGGAGGCTTCCAACGTTGCCAGCTGTTTATAAGCCAAGACAGATGTCATCTGCAGCTACTGATGTGTCTGTGCGGGCAGACACAGACACCAGCACACATACACTCTGGGTCTTGCGGTAAGACTGTGTAGAGTGTAAGAATCAACCAGATAGCCTTCTAAGGCAGTTGTGCCATTTGGTCTTATGTCAGCCATGCAGGTTTCTCTGTCTTTGTTAGCACTTGGTTGTGTCTGCTGTGGGTTTCACCACCCTGCAGGTGTGCAGTGGGACTTCCATGTCTGAGAGTGCATTTCCCTGAAGATGGGCTGGGAAGCACTTTCCATATGTTTGCTTAACGCAGTGTCTTGGATCAGTGTCCCTTGGAGCCTGAAGCCTGGTCACCAAATTGTGCTGCCGTGGAAGATGGTGGTACCTCTAAGAGGTGATGCCTGGCGATCGGAGGTGTGCTCCTGAAGGGGAGGCATTCCTCAGTCCCGTCCTCTTTCGCTTGCTGCTTTTTGGCTGCCATGAATGAACATCTTCCTCTGCCATGCAACCCTGTTGTCATGTGCTGTGTTCACACAAAAACAATGGGACCGAAGAACTAAACACTGAAACTGTGAGCACAGACAAACCTTCCCTCTTTGAAGGCGGTGTGTCTCTGATATCTGTTACAGTAGGAGAAAGCTGACAAACACACTTGGTGCCCAGGGCCTTCTTTGGGGAATTGGTGACAGGTCTTTCACTTGTCTTTTTCTTTCTTTTTTTTTTTTCTTAAGATTTATTTATTTTATGTGTGTGAGTGTTTGGCCTGCCTGTACGACTCTGTACTCTGTGCATGCAGTGCATATAAAGGCCAGAAGAGGGCACTGGAGTCTCTGGAACTGTAGTTAAGACCTTGAAGACATGGCTGCAGGGATTTGATCCTGGATGCCTCTGCAAGAGCAGGCAGTGCTCTTAACAATTGAGGCTGGCCTCAAACTCACAGATCTGCATGCCACTGCCTCCCAATTTCTGGAATTAAAGGCATGAGCCACTGCTTGGCATCAACCTTATTTTTAACCAATGAAGTCCATTTTTTTCTAGGTGTGTTTCTAGAAAAATATAGTTCTTTAGGATGCTGCTCATCATATTCTCTTCCAGCTGTGCCCTTCTTAGTTCAGACACACTGTGCTGACACCAAGGTTCAGGAGTTGGTGGCTTTTTACCACCCCTTTGTCACTCCTGATACTAGTAAATTCCCTGCTGGCTTTGAGTTCTGTCCCGAAAGGGGGGTTAATTTGCAAGCATGCTAGGCCACTGACACTTCCCACCCTTCTTGTCCTGGCCTTCCTCAAGGGCAGGGCCCACCTGCTATTTATAGAGCTGTGCTTTACTCCACATGTCCTCAGCTGTTCCACCTCATGTTCAGCCAGCCATCTCCCTGGAGGGCTTTGTGGTTCTCAGGGTCTCTTGTTCACCACATGCCTGGCCTGCCTTGCGCTGCTCCTTCAAAGTCCCTGTGAGCAAAGGCACAATGAGGTTGCCTCGGTGGCTGTTGGAGGGACTCTGAGCATGGCAAATATGGCGCTAGCAGGTCTTGCCCTTCTCTCTCATTCCTTCTGCCTTGCTAAGAACTGTTAGATTACATTCCTAAAGCTAGCCCTCAAGGTCTATTACCTTATTTGGCTACATCTTCCTCCTGAGACTGACCACCAAGGTCCAGCTATCAAAGTATGGAAGTCTATGAAACAGAAGCCCCCTTTGGTTCACCTAATTAACATGCCTGATTAAAGTTAAGCTCCTCATCCTAACATGGGGTTTCCCCTTGTACCTTTATAAACTGCCATTTACCTATGGGCCACGTCTGTCTTCTCTCTACCCAGAGGCAGTCTTTGTCCCTCTGGGGCAGTTATCCCTGTCCCTCTCCCTTGTTCCCTTCCCCTTCTCCCTCGTCCTCTGTCTCCTGTCTTTGTCTATAATTACTTCTTCTCTGTCTCTCTGGGGAAGATGCATCTCTTTTGTGCCAAGAACTAGGTGTTGGGGTCCTGAGCTAATACAGGTCCTTTCTGATGTCTGCTTGCTATACATGAAGCTTCCTGAGCAATTTCAAAACAATGCAACACTCCTCTCTCTCTCTCTCTCTCTCTCTCTCTCTCTCTCTCTCTCTCTCTCTCTCTCTCTCTCTCATACACACACACACACACACACACACACACACACACACACACACAATCATACTAACAATGATAATACAAGCAAAGAAGGTTGTTTGTTCAGCAGAAGTGGGAACAAAGTCCCAGAGCCTGTGGGGATCACCTACTATTACTGCTAGTGTCACTGGAGGTAATGGTGGGAGAGTCCTTCAGAAGTAAGTATGAGTTGCCAAGGCAAATCAAATGACACATAAAACACTGTAGGGGGTGAGTGAGGAGGAGGTATGTGCCCACCCTGGGGTGCCTGACCAAGGTGGGACATTGGGTTTCTGGTGAGAGAATGGCAGATGTGTGTGCACACCTGGTTGGAGCAGGCTGGGCTCATGCACAGGATGTGTCTCCTTCTCTTTCTTGGAAGATGACTGCCCTGTTTCCCGGCAGGCTGAGCAAGCCCACACTGGGGATTAGTGCCTGTGTTATCTTTTTCATAACAGTGACAAACACTGACAAAAGCAATCCAAGCAATGAAGGGCTTGTTTTGGTCTTCAGTTCAAGGGTTCTGTCCATCATGGTACGGAAGGCATGAGAGCAGGAGCTCCTCAGCTGTGGTGGCTGGACCAGAAGGTGGCTGGGTCACACTATGTCTGCAGTCAGGAAGCAGGGTCATGGATATGGGTTTTCTTATCCCCCCTTTTTTTATTCAGCCTGGCATCCCAGACTGGTGCTACTCATGTCCAAGGTAGATGTCTTCTCACCTCAGGGTAGCCTTCCTGGAGACACCTCTCTGTAAATGTCCCGAGGTTTGACTAGTAAGTGATTCTAAATGTCATAAGTTGACAAACAAGACTAATTGTCATATCTTCTGTAAATGGCCATGGCTCTTACTGTACTACATATCAAATGGAGAGTTAGAAATGTTATCAGTGCCACTTTAAGATATACTGGGCAAGAGAAGACATTAAAGGGTCTGGGATAGCACAGACACAGAGGCAGGAATCAGGGGCTGGAGAGATGGTTCAGAGGCTGAGCGCTTACTGCTTGTGCTGAGGACCCAGGTTTGGTTTCCAGCACCCACACCAGGCAGCTAACAACCACCTGTAACTCCAGTTCCAAGGCATCTGACACCCTCTGTCCTCTGAGGGCACTGTACGCACAGAGTGCATATGAACTTATGCAGGTACACACTCATTCACATAAATAAAAACAAAT
Organism: Cricetulus griseus; assembly: GCF_003668045.3. Lineage (NCBI taxonomy): Eukaryota > Metazoa > Chordata > Mammalia > Rodentia > Cricetidae > Cricetulus > Cricetulus griseus. Next base: position 68,919,120 of record NW_023276807.1, on the reverse strand, counting down.
ACATCCTTTAAAAAAGAGGAAACAAACCGGGTGGTGGTGGCGCATGCCTTTAGTCCCAGCACTTGGGAGGCAGAAGCAGGTGGATCTCTGTGAGTTTGAGACCAGCCTGGTTTACAGAGCCCGTTCTAGGACCATCTCCAAAGCAATATAGAGAAACCCTGTCTCAAAAAGCCAAAAAAAAAGGAAGAGGAACCATAGTATCAGAAGTGTTTAACGTAATAAGGTATCTTAGGCAAAGGACCCATTCATTTATGTTTGTGTATACTTTATATGCATAGCCTGAAGATAATTTTTTAAAATATACTCATTGTATGTGTGTGTTTGCCTGCATGTATGTATGTATGTGTGCCATATATGTGCTTGGTGCCTTAGAGATCAAAAGAGGACATTGGATCCCGTGGAACTGAATTATGGATGGTTGTGGACCACCATGTGGGTGCTGGGAAATGAAACTTGGCCTTAAACTGCTGAGCCATCTCTCCAACCCCCTGAAGATAATTTTATATAATACTTTTACTATTTTTGTACAGGAAAAAGAGGAAACAGTAAGCCACTTAGGTTCCCAAGATGCCATCCCATCATTTATGGGCATTCACTAAGTCAAATGCATGAGGACAGATAACAAAATATGACTACTCAGTGTGAGCAGCTAAAATTTCAAGGGAAGCCTCTGACCACAGACTTGGTTTGACCTGTGACTCTTCTTCGATTTTCTGTCCAATGATCCCTGACTGGACAAGAGTGGCTTCCACGGAGGAGTGGAGTGAACCTTCACGATGGCCTATTCTGGCCACACTGTTGGGTATTAAAGTAGGGTACCCGTCCTTCCCAAGTTTCTTTCACTTGACAGATCAAACTCTGTGTCCTGTTTTTGTAGCATTTCTGGGAGAAGGTGATCTTCTGGATCCACGTGATCAACATTTTGGCTTTAAATATTTTCTTATCTGTTTTTTGGCATTGGCATGCCTGATGGTAGCTACCTCTCTGTGGGGCTGGACATGTTTGTAGGGTTGGTGGGAACCAGGTCCCTGGGAATGTGGTTAGCTTAAGCAGCGTAGTCTGGGTCATTCCCCGGTGTGTTACATCTTTGGCATTTCTGAATTAGGGTGGGGCTGGAGGCTGTGTGCTATCACCCGTTTTAGTCTGGTCAGTTTTATCCAATTGGAAAACATTTAGTCTTCTTCCTTGTGGCTGTAGCATCCCATCTGGGAGCTGGGATTTGGAATATTGGGCACAAAAAGCAAAATAAAAGTATACATTATTTAAGGTTTACACCTTTTCCAATAAACTTTCTTGCCAAGCTACCTATTTTTGAGGAGGACTTTATTTGGCCATTGGATTTATTTGGCCGCTGTTCCACTCAATTCCCAGTGGATTTGGGAGAATCATCTGTGGACTGCCTGGCAGCCCTGCTCACACGTTGTTAACTCCATGCTGCGTTAGAGCGTAATCACAGAGTGCTTGGAAGGAGTGAGACCCTGCTGCAGCCTGGCTGGGTTAGCGGGACAGCTGCTGTGATGGAGTTGCAAGCCGGAAGAGGTGAAACAGTTGACTCCAGAGGTGCACATAGGGTTCCATCCTCAGCCAGGAGTGAAGGAGATCTGCGCCACAGGATCCAGCCCTACATGAGGTGGCTTTGTACTTGAGGACAGTTTATGACCGGGAAGGCATGTTGACCTGAGGGGAAGGGTGGCGGATTTGGGTTGTCATTGTCCTTTCCCTATTTAGTTTAATAATGAGGTACAGTAAGTGCACAGTTAGAAGCAGCCTTCTACCTTGTCCTCCTAGAGGTCGTCTGCTGTTGGCATTGCTTACGGGCACCACATGTTATTCTGGGTACTTACAATTTTATCATAAAAGTGAGTATTGCCCACACTGTACTATGTGTTTCTTGTTGGTTACATAGAGAAAGCTAGGGTTTTGCAGGGGGAAGGGCCTCACTGTGCACCCCAGTCTAACCTTTTACTAAATCTCCTTCTATCTCTGTCTCCTGTGTGTTACCATTACAGGCTGTGCCATCACAGCACTATCTCATGGTGCTGTGTGGTTGTGGTCCATCTTGTGGAAGCATCATAGTCTTTACTGGTTTTATTTTCTGATTATCTGTTTCCAGCTACCACCAGGAAGCTCTCTAGGTTAGGGTCTCTGTAGAAAGCAGGTTACATTAGACAGATGAGGCTGGGATAGCCCATCTGTGAAGTGGGTAACTAAGAGGCCTGTAGGGGGCAGTGGGAAGCAGGGCTTCTGGAGTGAGCTGGTGTGAATGCTTAGCAACCAGCTCTCAGGGGTGGGGACCCTGAGTCATATTTGCTGATTCCTGGGTACCAATGTGATGTCACCCAGTGCAGAACTGGGATGAGATGCTGAGATTCCTGGGTACCAATGTGATGTCACCCAGTGCAGAACTGGGATTAGATGCTGAGATTTCTGGTTACCAATGTGATGCACCCAGTGCAGAACTGGGATGAGATGCTGAGATTCCTGGGTACCAATGTGATGTCACCCAGTGCAGAACTGGGATGAGATGCTCCCAGCTCTGTGAGCTTGCACCAGCACAGCATGTAGCCAGTGCCACCAGTGTCCAGAAGGATGCATCTTCCCATTTCCTGCCAGGACCTCCTGCTGGCTGAACCCCCTCAAGGCCAGAGGGCAGGACCTGAGAGATCATTCCTCTGCAGATACGGAACTGGCTGATGAAGCCTGCGGCAGATAACTTGAGGCAGCAGACCTTGTCACTTCTTCGAGTAAAATAAGAGCTCCCTGTTTTTTCCCATAGGAAGGTTTTTGCACTTTAACACCCCAGTTAGTTATTATTGGCTATTTACCATGAAGTGCTGGCAGGCTGGACTTAGGGCTGGATGTCTGATAGAGCTGAGGTATGCCTGAGTGGTGGATGGCACAGAGAGGCACGGGGCTCAGAGCACACAGCGATTTCTCCATTGGGTGGCAAGATTATTGATAACAGAGTGGGACCTTTGTTCAGGAGTTGGGAGCTTGAGTGACTCTCCATTGTTGGAGAAAACTGGAATATTCCTTCCCCAACAGCTTAATTCACTATTTAACTTACTCTCAAGGTCCATGTCCTGGTGTCTTGAGCACCTCCCAGGATCGTTAGGCCTTTGACAATTCTTTTCTCCAAGCCTGGCTGGGCATCAGAGTCAGGTGGGGGTTTCAGACACACATAGTGGCTTTGTACAGTGAGAACCCCAAGACTAGGAATGCTGGGTAATGGGTTGTTGCTGCGGCAGTGTGAACAACTTTCTCCTTTGATCTTGGTAGCTTAGGCAGCAAGTGCCCTGCTTGCTTACAGCCCTGCTGACCTGCCTGTCCTGCCTTCCCATACAGCTTTTCCACAAACTCCTTAAACACTGTCCAACTGTCTGTCTGAACCAGCTGCCTTCACTGGCACTTTGTTGAGACTATGGAGGAGGGGCTCGCTGCCCCCCAAGCCAGAAGCAGCTGGTGAAGAGTGGAGGAGAAGCTGGACAGCTGCGGAGCTTCTGGGCTCTCGGTTCAGCATTATTTGGTGGTCAGTTTTCATATCAGACATGCTCTGACCAAATACTGAGCACAAAAGCTATTTCTCTGGAAACCAGAAGGTTCTGAGACAATTTCTGATTAGCTTCTGAAAAGCCTGCAGGTTGTTATTGTGGAGACCCTGGATGTGACCTGGGCAGAGCAGACAGTCAGGTCTCTATTGTTCTGGAGTGAGTGCAGAGTCCTTGCTAGTTAGGAAGCAAATGGCTGTGAAGATTCTTAGGCGGGGCTTTTGGTGAACATGTTTTCTCCTGCGTAAACAACTACTGGGTCCTGGGGTAGAAACAAGTTTAGCATTGGAAGAAACTCTGTCTTCCAGTTCTACTCTCCTAAGTCAGGGACGAGAATCACACTTGCTTTTCAGCCGCACCAGCCCTTTCCTTGGCTTCGAAGCTTCCCTGGGTGTGCAGTGTTAGCTGGGGTTTTAATGTGTATTTCCCTGGTGGCTGACGTCAGTTTCTCATTTGTTCATTGACCATGTGCAAAGTGTCTTTAGAGAAGCATGAAGGACTTTTCCGAGTTGCTCTGTCTTGTAATAATCCTAGAGAATTTTTTTCAATATAATCTTCATTGCCCTTGACTATGTACATTTTAGAAAACACCATGGACTGGTGAAATGTCATAGCTGCCTCCACCCCCATCCCCAGTGATCTTGCTGTGCTGCCTGGACTCAAACTCATCAGCTCAAGTGATGTATGCCTGCCAGTCTCTCAAGCAGCTGGAACTGCACTTTATTTTCAAAATGAAGTGATGTGCTGTGAAGCCGAGGCCCCATAAATATTGCTGGATTAATTTATTTTTGGCTGGAACCAACAACTCAATTAATCTATTAGCCTTGAACTGGAGATAAGGAAATAGACTCTGCAGGGTCATGTAACCACCCTAGGTGCCGTGTTTGTCACAGAGAGTTACTGACTTGTAATGTCGACTCTTAGTTTTCCAAACAGCTGAATGTTTGTTGGTGTTGTAGCGACATGCACCCATGTCCACAAACCAGACTTTTTTTTTTCAATTTTTTTATTTGAATTAGAAACATAATTGTTTTACATGACAATCCCAGTTCCCTTGTCCCTCCAGTCTTCCTCTCCCACCCCCACCCCCCATCTAAAACCCTACCTATCACATATCCTTTCTGCTTTCCCTGGATGGTGAGGCCTACCATAGGGTGTCATCAGAGTCTATCTTATCCTTTGGGATAGGGCCTAGGCCCACCCCCGTGTGTCTTGGCTCAGGGAGTATCCTCTATGTGGAATAGGCTCCCAAAGTCCACACCTATGCTAGGGATAAATACTGAACAACTATAGAAGGTCTCATGGATTTCCTAGGTTTCCTCACTGAAACTCATGTTCCTGGGGTCTGGATCAGCCCTAGGGATGCATGGTATTCTATAATCTGGACATGTCTTGTTTGATGGAATAATAATTGTGATGCCACAACCATTTTGGGGTTTCCATTTTTGCTACAGTGAACACTCTGTACAGGTATCATAGGGAACTTTAAGAGTGTGGACACAGCGGGGCGTTGGTGGTGCACGCCTTTAATCCCAGCACTTTTGGGAGGCAGAGGCAGGCAGATCTCTGAGAGTTCGAGACCAGCCTGGTCTACAAGAGCTACAAACCAGACTTTTAAAAGAGTTATTTGAGGGAAGGAAGCTTTAAGGCAACCCTTGGATAGAGCCTCAACTTGCGTGTCCACAAAAAGGAGCCTGTGATTATAAAGACACATAGCCAGTTGGTCTGTCCTTTCCCCTTTTGTCACATTCCTTCTTTCACCTCAGACAAAAGGCAGATCTTCACTCATTCTCTGTCTTTCTTGGACATACTGCTAAAAGATGTGCCGGGTCCGGCCTGTCTCAGTCCCACACTACAGAGGCCATCTATTCTGGACTGATGTCTTTGGGGCTACAATCAGAGCCTGCCGAACGGCCCCGGGTCCATCCCTGAGTGGGGGAGTGTGGGCCGGGAAATTCCTAGCTACCCAATGGCATTAAGGACGAGACAGACACATCTTGTCATCTCAGGAGGGCTCTCAGTTCATACTGGAGTCCACAGTTTATTCAAGCATCCTCTTAAATAGCTTTCCAACAGTGGGGGTGATAGCAGAAGACATCTATTATCATGTGTAAAGCTGATATCAAATATTTCCGTTAATCCCAGAGACAGTCTTAGAACTGCATGTCCTCACCAGCTTCTCACCAGTCCCTAGGCACGTATACAAACACCCTGCCATTCTACAAGGGCACGTCTCCTAGTCTCTTACTAGTTTATAGACATGTTCCACCAGCCCCATGATGGGTGTATGTCCACCCAGGGGCCTAGGCTTATTGTTAAATAAACTATGAACCATTCCCCACCAAGGCCAGGCATCTGGAGGTAATCAGTTAGCATCTGAAAGACAATGGGAGATTCAAGCTCCTAGGATTGAGCTGAGGTTTGCACCCCAAAATATCATAATCTATATTTTCAGTCCCCGAGAAAGTTGAAAATCTTTCCTGTCATTAAAGAGATGATCAGAAACATGCAAGTATAAAAAAGACAAAAAATGAACAAAGTGAAAACACCCAGGATGTTAAGACTTCAGTAACCTCCAATGACAGGAACTCTTGACTCAGGGTTTTCTAATTCCTCGATTTCCTAGAGATCGTAGGAGGCTCTAATGAAACTTTAACACTTAAAAGTCTCTGTCTATGTCACTCACAAAACTCCCATTTCCATGTGCTCATCCCTATGGATGGTTTCTCAGCACCTGCATGGAGAGCACAAGCTGGGAAAAAAATTGATGGTGGAAAACTCATCATTCTAACAAAGTGGTATTATCCATGGTCAAATAATAAATCCAGGCTAGTGAGAGAGCTCAGTGGGAAAGGTTTCTGCCACCAAGACTGATGATCTGAGTTCAATTCCTGGGACCTCCATGGTGGACACAGAACTGACTGCCACAGCCTGTCCTTCCACTTACACACACGGCACACATGCCCCTATACGAGTGAGTGTGATTAAAAAGTCTTCACATTTCTCATTAAGATATCCCCAAGTAGTTTTTGTTTTTTATAGGTAATAGTTACCAAAATTCAAGTATGTTTCCATTATTTTATATAGTTATTATATAGGAGAAAACGTAAGTTAGCCTTATGGTTTCGTAATCAAATATAGAAGAGATGATTTTTATTATTTGTGGTAGTTTCATTCTATAAAGTTATCTCAAATATTGAACTGCCCATGACTGTAACATTGTTCTTGGGGTAAATACAGAAATAGGGACCCAGGAGACTGGTCATAATACAGATTTTTTGTTTTTAATTTGTATGTACATGTGAGTTTGTGCCCACGGCTGGTCACAGTATTCTGTTAACCAGTGAACACATTTCTGAGTATATATGCTATAAATGAGATGCATTTACTTGCAGTAAAACATCAACTCAAGTCCAGCACTATGTACTATACCAGACCGTGGCGGTGTGGTTTGTCACATATACACACATACACAGAATACTCATAATCAGACAGTAAATACAGCACTGTACACATATGCTAGGCACTGTACAGTAGTCAAGCAAATAATCATGCAGTTGGCTTCATGAAAATGTTCACTAAAATTGCACCATTGAGGGAGCTGCAAGATGAGTGTGCTTTGACCTTTGACCTTTACTGAGGGAGTTAAAAGTTCTTTACAGAAATGAACACGCATATTATCTAAATTAATAACACTCAGAAGGTTAAGTTTTCACCCTGGAAATAGTGTTCATCATCTGGGATGAAGCAGTTGCGGAACCAATCCCAAAATATTTCAGATGCTGCCCATGCTTTTTTTTGGCACGCAGTTGAGTTTTCCATCCTAAGTGCTCCCAGGATTTGTTTTTTTGTACCCCATTAGCAGCAGCTTACATTTAAAATTTGCCCTTGGTATGGACACACTCACAGCAAGGTTGTGTCATCCCTGAACGACTCACCCAGGAGTCTGAGAAGCTGTTTTTATCACACAGGTTTGTTTACCAACATTCATGCAAAACAAGACAGTCTCACTAGCACTGAAAACCTGTTCTTCATCATAGTCCTAATCGCAGATAACACACAAAGAAGTTTCTAAACTCTCTCTCTGTAGATCACTCTCCACTGAGTTGAAATTTTCATGATGCATCAATTTTTGAAACACAGTGGCCAGGCAGAACTAGCTGAGAAGACTTTATGTGTTTCTGACCCTGGGTAACAGACTGTAAATTTTTTTGTTTTGTTTTGTTTTCAGACTCACAGTGCTGGCTAATTCTTTTTTAGTGGTCATCATCTCAAGAGTCCACATTTTGCTGCTTTTCCATCTTCTCTACAGCTTCATCAGGCACATTTGATGTTGTCTTGTTACTTTCTGGAGAATCCTGCTCCACCGACATAGCTCTTCTCTCTCTCTCTCTCTCTCTCTCTCTCTCTCTCTCTCTCTCTCTCTCTCTCTCTGTCTCTCTCTGTCTCTCTTCTCTCTCTCTCTCTCTCTCTCTCTCTCTCTCTGTGTGTGTGTGTGTGTGTGTGTGTGTGTGTGTGTATGCTTTGTAGTGTTCAATCACAGCTCATTATAACTCATGCCCAAATGAAGCTTATCTAACAGATTTTTCTTCTGTAAAACACACCTTCACCTTATGAACTCTAACAGCATTTTTGAATGATTGGAGGCCATTAAAACAGCGAAGTTGCATGCTAAAAGTACATCAGCAGACAAATATCGAACTAACTATGAGAAAATGGCATCTGCGTATAGTTTGAGAACTAAAGCAAGCAAGCATGGCTGTGCTCACTGGACCAGGGAATGCACATGGAAAGCAACTTGTTGAGAACATGCCATATTTATCCTGGGGTTAAGTGTAAAAGCTCACAAATAAGTCTTCGATGACTTTATGGATGGGTCTCTTGCAAAAGAAAACAAACGAAGACAATGTGGAGGGTAGGGGCTCATTACTCTCAGCATTTCTGAACAGTTGCAGTTTTTCGAGACCCAAGCACTTTGCAGAGAGACCACCCGCTGTATTCCTGAGAGAGGTGGATGGATGATGTGATTTCTCCCTGTAAGAAACCATCTTCAGTATTTTCAGTGCTAAAATTCTGGATGATGATTTAAACACCAACATTTACAAATCTTTAGATTTAAAGAGAGATGGCTCAGAGCATCTCTGAGGTTAAGAGCACCGACTGCTCTTCCAGAGGTCCAGAGTTCAATTCCCAGCAACCACATGGTGGCTCACAACCATCCCTTATGAGATCTGGTGCCACCTCTTCTGGTGTGCAGATATACATGGAAGCAGAATGTTGTATACATAATAAATAAATAAATCTTTTAAAAAAAAGAATAAAAACTTTAAGAATTGAAAGCTTTCTGATGGATTGGAGTCTTCCTTGCATTGTTCTAGTTACGCATTCTGCTTCTGTTTCCCTTACTGTCAGGCATGGTCGGGTGCATAACATAACACGTGTGGCAGGATGCCAAAGTGGGCCTTAGGTCGCGATGCAGGCTAGCCACACCAGCTTTCCCAGATGCCATACCCACATTAACCGGCCATTCTGGTTAGTCATTCATAAAGCACATGGCCTGTGTTTAGGAAAAGAAATGATGGCAGCTCGTTATTTGACGGTATGAGACTAGGTGAGAAAGAGCGTTAAGTTCTCTCCAACCTCCCTGAGACTGCTCGACCAGCAGAGAAAGGGAGAGTGCTGTGCATTGAGAGCGAGGTGCCGCTACTAGACTGCAGGTCGGGAGGCGGCACGCCTGGGAAGGGAACCCACCAGGGAGGAGGTGGAGCGTGTGGGGCCGGGTCTGGGCCTGCAAGAGAGAGCTCAGGGCCGGAGGGGGGAGGTCTGGAGGAAGCAGGGCCAGGAGGTGGCGCCCGTGGTCCGGGAAGCCGGGCCGGGGGGGGGGGAGGAGGAGGGCGCGCGTGAGGCGGAAGCGAGGCCTGGAGGAGGCAGCGCGTGCGTGGGGCTGGGAGAAGCCGGGGCGGGGGAGGAGGAGGGCGCGCGTGGGGCTGGAGCAGGGCTGGGAAGACTGGGCACCCGCGGGGGCGCGGTTTGACGACGTCACTTCCGGTCACGGGCGCACTTCCGGGTGCGGGCTGGGGGCGGAGATTGGTGCAGCCCGAGGAAGGGAGCGGATGAGGCGTCCAGCCCGCTCAGCGACGCTGTGTGTTGCAGGTCTACCCGGAGCCGCGGAACGAGAGCGAGTGCCTGAGCAACATCCGCGAGTTCCTGCGCGCCTGCGGGGCGTCCCTGCGCCTGGAGGTGGGTGAGCGCTGGGCCTGGCCGAGCCGGGCGGGGCGGGGGAGGCCGGGGCGGGGTGGAGGAGGAGGCCGGGGGCCGGGCGAGCCGGGGGGTCGGGTCGAGGTCTCGGTAGCTGTCGCTGTGGGGCGACCGCTCCTCAACGCCGCCTCCCTGCCCTTTGTGGAGCAGGGCTCCTTGTCCCGGGAAGCACCCCCTCGATGTCTCCTCGTGGCCGGCGGGCGGATCCCACACCTTGTGATGGTTTCCACGAGAACCAGTGATTCTCAGGCTCGTGTGCAGGTGGCAGAAATTCCCGTTGGCCGGGGACACCTGTGCATCCCTGAACGCTGAACCCTCCACAGTTCCCCAGCATCGTATCCAGGTAGGGCTTGGCCCTCAGTAGGTGGTCAGGCAAGGGCCAGGCTCAAACGACGAGGGTCAAACCCCTCCTGATCGCACGTCCTCACCTACTGTTCTGCAGGCCCGAAATTCGGCGGTGTGACCGGATTCTCCACCCTGTAGGTTAGAAAACCCATGAGGCTTGAGACTAGGGTTTGTAAAGCCTTGCTTCCTGGGATAGCTCCTCGGGGCTGTCTTTTCTGTACTGCTTGACGTTTGGTGCTGAACACCCTTTGTGGTCCTTCAGTGGCAGATCTCCAGGGATGTCGCTCTTCCCTTGTTTTTCTTATTCCTGGGCAGTGCTGTAGATCCAGAAAACTGGCTTGGCATAGAGAGTTTGGTAGGAACCTAGCACAGGTTCCTACCTGTGTGCAGCCACTTGCTTCTGTGCGTAAATCTCATTATGTTTGCAACCTCACCGTGTGAAAGGTTGGTAATACCACATGCACTCCAGTTCTGTGATGACCCAGTATAGCTCTCCTTTCCTGGTAGGACAGTCTTCTATTGTATTATTCCTGGGAAGAATTGCAGAAGTTATCCAGTCATGTCTGGAAAATATTTAATTGAAATTGGAATGTAGTGATTTATGGTGATTAAAGTGTTACCGTTTTTTTAAAAAAAATAATTATCTTTGATGCCCTCGAGGAAATTGCTGCAGGTAGTGGGATAGTGGCTGGGGCGATTTCAGAAAGCCTTACAGCTCTTCGAAGATGGGGTATTGGCTTCCTTGGTGGTATCAGCTTTGTCATTTCAATGACAACTTCCTCATTGGACCGGAGAGCAATTTTTACTTTGTCTTGACCTTTGTCATAGGATTTCATTCTCTCCACACTCTTGGGTTTCATTTGTGTTACAGTATTTTTCAGACTCATGCTACACATTAAGATAACCATTGTAAACTAGGAAGTTGCTTTAAAGGAAATTGAATGTTGCACCCTTTTGTTTTCAGCTTTCCAAAGGTTGGTTGCTGCTATGACTTTCATGGTTCTGAGTTTGCCCAGAGATGCTCACAGAGCTCCACGGGGACCTGACCCAGGCACCTAGAACATCACTTGAGACAGAGCAGGACCTTGCAGAGTATTGCTTACCAAGAGGATGAATCTGGAGTTGCACTTGTGATAGCAAATAGGTTTCCACTTGAAGGGGGGAAAAAGACCAATAATGTCTTATTTTGTGCTGACCTTAAAGAGTAAATAAACTCTTCCAGTTACTTAAAAATGTACTAGAGGAAAATATAGGATTCTTTCAAGGTCAGTATATCACACTTAAAACTCATAATTAGCCCAGGAGATGATAATAACAAAACAACACACCCTAATTTATTCAGGCATCATTTTTAAGGAGGTTCTTGGAGAAAGGAATGTCTTTAACTCAGCCATCCATTTGTAACTCTGAGTGAGGGGAGAGGCCTGTACAGGGAAAGACAGATGTTCCACAGACAGATGTATGTAGAGAGCCCAAGGAATGGCCTTGTTGTACCTTTGAGCAATTCTAGGACTTGTACATTTAATTTCCACCAAATTCTCAAAGATAAGAGACAGAAAACATTTTAAAATTACAAATGGGAAGCAAAACAGCTTAAATGTCAAGTTAGCTTTTGTTCTTAGTTCTTAATACCAGGTTGGTTTTTTTTTTTTTTTCTCCAAGAGGTTGTTTCAGGCTGAATTGTGTTAGCAAGAAAGACTGTCTAGCTCACTCCACTTAAGCTCCTAGTGATTCCTTTAAGGGAAAGAAATGCAATATTATGTTACCAGATTGGTCGTGTGTGTGTGTGTGGGGGGGGGGGGGGGGAAGGCTCCAGTATGCCACAGTACTTGTTTGGAGGTCAGAGGACAGTGAGAGTTGTTCTCTCCATCCACCATCTGAGTTTCAGGGATGGAATATTTCAGGCTTTGACTTTACCGTCTTGCTGGCTTCTTTATTTTTTAATTTTTTTACAATTTATCTTTCTACCAACCACATGCCTTAAAATTTTGGTGTAGCTGCCAGGGAGATGGTTTATGCAGTAAGGTGGTTGGTGTACAAGCATGAGGACCTGAGAAAAAGCCATGTGTGGTGGTGTGCTCGGAATCCTAGTGATGTGGTTCTGAGACAGTGGGATTCCCTGGGGTTTGCTGGCTAGATAGCCTAGCCAATTTGGCAAGCTCCAGGTTCTGGTAGAAACCTTGGCTCAAAAAATAAGGTTGAGGCTGAGTGACAGAAAGAAGACAGCCATTGTTTGTTTCTGACCCTCACACATGCACATACACACATGCATTTTATTTTCTGACTTGTGCAGAAAACTGGGCACAGCAATGCCAGTTTTCTTCCATTTGTATTTAAAAAAAAAAAAAATCAAAACCAAAATGGTAATGATGATGTGCTTGAGTTTTGTGAATAAAAAGTACCTTAGTGAATTGAAAGACAAGTCATGAAGTCATAGAGTATTTGGCTGCAATTCCTTAGGTGAAATAGATGCAGAGATACAGACTTTGTTTTCTAATTCTTTGTTCTGTTTTTAACTGTTGGTCCCAGTTGTGCTAGGTATATTTGTTGATGGTCACTGTACATTAGCTGCCAAGATTTTCTTACCCAGTGTTCCTTAATTAGGCACCTAAAATGTATTAAGACAGGTAACCTGTAACTGTTCAGAGCAGAGGCCTTTCTTGGAAAAAGTGGTTTTCCCTGTCACCTATGATGCTTGTACTAGCTTTTTATTCACTGTCTAAAATAGGTGTTAGAGAGATGGCTCAGCAGTTGAGAGCACTGGCTGCTTGTCAGAGGGTCCAGGTTCAAGTACCAGCACCCACATGGTGGCTCACAACCATCTGTAACTACAGTTCCAGGAGATCTGATGCTCTCTTCTGATCTCTGCAGGCACACATACACAGACATGCATGCAGGCACAACATTCATAAACATGAAATGATAATTTTAAAAAACCCTAAAATTAAGGTCATATGACTCTAGTTCTTAATGGTGTCTTCTAAAGCTTAGTCCTTGTCATGACACACAGCGTCAGGGCAGTTAGCAGCAGAGTGGACTTGGATCTAGTTGTTCATCAGAGAGCTATCTAGTGTCTCAGTGTTTAGTTATATTTTAAATACTTTGGTATAGTTATATAATGTGCATTGCTTTTTTATTATGAATTTTGAAAAGTTGGAATGTAGCACTATTATAAATGGGTGTATTTAAGGTCATTTTCTAAGATTCAAGTTGAAATTATGAAATAGGAGCCATGCTTGGCTTGTGAGCTTCCCTGGCAGAGTCCTCTCCCCAGATGGCAGTGGCCTTTCCAAGGCAAGAAAGAGATAACTGGGTTATAAATGAGGAATTGACAGATAGATCTGCGTGCACCAAGGCTCTCCTGCTGAAGAGCTGATACTGCTTCCAATAGTGTCTGCTCTGGAGAGGAAAATAAGATTCAGATGGGATTTCTCACCGTTGCCAAGAAGGAGTCTGTCAAATGAGGCTGCCACAGCTCTTCTCTCCAGCCAGTTCTGGCTCTGTTGCGCGGGACCTGGAAGGGACGATGACCCACTGCAGTTAGCCTTCCTGCTTATTTCACACACCAGATTATTTAACATTCCTTTCTGGCTTTAGGTAGAAACATTAATTAAAATATTAATGTATCAGTCATCCAAAGTTCTAGGTGATTCAGAACAGAAATGGCTTCCCTCCTCATTTTTGGACTTGCAGATCAGTAAAGATTAAAATGTAGACATACATTTGTTGTTGGCATAAAGTTTGCTTTACAAGCTAGTTTTTTTTTTCTCTCTCTCTCTCTCTCTGTGTGTGTGTGTGTGTGTGTGTGTGTGTGTGTGTGTGTGTGTGTGTGTGTGTTTGAGACAGGGTTTCTCTGTATAGCTTTGGAGCCTATCCTGGCACTTCCTCTGGAGACCAGGCTGGCCTCGAACTCACAGAGATCTGCCTGCCTCTGCCTCCCGAGTGCTGGGCTTAAAGGTGTGTGCCACCAACGCCGGCCAAGATAGTTTCTTAATATGTGTATTTATCTGGTGTATTGTGGTGTTTGGGATATGTGAATACATCTCAAATCAAGCTAATCTCCATTTGTTACCACCATAGACTTTTTTGTGATGAGACATTTTAAATTCTTTCATAGCACCTTTACATTGTATGTTGTCAGTAGTAGCTGCCATACTGTGCAGTGCCCTAGACTTTGTCCCCTCTGACCAACAGCCTCCCATTGCTCTGTCCTTTCTCCTAGCCCCTGGTGACTGCGTCTCGTACTTTTGTTAGTTCAGCAGTGTTGGGCTGTGTATGTGAGTGAGGCCATGTATTACTGGTGTTTTGGTGACTGGCTTACTTTATTTACCTAGTGGTTCTTGAGGTTTATCTACACTGTCACTATATGATTTCATATCTTCTTTTTACACTGATAGTGTCCTGTTGCTTATATGTATCTTATTTCCTTTTTACATCTGCCCACCTCAGGTGGCTTCTGTTTTGTGGCTGTTGTGAACATTCCGTCCATATATAGCGAACACTTTTGTGTTTCTCCAACATTTTCTCAGTTTCTTTGGCTATACACCAAAGAAACTCGTAGTGGGATCTGGGCCACAGAGTGATTTTTAGTTTTCTGGAGAACATCTATATCAATTTCTCTAATGATTTGACTAGCTTACATTCCCACTAACCAATATTCAAGGATTCCATCTCCTCACATTTTACCAGTAGTTAACTTTTGTGTTTTTGACAAACATTTGGAGAGGTTCATTATGATTTTTACTTTGCATTTCCTTGATGTTAGTGATGTTGAACTTTATAAAAAATAGTTATTGGCTATTCTTATGCTTTTTGAGAAATGTCAATAGAAAAAAGGTTTTAGATGGTTGTTTGTCTTCCTGGTGTGTTTTGGACACTGGCTCCCTTCCAGATGCACGACATACAACTCTTTAACTTTGTCAGTTTAAGTGGGTATGATGATGCTTGCTTTTTGTGTGTGCTGTAAGAAACATGGGTTAGCAGGAAGCACCAAGGAGAGTGCCAGGCAGGCCTGAAGAATTTTCTGTGCTTCAAACCATGGTGTATAGTATGCTTTTAAGTTGCCTAACAGCCTGTGTTTGTTACATAAAGCTCAGGATATAGAGAAATAAAAAAAAAATGCATGATACTGCCAACTAGAGCTATCAGTGTGTCACATGCAGATAGCTTTAGAGACCAGTGACACAGTAGCATATATGTTCTGTAATACACTTCAATTTGATATGGTGGCAGTGTGACCATCTCCTCGTGCTCAGTGACTGCCTCTTAGAGGCCAGCAATCCCTGTTGGCTGTGGACATGCTTTTCAGTTTTCACTGCTCTAAACAGTGACCCACATGAAAAGCTATTTTTTTCTCTGTGTTCCATTAGCCTCGACTGTCACTCCGGGGTGCAGTTCCTGCTAGGCCACAGCCTGCTAAAGGTGGGAATTCGTGCAAGCTTCAACAGCTGCCATCATGGCACTGGGCTGTCAGTAGCAGTGTATGAGAGTGCCTTCCCAGACTGCCCTCGGTTGCTTGTACCTGATAGAGGCGGTCTTTCCCTCCAGATGAGTGGACCTCTATGCTACGCTGTGTGGTTTCTGTTGGTATGTCTTGCTTGGGTGTGGTAAATGAGGCCGGGGTGAGGCACTCTCGGTTCCCTTGGTGGACCTGTGACTGAGGATGTGAAAGAAGAGCAGCCCTGGGAAGTACAGTTGGAAGCTGGAAATCTGCAGCGCTTCCTTCCAGCCTGGCATGAATAACCAGGCATGAGGCACTTTGTGCAGGCGGAGCTCCAGAGCTCTAGCTGAAAGCAGTTTGCGACTGTTTGCAAAGGTGAGAAGGCCAGTCTCCTTCAAGTGAGGTTTTCATTCCTGCCTTAGCATTGAAAGAGTTCCCGAGGACTTCAGTATGCAGTGTTGTAATGGACCAGGCTGACTTAGGGTGCTGAAGTGAGGCTCTAGAAAGGCTCTCCTTAAGGATAAGCTCATTACTGGCCTGTGTAAGTCTTTGAGATGACTATGAGAGTTTGGTAGTGGAGCTAACGGACAGGAGTTAAATAATTTCCAACTGTAGGTAGTGCTGTCACTTCACCTGTTCTTTGGGAGAGAGAGGGTGGTTGGGATGCTGTCCAGACCTGACAGTAATTTTGTTTCTGTAAATTCTCAAAACTAGTTGTGATTGAATGAGAATATGCTCCATAAGCAAGTATGTCTGAATCCATCGTCCCTAGTTGGTGGAACTGTTTGGGAAGGGTTATGAGGCATATGACATTGTTAGAGGAAGTGTGTCACTGGGGATGGGCTTTGAGGTTTCAAAAAACTTGCCAGGTGTGGTGGTTTACACTGTTAATCCAAGAGGTAGGTAGAGCTCTGAGTTTGAGCTCAGCCTGGTCTACACAGAAAGTTCCAGGACAGCCAGGGCTACACAGAGAAACCCTGTCTTGAAACAAACAAACAAAAACATTGCACCATTTAAAATGTGCTCTTTTTCTATCTCCTACTGTGGATCAAGATATGAGTACTCAGCTGTTCTGCTGCCATGCCTTAGCTCCAACCCTCTGACATTTTAAGTCCACTTAAGTTCCTTCTTTACTATGGTAGTGATGTTTTGTTATAGCAGTTTTAAAGTAACCAAGACACTAACCATACCTACTAAGAAGCTTTGAAGTTAAATGCACACACTTAAAATATTTTCTTGAAAAGTAAGTTTTATTTATTTTTTGATGCTTCCACCTAGACAGTATTATAACCTCAGCCAGCTTTTGGTTACCTCTGTCTGGGGATCTGAGGAGAGCTGAAACAGTGCTAGATTAGCAGCAGGTACTGAATTAATTTTGCCCAGCATACATGTCTGCATTTTTGGTGTAATGTAATGTAAAGGCTCTGTGTGTTTCTGGAGTCCAGACATCTCCTTTCTTGTCTTTCTGTGTGTGTCCTCTCAGTGTGAGCTTTGAGTGTCACTGGACTGTGGCCGTCCACAGAGTGTTTGATGTTAAATGTCAACTTGCCACAACATAATCACCTGATAAGAGCCAACAGAGGATTAGCTAGATTAGGTTGGCCTGGAATGTGTCTGTGAAGGATTATATTGATTTTTAATTGGGGAGACCCATCCTGAGTGTGGACCCTGAACTACAAGACTGAATGAAGAATGTGGACCCTGAACCACAAGAATGAAGAATGTGGACCCTGAACCACAAGACTGAAGAAAGCTAGTTGAGCATGAGCAGCAAGTGAGTGAAGTTCCATTTGTTTCTCTCTGCTTGGGAATGTGATATGGCTAGTTGCTTGAATTCCTGCCTTGACTTCCCCTCAGTGATGACTGTAACCTGTAAGCAAAATAAACCCTTCCTGTCTGACTTAGTCAGTGTTCTGTTGCTGTTAAGAGAAACCATAACCATTGTAACTCATATAAAGGAAAAACATTTAATTGGGGTTGACTTACAGTTTCAGAAGTTTAGCCCATTATCGTCATGGAGGGAAGCATAGCAGCATGCAGGCAGACATGGTGCTGGAGAAGGAGTTGAAAGTTCTACATCTGCATCAGCAGACAGCAGGAAGAGAGAGCCACTGGGCTTGGCTTGGGTTTTTAAAACCTGAAAGCCCACCTCCAAGTGACACACTTCCTCCCACAAGGCCACACCTACTCCAACAAGGCCACACTCCTAATCGTGCCACTCTCTGGTGACCAAGCACTCAAATATGTGAGCCTGTGGGGTCATTCCTATTCAAACCATCACACACCCCTAAGCAGCAGAAATGAAACTAGTGTACTTGGGCTGCTGCTGACCCCGGCTTCTCTGTTCATAAACTATTAAGTGGGAAGGGGCTGGAGAATAGATGGCTCAGTGGTTAAGAGCACTGAGTGCTGCTCTTGCAGAGGACCCAGCACCCACCACTCCAGGTCCAGGGAATCTGACATCCTCTTCTAGCCTCCTGTACATGTGATGTACAGACATACAATTAAGAGGGTGAGTGGAGAACTATTACAGAGTGCTGTACTTTGTCATCTGCTGTTGTGAGTGTCCTTTATCTTAGCTTTACCCAGTCCACACTGATGGAGATACTCAGGGTAAATGCAGCAACTGTTGTGTGACAGAGTTTTCGTGGAGCAATACAGCATACACAAGTTGTTTACTTATCCCAAATACAGTGTTCACAGCAGTCCAAAGTCCAATTTGGTGAACCAGTGAATTTATTGGGGTTTCTTACAGGAGTATGGGTGAGGGGTACTTACAGGAGCAGAATTGACTCTGAGACAGCTGCATCACCAAAGCCCATCCCTGTGTGGAAATCTAGAGCACACTGCCCAGCCTTTAGGAAGCAGCTCAGCAGGTTGGAGAGTATCCTTTTCAGGTAGCTTAGTTGGCCTAAACCTTTTCCAGGTTGCTTGGTTGAGTTGTCTTTGCAGCTCACTTGTCTGAGAGTGACTCACACTGCTGTACTGCCAGTACTCTTGGGAGGGAGCAGCCTAGAGAATGTGGTCAGTTTCAGGGACTTCCTGTCTTAATTGAGCTTCCCTGTAGGATGGAGTGTTTGACTTCTCCTTAGGACATCTTGTTGTTTCACCTTCTTGTAAACGTCCTAAAATGCCCACATTGTTTCACCTTCTCTGTGTGTCCTGTGCCTTCACAAATTGCCCTCCAGAGAAAACTGCTAAATAACATGAACCAAAGTAAAGAGTCCTGATGATGGCCAGAGGTATGAGAAGACAGTGGGGAGCAAGGGATGGTAGAGAATTCTAGGAATGGACAGGTGATATGTAAGGCCCAAGGACTGGAACTTCTCCAGTGACCTTTGTCTTAGAAAACTAAGTGAAGGAAAGGGAGAGTCCATTGCAAGGGGGCTAGTGTAGAGGACCCAGAGTGGAACTGAGTCTGTTGCTCAGAAGCCTGCTGAGTGGGTGAGTTTTAGAGGGGCTGGGAGATGAGCCCTGGGTGGACCTCCCCAGTTCCGTTTGCATCATTCCTGCTGCAGGTACATTGATCTGGCCTCTCTAGACCTTTCCTTGTCTCATAGAATCTGCACTGCAGCCTTTTGCAGGGTACTGTCCCTGTCTGTGAATGAGGATAGGAGGCATGGATGCTCTAAGCCTGTCACAGCTGAGTAGGGAGTCTGGTCTTGGATGTCTTTTTCTCCTTCCCTCCCTCCCTCCCTCCCCCTCCCTCCTCCCTCCCTCCCTCGCTTCCTTTCTTCTCTCACTCTTTTTTTGGGAAGATTATTTATTGTGTATACAGTATTCTGCTTGCCTGTACACCTGCAGGCCAGAAGAGGGTACTAGGTCTCATTACAGATGGTTGTGAGCCACTGTGTGGTTGCTGGGAACTGAACTCAGGACCTCTGGGAGAGCAGCCAGTGCTCTTAACTGCTGAACCTACCTCTCCAGCCCCAAATTCATTTTTCTTTATGATTCATTTCTCTTTTCTAAGGGCCAGGATGTGTAGAAATGTGGGTTTTCTTCTGACTGGAGAAGCTGCTGGGGGTGCTGGGATGTGGTCCACAGGCTTGTTCTAGCTACCTCTGGGCCACACTTCTGGCCCTTTAGACTTGAGTTCTTGCTCTTCTGTGACTTGCTGCCAGGTGATGAATGAGCTGCTGACCTGTGCTGCTTTAGTTCTGCCTTTTGTTTCTGAGGTCTGCAGGACAGTGTCCCTGGAAAGTTCTGTATAACATGTAACCTTCCCTTCAGCAGGCTCTTCTTCCCAGCTTGTCTCCCTGCCTCCTTGTTGTGCTAGCTTGTGGTGGGATGGCTCATATGGTCTCTAGCCCAGTTTTCTGCTGGCCTGGCACCTGGCACTTGTGCCACTTTCCTGCCTGCCTGTGATCCGGGGAGATGAGTCAGGTTGGGCCTGTCCAAGAGCTGGCCTTAGTGGACCAGTCTCTGTAAAGAGCATCACCTTTTCTTGACCTGTGCGCTCTTGGACTTTTGGATTTGGAGTTCTAGTCGTGTCCACCTGTTGGAGACGTCCATAATGGTAAATGACTTATTTCTATGAGTGACTTGTAATCTGTGCAAGGAGTTGTAGCTTCACAGGTGTCAACTCATTGAGACCTCTACCAGCTCTTGTGAAGTGGCATTAGTGCCTAAAAACTGAGACATGGAGAGGTTGGGAGCAGAGCTATGGTCATTGGCCAGTGATTATTATGCCTTCTTGTTCCTGTGCTTGGAGAAGCCTGTGTTCTGTCCTGTCTGTATAGTTGTCATCTGGGCCAATGTATACTGTTTCCAGTGCCACTCCTCCCTTCATTCTGGGTGCTTTGGGCTGTCTGCCTGTCTATGGCTCTTTGAACATGTGTCCTTGCTCATGGATCACTAAGTAGACATTTGTTGAACTGGCAAAAACTCTACCAAGTGTCCACCCAGGGCTCTTGTGGAACCCTTAGGGACCATGGGGTGTCCAGCCAGGGAACTTGGGATACTTGTCAGAGACCTTGGGCATTCTTCAGGAACCATAGGCTCTAGGGGCCTTAGGGTACTGTCCGAGACAAATGATAGGGGGCTCAGTTGCATGGTGTCTGTGTTACCTCAGTTTCTCCCCTCTTCCCTCCCCATACACTCCTTTATTTCGTCCTTAGAACTACAGAATTTAGTTTTGTTCTTTCAAAGCTTTGCTGTGTAAACTGTTACAGATCAAGTGTAATGAGATAAGCAGCCTTTGTATCAGATGGTTTATATGAACTCTGACTTGGATCCAGTGGGTGCTGTCAGCCCTGACATATGGGGATCAGTTAGAGAGGACAGATGGCTGGTAGATGGCTCTGTGCCCCTTGCTGGCTAGTACTGAGCCCAGGTTTTGGTGCTGGCTTCCTTGTGGTGGAACTCAGTGGAAGGATGCTCAGGTCCTAGAGACCTTGAGGTTCTGCAGACTTAGACATGGTACAAATTTCAGAGTTGGAGGGTCCCGGACTAAGGTAGGGAACTGGGCCAAGCACATTTCTGCAGTTGTAGAGGAAGAGAAACTGAGGTGGTTCCGGACAGCAGCAGGATGGAGGGCCACACATTGTGCAGCCTTTCCTCTGGCCTGTGTGCTTCTGCTCTCGGATGATGGAGGATGCCCAGAACCATTTTAGGTCCTGTGCAGGGCAAGGTGCTCCTTCAGTCTCCACCGTGGGAGGCTTGGGGGAATCTTGGGAAGGGAGGCATGCAACATGGAGAAGTCCATGAGTACTTCTGCACTGCCCTCCTGTATCTCCATCTTGCAAGGAGCCCAGCTGGGCTCAGTTTGGTGTCCAGTGGATGGGCACATGGGCAGTTATTGGCTGTGGTGGGTTCTGTGGTGAGGTCTGTGCCTGCTGAGGAGACAGAGCAAGGCTGTACCTCTGAGCCTCAAGGTAGGAGTGCAGGTTTCAGGCCAGGCTGTGGCTGTCACCCTAGGTAATGCTGTTGTGCTGGGTGGCTTGTCTGGACTGGCTCATTTGACCACATGGGTCTGGGAACCTTCCTGAGAAAGCCTTTTATCTCAGACAGTGTCACTGAACCAGGGCAGGTAAAAAACCAGGTGTTCGAATGTGAAGTGTGCTTTATCCTGCTGCAATAGGTCATGTGGATGTTTTTCAGGGATGTTCAGGGTTGGTTAAACAGTAGGAAAATGCTTCACCGAGAATTTGTGCTTTTCTTCTCCTCAGTCCTTGCGGAAAATGAAACAGTGACAGCCATGACAGATGGGAGGCTGTGGAATGAAGCTTGAGATGTACAGGTGTGGCTGAGAGCCCTGAAATAGAGTGACTGCTGTTTCTGTGTGGGGGAATCCTACAGTTACTCACAGTGACCTTTCACCCTTCCCTCTGTTTACTTCCTATTCCGTATCATCATCTCTCCCCCCTCCTCCATGCTGGGGATGGAACCCAGAGCTTTGCACAAGCTAGGTAGATGCTATCTCACAGAGTTAGGTCCTCAGCCCCTCCTATCTTTTCTAAGTCTAGTAAAACAGGTTTCTTTTTGATTGTCCTTTAGTTATCATCTTTCTGTTTTCCTTTGAAAACAAACCCTGCAAACCCCAGGCCATTGTCTGGTTGGATGGGGAAACCCTCTCTTTTCTTGACAGCTCCTTGTCCTTCATCTTTTTGTCTCTGAGTGCCCTTTGTGTTCTGGGAACCAGCTGAGGACAGGTTCCCACTGAGTCAGTGTAACAAAAGCCAAGTCAAAAGCCAAGTCATTGCACTGTGTTTGGATGTGGAGTCTGTGTTAAAAATAACTTTACCCGGGCTGGAGAGATGGCTCAGAGGTTAAGAGCTCTTCCAGAGGTCCTGAGTTCAATTCTCGCAATTCCCACATGGTGGCTCACAACCATCCGTTAAGAGATCTGGTGCCCTCTTCTGGTGTGCAGCTATACATGGAAGCAGAATGTTGTATACATAATAAATAAAATCTTAAAAAAAATAACTTTACCCAGAAAATGTATTTTTGCTCAAATTTGCATTAGTCTGTGTTGGTGTTGTCTCCTGTAGTTAGGACCCTGACTGCTCTTCTGCCATGGCGTGGCATTGATTACTGTGGCTTGTACTACTCTACTCCCATAGAGAATGGCCGCCTCACCCTTCTTCTGTGATGCTTACAGGTGAGGGAGGCTCCTATTACCCTCCTGGGCCTCAGTGTGGGGGAAGCTTTACAGAGACTCTTGAGGTCTTGGAAAGTGCTGATGTGTTTGGTATCTAGAGCTGGCCAACTCATCTACAAGCCTTGGGTTTGCTGAGGGGCACGGGTGGCACCTGTGACCAGCTGGGGCATGAATGCCTGACATCACAGGAATTCAGAAGAGTGGAAAGTCTTGGTGGCCAAGAGCAGGAGTGAGAAACACTCTTCTCTCCAGCTGTGGCTTCACAGAACTGGGGCCACCTGGCTGCCCATTGTGTGAATTGTAGGAAGTGAGCTGTGTGGTCCCAGGAGTGCTGTTGGGCTTTCTAGGATTGCTCACTGCCAGCTGCTGGACAATGGATGCTTTCCTTTTCCCGCCTTGAGAGGTTAGGGGTGGATGGATGCTAGAGAGCTTCCTGGCCTGTTCTCCCTGGACTGTTTCTTACATTAGAATTTGAGCAGCTGGCTGGAAGACAGCAGAGTAAACACTTGGGCCTTTGTGTCTGTCCAGTGCTTATGCTTTGCATTTTATCTCTGCAAGTTTCTACACGTTGGTTTACATTTTATTTTGCTAAACTTTTAAACTACATTATAGACTTGGTGATACTCCTGAATACTTTAGTGCATGTGTTAAAGTATGGATGCTAGCTTTCATAGTTTCCCAAGACATTTAGCATAGTAATCTGTTATTTCATGTTTAGTCCATGTTCAGATATGCATCCTGTTCTCAAAGTGAAGCATCTGAGTAGAGGGAATGTATCATTTACTTTGTCATCCCAGTTCAGTTTCTTTTAACAAAGAACTGCTCTCTTGCCTTTATCATAATTTATGACTTGGAATCTTTAATTTTTATTTATTCTTTACAGTTTTATGCATAAATGTAGTATACTTTGATTGTGTTCCCTCATTATCCTCTCTTACCTCTTTTCCCTCCCACCAAACCCTTCTTCCCAGCAAGTCCCTGTCCTTCTTTGATGTCTTTCCCCCTGTGGCCCACTGTGTTTAATTAGGGTTGTCTGCATATGTGTAGGTGGGAAAGTTATGTGAGAAAGGGTGACTTACTTGACCAAACCACAAAGGAATATAACTTGCTTTCTCCTAGCAACCATTGCTGCTATACCTCCTCCCGGAGGGCTGGGCCCTTATGCATCCCTTCTCTCATCCACAGTGGAATGTCACTGGGCCCAATCTTGTACACATAGCTGCTTGCTGTGAATTCATGGATGTAGACGGCCGTGTCAGGTCCAGAAGATGGTGTCTCACAGAACTCCTTCCCATTGGCTGGCTCTTCCATTTTTTCCTCCTCCTGTAGTGTTCCCTGAACCTTGGTGGTGATAACATAGATGTTCTGTTTAGGGCTGAGTTCTCAGTCACCATTTTCTTAGCATGTGATACGAATTTCTTATTAGTGGTCACCTGCTATAAATGGAGGCTTTGCAAACAGGCTGAGAGAAGCAGAGTCTATGGGCACAAAGAAATATTTCAAAGGCAGTGTGATACCATGTCCATACAGCGAGCGAGCGAGGGAGCAGAAGTAGGTCAAGTGTCTTTCCTCTCCTCTCTCTTTAGCTATGACCCTCTCAGCCCTAGTTTTTGACCAGGTTTACAGTGCCAGGCACATATCCACACCCCTTCAAAGGCCTAAACCCCAGACAGAAGACTGGTGGTTACACTGTGTCTGCAGGTTGGTTATTCTAGCTTGCTGGGTCTACACCTGAGTAAGACTTGACACTCTCGGCATCTTCTGTGTAAGCTAGCTGGAGGAGGGATGCTTCTGGAATAGTTTGAGCTTGATTCTCTGTCATTTGTTTTTATTTTGTTTTGACACAGAGTCTTACTGTATAGCCCATGTTAGCTTGATTCTCTGTCATTTGTTTTTATTTTGTTTTGACACAGAGTCTTACTGTATAGCCCTCTAGCTTGAGATGCTCTGCCTTCTCTCTCCCCGCCCCTTGCAGGTGTTCAGATTATAGTCGTGAGTTGTTATGCCTGCTTAGATGTGTACCTGGTTGTGGTTTGATTCTAGTTAAATAATTTGGGCAAGAATTCTGCGTGAGCTGGGCATTGGTGGCGCATGCTTTTAATCCCAACACTCAAGAGGCAGAGGCAGGTGGATCTCTGTGAGTTTGAGGCCAGCCTGGTCTACCGAGCGAGTTTCAGGACAGGCTCCAAAGCAATACAAAGAAACCCTGCCCCCCAAAACAAACAAACAAAACAAAACAAAAGCTGCATGAAGGTATTCCTGATTTCCCATAGCATTTGCGAGAGGGCACTTAGTGTCTGTCTCTGGGGCCGCAGAGTTAGCTCTTAGGTACCGTGCAAGTCATTAACACTGTCATACCTGTGCTGTTCCTGCCTCCACACCTACCAGGTGATATATCTGACCCAGCTGGCCACCTTTGCTTGAAACACTTTCCATTTTGGTAGTTGATATTTGGTATCAGACCCTTGGGTGTGAGGCTGCCCTTGGGATATTAAGCGCTGGTCAGCACTCTTACAGTACAGTAGACATTGGTGAGTAGAGCTGGTGACATCTAGGCTAGAAGATTGTGTGGGAGAGGAGAAAATACTCCCCTGCTTCTAGAACCAATTATTTGCGTACATACTTATCCACTTCTGACCTCTGTTATGCAGGGTTTTTTTTTTTTTTTGTGTCTGTCTGTCTGTGTGTGTGTCTGTGTGTGTGTGTGTGTGTGTGTGTGTGTGTGTGTGTGTGTGTGTGTGTGTGTGTGTGTGTTTTTGAGACAGGGTTTCTCTGTGTAGCTTTGGAGCCTATCCTGGCACTCACTATGGAGACCAGGCTGGCCTCGAACTCAGAGATCTGCCTGCCTCTGCCTCCTGAGTGCTGGGATTAAAGGCATGCGCCACCAACACACCTTGTTTTTTTTTTTTTTTTTTTTTTTTTTTAATCAGAGGAATGTCAGTCCGGCCTGGACTAAGGCTCTGAGCTCAGTGTCATACTCATGGACTTCAGTTGTAAAAGGAGAAATGTTAACCAACAAGCCTAGTCTACTGAGCGAGTTCCAGGACAGGCTCCAAGGAAGGACACAGGGGAAGCAGCTGCACTATGTGTAAGAAGGAATTGGGAGTCCAGAAGCAGAGGTAGAATGCACTTGTCATGAAGCACACTGGCAGCTGAGTGCAGGTCGCTGCTGTTGCGTCCTTACTTCTCAGGACCAGGACAGCTATAGGACTTGGGTGGAGATGCTGCTGCTCTGCCACATGATGGGGGCTCAGGGGTAGAGATGTGATCCTGTGCCCATGTCTAGTGTATACCCAGTGATAGAGTTGACATTTTAGTGTCATTTCCAGAGCTGCTTTGTTTGACGTTAATTACCTGCTCCCACAGGTAGTGGTGGCTATGCTGTCAGGCAGTTGACTTCTGGGGTTCAACTGTGTGGTTGTTTGAATGAAAATCTCCTCCTCCTACCACCATAGGCTTTTATATTTGAATGTTTGGTCCACAGTTGGTAGAACCCTTTGTTGGAGGAGGTGTGTCCTGTAGCAGTGTAACTGAGCTCTGGGGAATTGCCCTGTGGGGCGGGTTTACTGTCTCCTCCCCCTCTTCAGTGTCTGTCCTGTGAGTCCAGGAACATCTCAAGTTGATCTGCTATTAGGATTCAGTGTAGTGCCTGCTTCTCCTCTGGGGAGGGGTCAGGGTGCTGTTCAACTTCTGTCCAAGGAAAAGGTTGTGGGTGCAGTTGCTTGTGTTGCTCCGTGTCTTATGGCTTCATGGGGTTCTTCCCAACTCTTAGGATTTTCAGGGCCCAGTAGTCATCTATGCTGAATGCTTATAGTCTCTCTCCCCACTTCAAGCTTTTCGCTTGTCACTTCTGTGTGCTATGGGAGGAAGAAGGGGTATTTGTGTGTGTCTTGAAACACATTCTGGGGTTTGTAATTGCTGTTAGTTTTGATGTTTATGTGATATTCTCATTGTCTTTTAGAACTGTGACTGCTGTCACTTCCCAGTCAGGTGTCAGGCCTCTGTCCAGGTCCTGCTGTGGTTAGGTTCAGGTTCTAGTGATAGGTAGGCAGTGCTTTGCCAAGTGTTGGTAAGGGACCCGGGGCAGGCTGTATGGGAGGCCTATGTGGAACTGCACCCTAGTCTCCTCTTCCGGCTGGCAGTGTGCTGTTAGGACAAAGTCCAAGTGGTCTGAGTCAGAGCTTATTTCTGCTCATCAAGCTTCCTCTCCCGGTGTGTAAGATAAATTTGGCACATGGTCTATACTGGGAGGTCCAGGCTGTGCACCAGTTGGTGTGCCATTGATCCTCAGCAAGTTTATTTCCCTTCTGCTGTAAATGGAGCTGCCACTGTCCCAGGTGTGCTTTATGAAGGGTTCTCCTAGGCCAGGGAAGGATGCCTGCCCTTCTGTCTTCCTGTTCTCAACTGTCTCTTCTGTACTCTGTAGGTCCTCCTGGAAATTACCAACACCAATTGATTATGTCTCTATGAATATGTGTTCCCTGCCATATGTGTTTGCATGTTGTTGATAGAACAGATCCACAGACCTGGTAAGATTTGATTCTGATCTTAGAGGGAAGTAGCTTGTTCAGGGGTGTGTTAGGTGAATGTGTTATAACTTCTAGAACCTGGTATGAAGCTCTGTTTTTGTCTCTGGAAGCAGAGTAGGTGGGATAAAGTTCAGAATCTGCAGAAGCCAAGGAGATTAGGGGACAGGGCTGTATTTTACTGTCTTCAACAGTATGGACCATTTGCAATAAACTTAAATAGCACCACTTAAGATTCATTGTCATTCTTGTTCTGAAACCAGATTCCCTTTGACAATATGATAAGACAAAAATCTGTTTTTAAACTTTGTGAGCAACACTCCAGAAATATCTGCCAAGAGTCATGCTTTGTGTGTGCCATTGTGCACATGTGTTTGTGAAATACAACTTCTCATAAACCCTTTGTAGTGGAACTGATGTCCAGGCAGGTGTTGGGGAATTGAAGCCTGGGGTCAGTCTTCTGCAACAGTGTTTCATTCCTACTGAGATGGGGAGGAGAGACACATTTCCCAGGCGCTTTCTGGGTGTAGCCACCTGGGGATGTCATGTACATATGAGACACTCTGTTTTGCTTTTAGGTCAGTATTGCAAGGTGAGTCATGTCAGTTAACAGTGGTCAGTGATGTTTGTGCTTGTGTGGCCAAGCTGCTCTGCTTCTGAGGAGACAGTTGGGCACAGGGTGTGGGAGCACTTGGTGGAACTTGGGTATTATTAGCAAGAGAAGTATCTGGATGGGCTCTGTTCATGTTTAGTGCCCAGTCTTCTAAGTTTAAATTACATGTGGTCTAGGTTGTTGGCTCCTTGCGTAGCTCTCCTTCTGTCTCAGTGGCCACTGGCTTGGCTTGTGTCTTGGTAGTCAGTCTCAAGCCCCTGTTCTTCTTTGAAGAAGGTGCTCTACTACTTGCTGCTGTGGGCTACACTGAAAACTCCTGATAAATACATGGCTTCCTAGAGTAGGCCATGCCATTCCTGAAATTGTAGGCCCTACCTTCCTTTTGCTTGCATTAGGGAGCTTTATCCTTGCAATGTGGACACTAGGAATCCAGGTTTCCTTCCAACAGCCTTGCAGTGGCGATTTCTTGTTATCAGGATTTCCAGCCCATTGACACCTTCAGGCTGCCAAATGCCTTCAGCTTCCCACCTACATTCATGCAGCAAGTTGCTTCTGAACGTAAATTAGAACACTATAGATGTTTTCTGTTCAAGCTACTGAGTTAGAGAATAGTGCAGAAATGTGTGGTCACTTAGGTTCCTAGAGGTGACCTAGAGTAGAGGCATGCGTGGCACAGGCCAGAGTAGAGAGTCCACCTGGGCTGTTGGTCTGTCACCTACTGAGGGTACAGTGGGGCCCTCTGGGAATGAGCTCTTTCACAACCGATTTGCTTACATCCAGGCATCCCTCCCCCTTTCTTTGAAGCCTTAGCTGCCAACAGTTTATAATGACTGTGCTTTGGATTTGGGTAGAAGAGAATCCTTGTTTGCTAGGAAGTGTGACATTGCTTGCTCAGAGTCACAGCGTTCTGAGAGGAGGAGGTGCTGTGCTAAAGTGCTCTTGCTCTGTATGGCCTGTGCTTCTGAAAGTCCTGGCTGTGTTTGTAGGTAGAAGATGGCACCTTGCTGAGGGACATTGTTTATGCATCGCTCTCCCACCCCTGACCAGTTCTGCCAGCTGCAGGTAGGTGTCACTCTTGGCAGCAGCTCCACTTGGGCCTGGCCCTTCTCATTTGAAGAACTTGGTCAGAGACTTGTTGATACTCCACAAGGCTCCTGGAACTTAAGTAGGCCTGCAGGATGCAGGGCCCCCAACCCCCCAAACTAGTGAGGAAAAGTCTAGCCCTACTAAGCCTGGGTTAGAGAAATAAAGGAGGTCAGACCATTGAGTCCTGATAGGGCAGTTCTGGGTGGATCAGCTTCTAGCAGCCATGCTCCATAGGCTCCTGCTTGTCCTACTGTTCTTGGATGAGACAATGTTATAGTTTGGTCAGAAGAACTACATTTGGGGGACACAGATGACCAGGCATGTTTACACCTGTTCACAGGTCACCTTGATGGTGTCACCTTACCTCACAGCTGACCAGGCACATTCACACTTGGTCACAGGTCACCTTGATGATGTCAGCTTGCTCCACAGGTGACCAGGCATGTTCATACCTGCTGAAAGATTACCTTGATGGTGTCACCTTACTCCACAGGTGACCAGGCACATTCACACTTGGTCACAGGTCACCTTCATGATGTCACCTTGCTCCACAGGTGACCAGGCATGTTCATACCTGCTGAAAGATTACCTTGATGGTGTCACCTTACTCCACAGGTGACCAGGCATGTTCACACCTGCTCACAGGTCACCTTGATGGTGTCAGCTTGCCATACAGATACTATGTGAACAGTTAATACCACATTCTTCTCTGTTCAGGCATTTATACAAGAGCTAAGCCTGACATTGTGTTTGGTTCTTGCAGATAACCATAAAATAGGGACTGTGTGCAAATATAGCACTTTTAGAGATGTAGAAGATGTTGTGGCTTGAGATGGCAGGTAGATCAGATTGCAAAGTCTTTGAAGGTCAGAATTGGCTTATCTGGGAATGTGGCCAGCAGGGTCACAGACTTCTGTGCCTGGACAGAAGGAATGTTAGGGCAGGAGAGGGGCAAGCAGACCTTCTGAAGCACATGTGTACCTCTGGTCTGTGTGGCAGTAGCCTCCTGCTTCTGTGTGCTGTGAAGGCCAACTGTTCTGCCAGTTGGTGGTGTTACCTTTTTGGCGAAGCACAGCGATTCCAGGCTGTGCATTCTGTCCTAGACACTTCATGGCTCTGGGGAGTGGTCTTGTATGTCATACTGACTGGCTTAGATGGGAGGTGTTCAGGGAAGGCTCCAGGCCTCTTCTGGTTCCTTTAGTGTGACCGTCTCTGAATTAAGGCCTTTTGGTTATGTTTTTGCTGGCTGGGTTGCTGTTTGGGGAAGTAGTCTGTTGTGCTCCTTGGAAAAGCACCCCAACTGAACGCTCAGTTCACCACATTAGAATGGGCCTCCTGGTTTGTCTGATCTCACTGTTGGGTTTCCTGGGAAGGAAGGTAGCAGTACTTACTGAGGTCTCATGTCACGCTGAAGCCCATTGGCTGCAGCTTCAGCCAGTCAGATGCTCCGTGGTATCTGGGTAGGAAAGCTATATAGTCTTGGAATAACAGGAAGCGTTCCCGTATTTCACATCCTGTTGTTCTGGGGTTTGTGACTTGCTGCTTCACCATAATGAAGGTTAGTGGGAATTTGTATGTTTCTGGTGGAATACCAGAGCTTGAATTTTCCAGGCTCAATATTAGACCTTAGAGCTGAAGGACAGCTCACCATTGTGGCATTTTATAATTAAGGGAACTTCACATTTTTCATGAGGAAACTAAGGCCTAGGCAGGGCAATACATTTTATTCTTTAAAAAATGGAACTTAGCCTATTGTGATCCTTAAAAATTGTAACAGGGAGGTGAACCTAGAAGGAGTTCCCATTTGGACTGGCTCTCTCTGTAAGCTACAAGTGTTACAACCCAGGACAAATTGCAGCCCATGAAAGTCCTGAGGGTTTTGCTGGAAGGGATCAGAGGAAGACTGACCTGCCTACTGAGACTGGTGGAGTTTGAGACGATTGCTTTTTGGATTTTGGGGTTTTGTGCTTTGGTTTGGTTCTCATGAATTTTCAGCAGTGTCCCCTTTTGAACCATCATCCTCTTTTTAAGGTACATCTTACTCTCTGGATGGGTGATGCACAAATCCACTCAGGCCAGGTCCAGTATACATTGGGTGGGTGGTGGGAGATGTGTAGTCAGCCTCTTTAGACTTTCTGCCCTAGGATGGAATGCACACATGGACGCTGGTACTTGGGGGATTTCTGGGAGCTCAGCACAGCTGGGGCAGGACTTCAGGAAGTAAAACAGTGAGACTCTGCAGGAAGGAGGTGGGGTGTGGGAAGGCAGGAAGGGGTGGAGGAGGGAGTTCCTGGCCCTGGTGGGGAGGCTGCAAAAGGAGGAGGAGGGCAGAGTGGCCAGCCCACAGGTGCTTATCCCAGAGCAGCGGATCAAGATTGTTCTATTTTGCTTCAAGAAGAGAAACTATGTTAATTTGTTATGCATTTGGGCATCCAGCTTTTGGCATTTAGCTTTTCTTCCTATAATTTACACCATTTAGATTTGTCTTAGTTTTTCTGGATGATTTGGTTTATAAAAAGTATTTGAAGAGGTTATTTAGTGATCAGAAGTGACACACAGTCCTTAAAGAGTGCTTGGAAAGAGTTGTGCATGTTTTAGCACATCTGTAAGCAGGCATGTGTGCACACATTCCTCCAAACAAAAGCAGAAGTGTTTAACCAGGTGATCTTCTCACATTCTCTCCTAGATTTAGGTGAGTGGTACATCCACATAGCACACAAATACATACACACACACGGGAACACATTCTTGTGTTTGGATTCCAGCTGTCTTAACCCAGGCTAGCTCATGTGTCTTCTCTCCTGGCTCAGTCTTGTGGTGTGACTGACTCAGGGTCAGAGTGAGTTCTGGCCTACAGTCCAGGTTCTTCAGAGCTCTCTACCCTGGGCCCTACCTTGTCTCTCTCCTGGGATCAGCTTCATCTTCCATCTGTTTCTCTGTCACCTTCTGTGCTTTCCCCTGTCTCCATGTACCTTGTGTGCTGTTCCTTGGATGGGGTGCATTTAATTTAACTTCTTATGTACTAGAAGAGAACATCTTTGGCATGTCCTGTCCTGTAGACTCTATACAGTCTAAAGAAAGAGGATTTCAGCCCTCCCCGAGCCTTCACTCAGTACCTTTATTGGTGGCCCCTGACTTACACCCTGGCTTTTGCCTGACCTTGGTGGAGAAGGGAGCAGAGCTGGGTTTGGTTTTCCTCCAAGGGCTTGGTGCCTCACAAGGGAATCCAATGGAATCTTATCCCCAGGGCCTGCTCGAGGTTGTGTTGCCTCTTGAGTGTTTCAGACCAAGTGTGCTGACCTTGTACAACCACATGCCATTGAGAGAATTTCATTTATCAGTGCCAGCATATAATACGGTACTAGTTTTCTTGTTTCATTTCCTTTCAGACTTTTGATGCAAATGACTTATATCAGGGGCAGAACTTTAACAAGGTCCTCGGCTCCTTGGTGACATTAAATAAAGTGACAGCAGGTAAGACTCTCATTAAGTGTCCTCGGGGTGAGTATAAAGGCTTGTGTCTTGTTTCCTGTCAGCAAGGTAAAATGATCATTATGCATCGAGAAAGAAGCGTCTAGTTGTTCTTTCTGCTGCTGGTGGTGTGTGATTCTGGGGTTGTGAGTGCTGGGGCAGCAACAGTTCCTGGTGCTGGGAAATTTTGAACACAGTAGCTGTCTCTGAGCCACTCCCTAGCACATACTTGCTGTGGTTGTAGTTTACAAACAACTTTTCCTGAGCTCCGGGTTTACTAGCTCCTGGCTTTATAGTAAGAATAGGGTCTGCTGGCTCAGAGCACTGGGATGTGGCTGTGTCTTCACTGGCACATGGTGAATGTTTAGAGGTTGAGATAGATTCACAATGGCGTTGTCCACGCTCCGTGTTTATTATGGCCATGAGTCCCACAATGGTGTTTGGTCAGTAGTGGGCTGTGCTATGGTGGCATACACTGTGTAGTCCATCTGAACAATGACAGGCTCTGCCAACAGTTGTGTGTGTGTGTGATGTTGCATGTGACACATCCTTAGTGCTGTCAAGTGCTAGGTAATCATATGTGATGTATGACTGTTCATCTCTGCCTCTCTGCCTCAGAGAAGGGCACATGTGGTGTGCTGGAGACAGAGTGCCTGGTGGTTCCTCGTGAGCATATATATATATATTTTTTTTTCCCAGATGAAGGGAATGTTTTAAGAACACCTATAAAATGGTTTGCAAACTGTTGAGAATTACACTAGAGAAGAACTGATTGATAAGTTAGTCATCCCCAGATGGTTCCTGGAGAGGTATTTGGGGAGTGAATGCATCATTTGTGGGACAAAGAGTCTGCTCTTTGTTGCTGTGTAAAGTGTGAATGGCATGCTTTGTTGTGGGCTTTTGGTGTGTCCCTCCATGCTGGTTCAGTTTTAGAGCCAGTGTGTGTTGTGGGTACATGGTGTCAGGTTTTTCAGCACTTTTTCTTTCTGTGTGTATGACCGTTTCAGACATCGGACTAGGAAGTGACTCTGTGTGTGCTCGGCCCTCTTCACATCGGATAAAGTCTTTTGATTCCTTGGGAACCCAGTCTTCACACAGTAGGACTTCAAAATTGCTTCAGAGCCAGTACCGAAGCTTGGTAAGATGTTTTATTTTGTTTGACTCAGAGCCTTCTGTTCACAGAGCTAGGATCTTGGCTCTGGCAGCCTGGACCTCAGGATAGGAACAGCCTTCCTTGGAGAAGAACCTGTGAATAAAAGCTGGAGTTGGGCAGTGAGGAGGAACAGGACATCAGGAGAGGGTGACAACAGCCATTCTGCCCCAGTGCCACTGCTGATGGGGGTGGCAGTCCTGATTTCCTAAGTGGAGATGTAAAACTTCTCAAAAAACCAAAGTTGCTATGACGAAGGGGACAGCAAGTATTTTTTTTTTTTAATTAAAAAACTTTTTTTTCATTTTACATACTAGCTCAAGTTCTCTCTCCCTCCCCATTCCTCCGAGTGGGTAAGGCCTCCCTTGGGGAGTCAACATATCTGGTATACCAAGTTAAGGCAGGACCTAGCTGCCTCTCCCCCTCCCCCTCAAAAGCAGGTATTTCTTTACTCAAGGTCTAAGTGCAGATCTCTATTTATTTATTTATTTATTTATTTATTTTCCTGCCTGCCTGCCTGCCTGCCTGCCTGCCTATCATTTCTCTGTGCAGCCCTAGCTGTCCTGGAACTTGCTTTGTAGATCAGGCTGGCCTTGAACTTACAAAGATCTACATGCCTCTGACTCCTGAGTGCTGGGACTAAAGGTGTGCACCACCACTGCCTGGCCCTCTTATGTTTTCAAAAGCTAGTTTAAATACTGCCCTGTGAGGCTCCTCTCAGCAGAGGAGCAGCAGCAAGTTAATCACAGGCGTGGGCTGCACGTTGATGCCTTTAGAATGTCCGGGTCTGTGTGTTCATCCACTGATGCTAAGCATGGCTATGGTTCTCAGTGCGACTATCAGGGTTGGGGTTATTAGTAGTGTAAGCATTGCACCTGCTGTCCCTCATCTCTGGGAAGAATAACTAGATTGTTATAGCATTTCCTCCTTTCTTGGAGCCAGGAACCCCAGATTTCTCTGATGCTGTCCTGAAGTTGCTCGGGTACCAGTCTCCGAGTTCACCAACTGTGCTGTAGGAGATTATGCCAAGACTTTTCCATGCTTCTTTTATAGTGTAGTACCACGGAAGACGCTTTGTGGCTTCAATGCGTTACATGCCATCCTCCTGGGACCATTTTCTAAACCACTTGGTACAGATGAGAGTAGTGAAGTGTACTTCCTCCTCTGTTAGCTTCCTTTCATCTCGAGTTGCATCCACTAATGATCCCTTTCTGTTTTGTCAAAAATTTCCTGATTGAGATGAAGTCTGCTGCAGTATATCTTCTGCTGTGTCTTTGATACCTCATAGAGGAATCAGCACTGTTGGGTCCTGTGGGCTCCTGGGGGTCCAGTCTTCTGTCTCTGTGATGGGTGGAGGGCTAGAAAACACCAGTGTGCCCAGATGGGGCTACCTGCTGCTGTCTAGTGGGGACATGGTCAGAACTCCTGACTGGTCTTCATGGATGTCAAAGGCGTGGGCAGAGCAGTGGTGGTCTAAGGCTCTGGAGCATTGTGTCAGCCTTTGCTCAGTTCAAGATGCAGGTGAAATGAGGCCACCTGCTGTAGTGGATGGGTTCGTGGTATCTGGTTCCTAGAAATGTGGGTGCAGATTTTACTGGTTGACTTTTTATTTTTGTGGCGGTGGGTTTTTTTTTTTTTTTTGGGAGGGGTTGGGGGTCATTGTTGGTAGATTTGTACTTGGCCAGCCTCTCCACAGCCTCATTCAAGTTGGGAGGAGAAGACAGAACCCCCAGAACTCCTGCTTTTCAGAGGTATGGAAGTGGGGTCTCTGAGCACTGAGCATCCAGAATGTGAAGTATTGTTTTCCCATTACTGTGGCTGAATGTTTGTTTGATGAACGAACTATGTGTTGCTTAGTGTAAGTGTGTAGAGCTTTTTGGGAGGTAAGTTTAGAAATACCAAAGTTTAAATGTATTACACATGCCTCAGGACCAGCATTTAACATAAAGTTATATTCACAATAAAATGATATGCAAATATTTTTAGTGGAGCTTTTGCAATTTAAGAGAAACACTTCATGTAGTACATAGACAAATATTGGGAACAACCTAAAATTAGTTGCACAAGTGTACTGTGTGCTATTATATAGTTGGAA
This sequence comes from Cricetulus griseus, assembly GCF_003668045.3. Lineage (NCBI taxonomy): Eukaryota > Metazoa > Chordata > Mammalia > Rodentia > Cricetidae > Cricetulus > Cricetulus griseus. The sequence goes on along the minus strand of NW_023276807.1, from coordinate 68,883,489 downwards.
ACATGTCTGTGCCCATAGTATAGAGATTAGTTTGCAAGGTAGAGACAGGCACACTGATTGCATCCAGATGTGTAATGCGCTGGAACTGAAGGCTTGTGTCACCATGCCTGGTGCTCTCCTGCTGTTTGAATGTTTGGAGCAATTATAATAATGTTTTGGCTATTTTTGTGACAGTGAAATGTAACTATTTTATAGGAAAGTAGACCGTACTTCATGGATATTTCTCCCACTCCTCCCCACCTGTCTTCTAGGACATGACTGATAATAGCAACAGCCAACTGGTAGTACGAGCCAAGTTTAATTTCCAGCAGACCAATGAAGATGAGCTCTCCTTCACGAAGGGTGATGTCATCCATGTCACACGAGTGGAGGAAGGAGGCTGGTGGGAGGGCACGCACAGTGGCAGGACCGGCTGGTTCCCCAGCAACTATGTGCGCGAAATCAAGCCAAGTGGTGAGTGGATAAACTTGACTGTGGGAGGAGGAGCCAAAAGAGTGTGAATGTTCCAGGGTCCTGAGTGCCTGTTCTCCATTGAGTGCAGTGGAGTTCAGTGGAGTGAGTTTTTATCCTTTCTTGCACATTGGGATGCTGGGTAAAGGCCCCATCATTATAAACTGGCTTTGTATTACATCATGACATTTTCCTAAGGCAGACTTCTTAGGTCTGGTAATTTTTAGGTCTCTCAATTTTTGAGACACAAGTCTGTGAACATGTTGCCCAGGCAACCTTGGAACCCCTGAGCTCAAGTGATCCTCCTGCCTTAACCTTCTGAGTAGCCAGGTCTACAGCTGTCTGCTCTGCTCATTTTTATTGTTACTATTATGCTTTATATTCTAATATAATTTGTGCTTTGTTATGGCCTGTGCTAGGCTGTATTTTTTTGTTTTTTTTTTTTTACTACTATGGATTTATTTATTTGCCAGTTAGGCACAGGCAAGTAACTTCACCATTTATTCTATGAAAGTGTGTTGATTTTCCTGTGTTTGACATTTTGCTCATGACAGATCTTTGAGGGATATATAGTCTCCTTGAAAGTGCACAGCAACCTTCAGCCCATTTCTTGTTGCTCAGCTGGGATTTGTGTTTTGGAGCTGAAAGTTCTCTGGGGCGAATGGTTGGGTCTATGCAAGGACAAGTCGTGTAGCCCAGCAGCTTAGGGGCCCAGCAGAGGTTCTCTTTGTTCCTGAGACTCAGTGCTGTCCTTCCTGACATTGGCCCTGCTTGGTCGTGTTCCCATGGGTGTGTCACCATTTGTGTCAAGAAGCAGCCCCACAAAGATTGCTGCTCATTTTCAAGAGACTTAGAGCAGGTTGTGTGCCTGTGTGCACTCATGTGTAAGTACGTCTGTTTCATCTTGCTTTCCTGTTAAACTGGGTTAAGAGGAGAAGTAAAGAGATGCCATTGGCAGGGCTATTAGGGCTGGGTCCCTCGTGCTGTAAGCAGGGTCCCTTGGGAGTGGAGACTGATCCTGTGAGAGGTAGTTAGGTCTGGTCTTTTTAAGTCATGTGGCTGTCTCTGTTCTTTCCACTTTGAATAGATGTAGTAGGAGTGTCCCATGAAATTTTTACTTCTCGGGTCTTTTCCAGTTCACCTAGCACAAGATATGCCACTAGATGGGCATGGTGTGTGTGTGTGTGTGTGTGTGTGTGTGTGTGTGAGAGAGAGAGAGAGAGAGAGAGAGAGAGAGAGAGAGAGAGAGAGAGAGAGAGAGAGAGAGAGAGAGAGAGAATCCTCTTGACCTAACTTCTGGATATACTTTCAAATAAGATGTTATTAATGTTGTCTCTTGAGGGCATTCTATGTACAGTATACCTTGTATGCGGGATTGCTGTTGCACTGTGCGTGTGGGGTGTGAGCTTGGCAGAGGAAGGGCCAGTGTTCTCTGTGTGTCACTGCCAACTCCCCCACTCCACCCTGTTCTTAGGTTTGCTCTCTATTTCTGAGTATGTGTCTCTGTGCCAGTTTAAAGTTGAATCCAGGCTCACTGGATCGGAGATGTAGACTGGGGACTAGGGATGTGCCAGAGTGTTTACCTAACATACATGGGCCCGAGTTTAATCCACAGCACAACCTCTTCATGAGTGTTTTTTTGCAAGGAGATTAGTTGACTTTATAGTTTTTGTGCCAAAGTGAGACCTATCTTGCTTTGTTTAGAAAACTTTAAATAAGTATCCCAGTTTTGTGTATTAGTGTTATGCTGTTATACTCTATCTGGCAGTGAGACAGGGGAGTAGCCTCTTGGGAGTAGCACCTGTCTACGATAGTCTTTTAATATGAGCTGAGAAAGCTAAGCCAGTCTAATTGTAAATGTTGGTAGTTGAGGCATAATGGTGTGAAACCACATTTAAAAAGAAATTAAGTCTCTGTAGCCAGCAATCCAGGGTAAAATCCTAGGGTGACAGTTAAATTTTGGCATCATATTTTCTAGTAGCTTATGTGGTATTCTAATTGTGGTATTGGATTCCTTTTTGTAATTTATAGCATAGTTGGTGTTTAGTTTTCTGAGAACAAAACTGCCCATTTGAAGGTGCCTCTGACTGAATCCCATGAGGGCCATCCCTTACTGAACAAAAGCCGGAGTCCATCCTCTTGGCTGAACCTTTTTCTTTTTCATTCTCTTTTGGTTTAATATACAGCTTTTATGCAAACACAGAAGCCAAAGGCTGCTTCTGAGATGTTTTTTCTCTCCTTCACTCTTTTGAGTCTCTGTGAAAGGATAGTAGTCACTGACTGCTTCCCTCTTGTGGTGTGACTTGGAAATGTTCTTGTCACATTTGCTGTTGATGCTTGTGGCCTCCGCACAGCCTGTTTTGAATAGCTCCTCGTTGAAGACAGGCACCGTCCTCGTTTGCTTTCTATTGCTGTGATAAAGACCAAGACCAAAAATCAAATCAGGTAAAAAGCTATGGAGCTCACTCGTCCCAGTCACAGCCACCTTCAGGGAAATCAAGGGAGGAAACAGGACAGGGATCTGGCGGCAGGAGCTGAAGCAGTAGCCATGGGAGAGTGCTGCTTGCTGCTTACTTACTGGATGGAGGCAGTTTCTTTTCTTTCCTTCTTTTCTCCCCCCCCCCCTCTGTTTTTCTCCAGACAGGGTTTCTCTGTATTGTTTTGGAGGCTGTTCCTGGAACTCATTCTGTAGACTAGGCTGGCCTCGAACTCAGAGATCTGCCTGCCTCTGCCTCCCAAGTGCTGGGATTAAAGGTGTGCCCCACCAATGCTTGGTGCTTCTTTTCCTTTTTTTTTTTATTCATCTATTTATTTTATGTCCCGGCTGCAGTCTCCCGCCTCATCCTCCCCCCCAATCCTTCTTCCCTGTCCCCCCTCTTCATTTTGTCTCTATCTAGAAAAGGACAGGTCTTCCATGAGTGCATGGCATATACAGCTGCATTAAGTCTTAAGCTCCTCCCCATGTATTAAGACTGGGCAAGGGGACTCAGTATGGGAAGTTGGGTCCCAAAGCCAATAAAAGAGTTGGAGACAGCCCCTGTTTCCACTGTTAGGAGTACCACAAGAGGTCCAAGCTACACAACTGTAACATATATGCCGAGTGCCTAGGTCAATACCGTTCAGTCTCTGGGAGCTTCAGTGAGTCCAGGTTATTTGATTGTGTGAGCTTTCCTGTGGTGTCCTTGACCCCTCTGGCTTCTATAATCCTTTTTCCTCCTCTTTTGTAGGATTTCCAAACTCTGCCTAATGTTTGGCAGTGGTTCTCTGCATCTGTTTCTATCAGTTGCTGGATGACACTTCTCTGATGACAATTTCCATTTCAGGCTACTTATGCACTATTGCTAGGAGTTTAACCTGGAGTACTCCCTATAGACTGCTGATAGATTTCCCTGTGTCAGGCTTCCGCCCAACCCTGAGACCCTCCACTCCCCAGCAGTCCCTCTTAGCACTCTCCCCCTCTAGCCCCACAATCTGATGGCTCATGTTTCCATCCCTCCACCTGCCCTCAGTCCACTCATGAAATCTCTTCTGTTTCTCCTTCCCAGGGAGATCTGCCCCCCCCCCCCCAATTCTCCTTGTTATCTAGTGTCTCTGGGTCTATGGCTTGTAGCATAGTTAACCTTTACAGCTAATATCTACTTAGGAGTCAGTACATACCATGTTTGTCTTTATCGGCCTGGGTTACATCACTCAGGATGTTTTTTTTATAGTTCTGTCCATTTGCCTTCAAATTTCCTTGTGTCCCTGTTTTTAACAGCTGAATAATGTTCCCCTGTGTAAATATACCACATTTTCTTTACCCAATCCTCGGTAGAGGGACATTTAGTTGTTTCCAGGTTCTGACTATTACAAATAAAGCTGCTATGAACATAGTTGAGCAGTTGTCCTTGTGATATGATTGAGCATCTTTTAGGTATATGCCCAAGAACGGTATAGCTGGGTCTTGTGGTAGGTTGATTCCCCGTTTTCTGAGGAACCACCACACTGACTTCCAAAGTGGCTTTACTAGTTTGCGCTCCCACAAGCAATGGAGTAGTGTTCCCTTTATTCCACATACTCTCCAGAATGAGCTGTCATTTGTATTTTTGATCCTAGCCATTCTGACAGGTGTAAGAGGAATCTCAGAGTCCTTTTGATTTGTGTTTCCCTGATGGCTAAGGATGTTGAGCATCTCCTTAAATATTTCTAGGTCATTTGAGATTCTTCTATTGAGAATACTCTGTTTAGATCTGTTCCCCATTTTTTAATTGGATTATTTGGCTTATTGATATCTAGTTTCTTGAATTCTTTATATATTTTGAAAATCAGCCCTTTGTCGGATGTGGGGTTGGTGAAAGTCTTTTCTCATTCTGTAGGTTGCTGTTTTCCCCTGTTGAAAGGAGGTAGTTTCTTTAATGAGATTCATTCTTCCCAGATGACTTTAGCTTGAGTCAAGTTGACAAAAAAACTGACCAGCATAGATACCTTCCAGGAGTCTGTGGAAGAATCATTAATTGGAATTTAATTGGCATACTATACCATCTGTATGGACAATGCTGTAGAAGGTGCATAGTTGTTGTGGGGCTTTTATTTCCTGTGCACCATTTTGGATGTGTAATGTGTACAGATTTTTACTGTTTTTTTATCCATATAGGTGGTGTGATTTAACACACACAAGCATTTAACAGGGAACTCCCTCAATTCAAGGGGGAAGGGAGGAGAGAAGCAGGAGGTTCTGGGGCTAGTGGTGCTAGGTTTATTGTTAATGAACGTGAAGGCCCAAGCCATGTGTGGTCAGCATGACTGTGCTAGATGACCATCCTAGGGGCAACCTGGGCTTTCCTAACAGAAGCCATTGTTCAAGTGCTTACAAGTCCAGTTTTGCTTTTGGAGTTGTATGCTTGCCAAGATGCTTTGAGATGATTACCTCCTTATGCTGTGTATGCTCAGTGTCCTCCTTGCAGTTTCTGGGCATCACGACTGCTTTTCAGCATCACTTACCTCTAAAATAGATCCTGTTTTGGTTATTGTGCTGGGGCCAAGATGAGTCTGCCTCTCACCCACCAGGAGTGCTGTGAACTCTATACCCTTTGGGACTCTCTCCCTCCTTCTTTCACACATCTCTATTGATACTGGGTGCACTGTGTTTGGAGTGAGTGGCTCTTGGGCTCTCTTGATGTAAGACCAGTCTTCTCTAGCAGAGATCCTGTGATAGTGGCTGCAGTCTCACTGGCCATGGGAGCTCAGGATCTTTGTTACGGAGAGCTGACTTTTGATGAGCTAGGGGCAAATGGTGACAGACTTTCTGTGCTCCCTGTGCCCTGTAGCTGTTCACAGAGGGAGAAGAGAGAGCGGACTTATTCTGCTCGCTGCTGCTGCTTTACAAACTTCTTGTTTGTTAAATTATGGTTGGAACTGCTTTGTGAAAAAAAACTTTTTCTTAGTTCCCATAGTAAATACTGAATTTTATTGACTAGGTGATGACTTCTGTGGTGTAAATAAGAGAACTTGTAAATTCATGGCTTTGCTGTTGTTTTTGTGGCACTCCTGTGCTGGTCCGTAAGCACACACATGTGCCCGTTTTTCACAGGTGGTTCAGGATTGATGGCTTTCAGTGATCACACTTTATGACTTTGTATCTTCACCCACCTCTCAGGTTTTCTGGGTTTAAATCACGGCTTCCACTGACAGAGTGTCTCACAGTTGACTCTTCTGCAGTGAGCTCCCCAATCCAGGTCTGAGTGTGGAAGGAACGAGTCTCAGCCAGAAGTGTTGAGTTCTTGTTCACTTTGCTTAGAAGTAACTTGTGTTTCATGGGGCTGTTTTCCATCCTGTAGGCAGAGGTCTTTCAACTGGAAAGAATACCTTCTGTTCTTTATTTTAACTACTAGGGAAAATTTAACAGTGAAGCATTGCATGAAGATTTAGGCAAGCAACCCCATGGTGGGGGACCCAGGGTTAAGGTTGTGAATTCTGTTTGGGCATTATGGGCTGCTGTGGTGGTTGAGGGACACAAGGGGTGCCACGCAGGCTGTGGGTTCTAGGTCCTGTATGTATCCTGGGAGTGTTGGGTGTGGAAATAGTCCTAGAGCCTGATGCTGTGTGATGGTGGTTTGAGAAAGTGTAGGCAGTGAAGAGCAGAGCCAGAGACTGGACAGGTGTCACCTCATACACAGAGGGATAGGATCCCGCTACTCAGTAACCAGAATTCACACAGCAGGATTATTATGGGGAGGCAAGGGATGTGGCAGATGTGTGACCTGAATTCCCCAGGAAATGCTCATCTGAGTGTCTGGGATGAAAATGTGGGAATGAGTCTCCCTCTCTTTATTCCCACCAGCCTGAATCGACATCCTGCCCCAGAGAACCAGTGATGCCAATGTTAGATGACATGTACCACTCAGCCACCCCATAGCAACAATAGGCAGGCCCTCACCCCGAGACCCAGTGGGATTCCCCTGCCACACACACCAATAGAAACTGTGGTAGGTAGACCTACCCATCCTGTAGGGAAAGTAACAGACACACCCATGGAACCACAGAATACAGACAGATGGATTGCTCAGAACCACTTCCCAATAGAGAGTGGGGACCTGGGGGTGGTGTCTGATGGCAGCAGTGCCACTTTGGACCATTCAGAGGTGCACTGCAGGCCCAGGTGGAGGTCAGGCAATGAGGGTTGTCTTAGCTTGCTTAGCTCTCCTTTCCTCCCTGTCTGTTTAGAGATCCTGTCACCTGTCACCTGTCACCGTTTGAGGTGTGGCATTCCCCAGTATTGTGGGCCTTGGTGCTTTGATGCCCTATATACCTGCTAACAGTATTCTCTATCTCCGGGACCCTTTGAAGCTGTGTGTGTAGCTGAATTGATGTCCTACATACCCGCTAGCATTCTCTGGGACCCTGTGAAGCTGTGTGTGTAGCTGAACCCTAAGCGTAATTTCTCAGATGCTTGGGGAGAATGGGTTGGTGGGCTCTGTGACCTTGGGCACCTGGCCTGAGAGAGGTCTGTTCTCTAGTGGCTGTACAAGGCCCTTTCTTCACCTTCCCTGGCTGGGTTCAGTTGAGGCTCTGTGTGAGTCCTTCTGAGAGAGGAGTCATCTTGGCTTTGATCAATAAAACTTCCTCCTATTTTTTTTTATTCTAGAGAAGCCTGTGTCACCCAAATCAGGAACATTGAAGAGCCCTCCCAAAGGGTTTGATACGACTGCCATCAACAAGAGCTATTACAACGTGGTGAGTAACTGCAGGACAGCTTCTCAAGTGTCCATAGACTATGAAGTCAGTTGTTGCAGATAGACAACTCTGGTGTCCTAGAGGGAGTGTCTAGTATGTTGGATTACCCCACTTTTCACTGTGTGAAGCTATGACTATAGAATGTCTAAAAGTAAGATTTTGAAGGGTATAGTGCATGACAGAATTCTTTCATGCTTCAGGTGCCACTAGGACTGGTTGGAGTGGATTAGACTTTGCAGGTCCTGGTTTATTTTGTTTATTGCTCTTGTCTTTCTTGAGACTACTGTGCCTATATTAATTTACATGGAATTAGATGTAGGGCCTAGACCAGTGCTGCGACCCTTTAATACAATTCCTCATGTCGTGGAGATCCCAACCATAAAAACTATTTGTGTTGCTACTCCATAACTGTAATTTTGCTACTGTTAGAATTGTAATGTAAATATCTGTGTTTTCTGATGTTCTTAAAAGACCCCTGTGAAAGGGCTGTTCAACTCCCAAAGGGGTTGTGACCTACAGGTTGAGAACTACTGTCTTAGACTCTGGACAGTAAATACAGGTATTACAGTGTGTTGCCCTTGACTTCCCTACTCTCTTTTTGCCAATCCTCAGTTGCCTGGGTAGACTCAGTGTAAGTGCTGTCAGCTGTCAGAGGTCATTCATGTTCCTGTGGAGGCACTTGGGGGCCTGCACCTGAAGTTTGCCTCCATGGTGTGCACTCAGCTTTCCACTGGGTACCCAGATGTTGGCAGCCTTGCTGAGGTTCTGATGGTGCAGTGCAGTGGAAGGGATACATGTCCTGGCTCTAATTGTCCTTGCCGCTTAGCCATGGAGTGGTTGGGAGATGAGCTACTGGCAGCCTGAGCAGTGAGTTGACCTATGATATGGGGTTGATATTGCTAGCATTGGCCTTGTAGCTGCCTCAGCGGTGACTTGACCTACAATATGGGTTTGATAATTGCTGGTATTGACCTTGTAACGTGAAGAGGATTTGTGATTAGCCTTCAGGTGCCCAGTGAGGTGCCATACAGGTTTCCATGGTACTGGGAGGCACATTTAGAAACTCTGGTGCTATTCTGTTTGCCAGAAAGTCTTCTGGTCACTTCTTAGGATGCCCCTGAGATCTTAGTCCAGTGACCTGATCATGTAGTTAAAAGAGACATGCCTGTGACAGGACTATTGTTTGAATTGAACTGGATGGATCCTGACAGTGAAACTACTAGCTCCACCCATAGTGTGATGGCAGGCATCTTTCCCAGTAGGGTCCAATAAGGAGTTGGGTGCCCTACTCTGAGGTGCCAACAGTGTTGTCTATGTCCTCATTCATCATCCCTGGAGGCTGCTCATTTAACAGCTTCCCTTTCTTCTTAGCCATTGTGTTGTTAAAAGAAGTAACTCTGTTCATGCCTAATATCACAGGAATGCAAGGTGACTTTTTCCTTGACATGCTTATACAAACTGTGAGTGATAGGTAACAGTCACTAGTTACAATCTGCTAGTGTCCACAGCAGACTTACATCTTTGGACGCTGATAGACACCCCTGTGCTTTCTCTTGTGCTCCTGAGTATCACTGGGCTTGACCTCTGCTCCCTGCAACCTCTTCAGTGCTGGGCCAAAGAAGAGAGAGTGGCAGGTACTGTTGGCCCAGGATTTGCTTCAGCTGATCTTTTGTCTTTAACTTTGGTCAAGATTTCTTTTATATCCCATGTCTTAGTTTTCTATTTCTGTGAAGGGACACTACAACCAAGACAATTTATAAAATAAAACATTTACTAGGGCTCACAGTTCCAGAGGGCTAGAGTCTGATTTTCATGGTAGGGAATATGGTGGCAGCAGCCAGGCAGGCACAGCACTAGAGCAATAGCTTAGTGCTTTCATCTGATCCCAAAGCCAGGAGGAGGTGGGTAAGAGTGAGAGGGAGAGGAGAGAGCAGACACTAATTGGGAATGGCATGGGCTTCTGTAACCTCAAAGCCTGCCACCCAGTGATACTCGTCCAACAAGGCCACACCTCCTAACCCTTCCCAATCAGTTCCACTCACTGGGGACTAAGCATTCAACATAAGCCAGTGAAGGGCATTCTCATCCTGTGACCTTGCGCGTCTGATAGGCGAGCTTGGGGAGGCCTGCATTATGACTCCTGGCTCTCCTGGGAGTGCCCCACTTCCTGTGTCCTGTCCACAGTGTTGTGGAGGAGGGGCCCTTGCCAGCTCCTGAACAGATTTTTCTCCCTGTTGTTTACTGCTTGTTTCGTGTGGGCCCTGATGACACAGGCTGTAGTTTGAGGTGGTACTGAGAAATCAGCATGATGAGGAACAGAGTGTCTGATGAGTTACCTAACCCCTGGGGATGCTGAAAGCCTCAAAGAGAGCCTCTGAGTGGTGGTCCTGGCAGGCTGGCTGCAGTGTTAGGTGGGTGGGTAGCATTTTTTGCTTCCTAAAGTCATAATTGTCATAACTCAGGAAGATTCCTTTTTATAAGGAAGCTGGGTTGTCGAGTCCCAGACAGTAAGTGGTTGAGCCAGGATTGAAGTACAGGTGTGCTTGGGTCTATATACCTAGTGCTTCACTCTGCACAGTGCAGAGGGGTTGTGGGGGTGTGAGTTCTGCAGACTACTGTTTGGCCATGGATTCTTTGGACCCACTTTTTTTTTTCTGGTGAGTTTCTTTTATTTTGCTATTTTGCTTTTTAAAATAATTTATTTTTATTTTGTGTGCTTTGGTGTTTTGCCTGCATGTATGTCTGTGTGAGGGTGTTGGAGCCCCTGGAACCAGAACTACAGATAGTTGTGATCTGCCATGTGGGTGCTGAGAATTGAACCCAGGTCTTCTGGACAAACAGTCAGTGCTCTTAACCACTGAGCCAGCTCTCCAGCCGCTTCTCTTGTAAATGTTTAACATTTGGAAGAAATGTTTCTCCCAAATCTAGTAGAGTCCTGAGTTAGGAATATGCTGTAGTAAAATTTTGTTTTAAATGGTAGATATTAAAGCATGCTTGTCTGCCAGCTAAATAGGTTCTAGATGTCAAGAGGTTATTAAAGGCAAGTGTAAACCAAGACACTAGTTTCTTCTCCTGTTACTGTGGTAAATGCCTGACAAAAGCAACTTAAGGAAGGATTTATTTTGGTTTGCAGGTAAGGTCACAGTCACTGTGGTGGGGAATGCAGAGGGCAGGAAAAAGAGAGCTATGACTGCCTGTGTGCAGCTCAGTTCTCCTTACACAGCCTGGGACCATGGCTCAGGGAATGATGCCACCCACAGTGGGCAGGTCTTCCCACCTCCTTGACCCAACCAGGAGAAGTTCCCATAGGCATGCCACACAGCTGGTCTCCTAGGGGAGTTGAGATTCTGTCAGGATGACAATTGAGTTTCTCTGTCAGACGATTGAACTAGTAATACCAGGGTAGGGTCCCTGCTGTGTCCTTGTGACCTGTAGAGTTATAGAATTAGCAGGAGCTTGGTAGCTGCTTCTTTCACCACCGCTTTCTTGCTCACAGAACACTTAGTGCCACTAGTCAGAAGTTGAATTATGACAGGAGTCCAACTTTGCAGTTCACATTCTGAAAATTTGGATAGACTGGACTGGGTGTGGGGAGATGTCTCAGTCTTAGTGCCTGCTGTGGACACATGAGGGCCTGAATTTGAATTCCCAGCATCCGCGTAGAAGCCAGGAGAGTGTCTGGGAGGTGAGATAGGTGATCCTTAGAGTTCACTAAGTGAATCTGTGAGTTCCAGGTTCTCAAAAACTTAAAATGGGGAGTGGTTGAGGAAGACTCCTGAGTGCTAACTTCTTGCCTCCACATGCACACACTTGTACACCTGTACACCCATGTACATATTTGCACACCTGTACACCCATGTACACTTATGTACATCTGCATACATGCACACTTTTACACATGCACACCTTACAAACATACACAAACAAAAAGACTAAACTCTGGTATCTGGTGGCATGGTTGGCAGCATGGAAGACTGTTTAGGATAGTTGTGCCATTTCACTTTTCCTGTGTGCATAAAGAAGGGTTGTATTGCAAACATTTGGGTTTAGTTTATGGTGATCTTTGTAGGATTTAAAAAAAAAAAGACCTAATATTTTATGATTCTTATATGTAGGTCAGTTGTTTTATAGAGAGGTGTTTGAACTTTACAGTGCAGAGGATGGAGCCTAGGACCCCACACATACTATACAGACATCCTGCCACTGAATGCCACCTCTAGCCCTGTGGATTAGTCATTTTTATACACAGGGCCATCTCAAATCAGAGATGCCGAGGGCGAGTGTCTGTGTCTGCACGGAGTGGGAGTCAGTCCCTCTTGAATTGGTTTGTTTCAAGGCGGTTAAGTCTGAGGAACATGTGTGTGGCTGCTGAGGGTGCCCGCCCTCCTGTGTGGCACTGTTGTATGACTGGACAGTTCTGTCTCGTGACTTTGAGCCAGCCATGCTGCTTGGGTCTTTTCCTCTGTCCTTCTTCAGTACTGTGGGTCACAAAGTCTGCATCTCCCTGAACACTGCTGTATTCTGGGTCCCCAGTCATGGTGTGATGGAGCTGTGGCAGCTGGGGTGAGGTCCATGGGATCCTGCAGCAGCCACCGTGTGCCTGAGGCACAAAGAGGAAGAGAGGTGAGGCTAATTGCTGGCAGACTCAGGCCAGGAAGGGTGATGAGACTGCCCAGGTCTGAAAGCACATAAGCCTCCTGGGTGAGGGGTTGATGGCACTGGTGTGAGCAGGTGAGTAATTACGTGGCTGTGTGTGTGCTTCTGCCGACACCAGTGTATCCTGCTTGGTCTTCTGGGGAGCATTGCAGAATGGCCTGAAAGTTGTATGTGGTACTAGGCAGTGGTTGGAGTGGAGCAGTGGAGTGAACTTCGCTTCTGTGGGGCTGTTTTTTTGGTGTTCTTTTGGGAAGTCTTGACGTGTGTCTGTGCTCAGGGTGTGGCTGAGGAAAGCTGCTGTGTCCTGGGGTCTCTGCACCAAGACACTAGTGGTGCTTTTCCTTTGCCCATCACCTTAGTAATATGTGCTAGGTTTCTGAGGGTGGCCCCAACAAGCTCTCAGCTGTTGATTCTCTCTGGGTTGCAACATTGGTGTAGAGCTCTTCCCCTTATACACCCTGGAAAGACCGTCTTCTTTAGACCCGAGGTTGGTGGTGGCTGCCCTCTTTTCCTGTTGCTTTTTGAGAACTGTGTCTGGCTTAAATTACTGTTTCTGGAGCAGTGTCTGGAGTCACAGTGTGCTTCTGTCACTAGGCCTTTGACACTTGGGTTCAGTGAGTGTGTTAGGAGGACACTGTCATTGTGGGTGCAGCATCCAGATTTCTCCACAAAGGAATGAACTCGCTGCATGGTCCCTCCTCTTCCTGGCTGTCTCCCAGCTGCCCCCATGAATAAGTCCATTCATGATGAAGCTAGAGTTGGGCATCAGCGGAGACAGAGCCTGTGGTGTTTCTTCTTGGGGTTGAGTGTATAAGCTGCTTCTAACACTTCATCTAATGGGGGCTCCTAGAGCTCACAGAGCCCGAGCTGAGCTGAAGAGCCATACGAAGGCTGAAGGGTTTAAACCTCTGCTTAGATCATCAAAAATTATGGTCAGCAAAACAAAAGGGAGGCTATGTTGGTCACCCTTGCAGTCTGTGTGTGATTTGGTGGGCATGGATGCTATCTTGGCTGCCCTTGTAGTCTGTGTGAAGTGGGCGTGTGTGGCTTTGTGAGGCAGGTAGTACATAGCATTCAGGAAGTGCTCAGAAAGCCTTCACTGTGACCTAACTCAAAGAGCCCCGTGGCAGCGATGGAAAGGCCTTGAGAGGGACTTCCCTCTCTGATGGGGGCCCTGTAGAACTCTTGATTGCTGCCTTTTGGACCTGGAGCTGCCCTATGGGGCTGGTGACAGAAGGACCCACTGTTAGGTTTTGACTCTGCAGTTCACCAGGTGTCCAATATGGAAGGAGAGAACTGCTTTGAAAAGGAAACTTTATGTGTATGTATGGGGGTGGGGAGGCTTCCTAGATCTTGATCCTAGTGACTTGGGATGCCAGGGACTATGTTCCCAGTTTGTCCTTCCCTCCCCTTCTCTCCTTTCCCCTCCCCTTCCCCAATTATTTGGAAACAGTTTATGCTATTTGCCCATGTTGCTCATGCTATCCTTGAACTTGCCCCATAGGCCAAGCAGATCTTGAATTTGTAATTGTCCTGCCTTGGTCTCCCAAGTAGCTGAGATGACAGGTCTGCTTATTAGGCTTAAATAAAGGACATTTTTTTTTTTTTCAGGGATTAAGACTGCTATACCCTGAGTAGCTGCTAGGCCCAAGGACAGGGGACAGGTGTGTTGGCAGCAGTGCTTGTGGCCCCAGGCCCTTGGGAAATCCACAGTTTCTGTCCTGCTTGGTCAGGTGGCTATGGTGTTGGTGGTTTTCGGTTGGAAACATTTATTTAAGCTGGTCTGTTTGGTACTTTGTGTTTATCTAGAAATTTTAGAGTTCACTAGTCTTTGCTAAATTTGTTATACTAATGTAAGCTATTTGGAAAGATTTTATCTTTATAATTACTCTGTTATCTTCAAGAAGAATGAATGTCTACATAAGGACTCTTTGATTGACCTTTCATCTTCAATATATGTTTTGTGTGGGATGGTCTAAAACATCACAGTGTCTAACAAAAATCCCTGTCTCCCACAAGTTTATTTAGACCCAGTCTAAAGCAGAGGTTCTCAACTTTCCTAATACTGCGACCCTTTAATATAGTTCCTCATGTCATGGTGACCCCAACCATAAAATTATTTTCATTGCTACTTTATAACCATAATTTTGCTACTGTTATGAATAGTAATGTAAATATATGATATGCAGGATATCTAATATGGAACCCCTGTGAAAGGGTTGTTTGTCCCTAGTGGGTTATAATCCACAGGTTGAGAACCATTGGTTTAAAGAGTAAAGTTTTGGACTTGAGATATGTCTTACAGGCAGTCTGTGTCCATTATTTAAGTGCTTGGAACCAGAACACTGTCAGGTTTTAGAGTTGGGGGGTTGGGCATATTTACATAGACTTTACTGGTTGAAATTCTTTAACTCATACTCTGAAATGGTCCAAAGTGTAAGACTCCTGAGAGAGCTCAAAGTCTAAGCATCCTGAGAGAGCTCAAAAAGCTTAAGGTTCTTGGTCACTTTGGATTTCTTTTTTTGGGGGGGGGCGGGGCTGCTTTGCTTAGGGATGTCCAGCTGCATACAAAAAGAACAGGTTTTATATAGTTCAGTGAGCTTCAACAAGTGTGTAACCCCATACCCAGTTAGAATACAGAGTCAGTCTGTCACCAGCACACTCACCACCTGGTTGTACCCGTACTCCCCCCCCCCCCCCCCCGCCCCGCCCTTGTAGTTAGCTTCCTGCTCTTAGACAACCTAAGTGGTTTTGTATGTGGTACTTGGTGACAGCTTTTTCTGCATCATCCAGCATTTTAGAGACTATCGGTCCAGTCAGCATTCTGAGACTGTCCATAGTCTGTCCTTTGTAATTTAGGCCCACCTCACCCTCCATGTCCAAGGATGGAATGTGCTCTCACTCAACCTAGGCATACTTGTTGTTATATGATGAAGTCAAACTTCTGGGCTGGCCTTAATAATTTATTATATAGGATTAGTAGTTAATAATTTCAAAAGAGTAAATGTGTATTACATGCAAGCAACAAAATGTGATGAACAATGGTGGTGAACTTGCTAAAGTTTATAAATTATGGCAAATGACTCTTGTGTTGTGAACGACAGTGGTTTATCATTTATTACAGGTGCTACAGAATATCCTAGAAACAGAGCATGAATATTCTAAGGAGCTGCAGTCTATGCTTTCCACCTATCTGCGGCCACTGCAGACCAGCGAGAAGTAAGTTGGCTGGAGACTGCTCTGAGTGCCAGCTTGCCTTGGGCACAGCATTGTGTTCATTAGGTTACGGCCCACAGTGAGGCTTCATGCTAGGAAATCAGGATACATGTCAGACCACTGACAGACTTGTGCTTTTGTTTTTCCTGGCCTTAGGTTGAGTTCCGCAAACACTTCGTATTTACTGGGAAATTTAGAGGAAATCTCTTCCTTCCAGCAAGTGCTCGTGCAGACCTTAGAAGAGTGCACCAAGTGAGTTGACTGCCCGAGCTTCAAGTTTGTATGCGCTTAGTTGGTATCAAATGCCAGATCTTTCTGAAGATAGAAGCTAGATTATTTTTTTATTTTGGGTAAAGTTTTATAGTAAAAGCTGTGTGTTAGAGACTGGTTGGTTTTCGCTGACAGACTTTTTAGATAGGGAAAGACTTTGGAAGAGGGACAAATTAAGCTGATGATGGAGGAGGCTGCTGCATGGCTTGTCAGGAGGTAGAAGTAACCGGTAGCTGAACGGCTCATGTGCCAGGTGTTGTGAGGGGTGGCTTTTTCCAGTGTTGTCTTATAGCCCTGTAGCTCTTTGCTGGCTGATAAAGTGTGGATTGCCATGTACAGGCAACATACCATAGAAATAACAAGAAGGGCTACGTTTCATGTATGCCAGAGAAATAACAATGAAAGGTTACTTTTCATATATGCCTTTTGTTTATTGAGTTCCAGCATGGACCAGGCACTTTGTACTATAGAGGTATATTCATTAACTCTGTTACATGCCCTATTGAGGGGGTTGGGGCTTAAGATACAATTGGGACACCAAAGGTGGAGTAGTGGACTCAAATGCAAAGCCTGTATCTGTAGCAGGCTCTCTTGAACTGCCAGTCCCCAAATCATGACATGGAGACTTATTACTTACGAATGCTCAGACTTATGTGTGTCCCACTAGCTCTTATAACTTAATTTAACCTGTTTCTCCTCATCTATGTTTTGCCTCAGGGCCTTTTACCTTTCTTTCATTCTGTATGTCCTACTTTTCTGCTCCTTCTTTGTTTGACTGGCTGTAAGCTGCTTGGTGGCTGCCTGGCTGACTGACCTCAGGTATCTCCCTCTTTTTCTCCCTGGAGCCTAGGTTCCTCCTCCTACTTAATTCTCTCTGCCTGCCAGCCCCACCTACTCCACTACTGCCTAGCTATTGGCCATTCTGCTTTTTATTAGACCAATCTGATGCCCTAGGCAGGCAAGGTGAAAAGGCAATACATCTTTACATAGTTAAGCAAATGCAGCATAAACAAATGCAACACACCTTTACATAAAGTAATATTCCGCAACATAAACAAATGTAATACATCTTTGTAATATTCTACAACACAGATCCCTCTCCATATCATGAAATACTGGTTGATGCCGAGATGATTTCCCCTGCCCCCTGTGTCTCTGGGGTTGCCTGCAACTCACTGTTGCTGTTGAGTACTCGCTGATGTGTTTGACCCTAAGCTTTCCTTTAACATACTGTTTCAGTTGACAGAAACGTGGGAGCCACTTAAGAGACTATGCTGTCTTCTTGGGGTCAGTGCTTACCCCTGAAATGTGGGAGCTACTTCTGTATGCATAGACACTGGTATCTTACTCAGGCACTCTGCCCAATTTGATGGTTATCTGTGATTTGCCTGCACTTGTCTCTTCCATTTTGGAACTTTTCATCTGGTGCACTGCAGTATACCCTCCATCAGCTAAACTGCTTTCTATTCTGGGAGATTTTTAAAACCCTATTCTCTTTCTAACTTTTTCATTTTTCTTCTCATTGCTTTGTGTTGGTTTTATTTGCACTGTAGGGGATTGTTGACAGAAGTTTCTATCCGCCGGGTTCCACAGCTGTTTAGTCCCAAATAAGCACACAGAGGCTTATATTAATCATAAACTGTTGGGCGGGTGGCTCAGGCTTCTTACTGGCTAAGTCTCTCTTAATTATTAACCCATTTCTATTAATCTGTATCTCCACATGGTCTTGGCTTACCTGTGATGTGTGGCCCTCTTTCTGCCTTGGCAGCTACACGGTGTCTCCCTCACAATTGCTGTCTGCTTTCCCTTTCCAGGATTTTCCTAGTCTGGAAGCCCTGTCTAAACTTCCTGCCTGGCTACATACTCCCTGTCCATTGGCCAAAACAGCTTTATTCATCAACCAATAAGACAAACACATATTCACAGCATACAGAAGGACATCCCATCAGGGGATTGATCTCAGAGCCTTACTTAAGTTTGCCTAACACATGTTCTGCCCATGGCCTGTATGTACCCCAACCCAGTGTCACAAATGCTCATGGAAGTTGTGAGTTTCTCCCTTCGTTGATGCAGTATCTGTGTTTCTTTTCTCAGGAGAAAATTATAAGTCAAATATTTTTATGCTTATGCTTTCTGAACATAGTTTTATTCTGCCTTCCTTTTAGCCCTGTCATCTTGTTAGTTTTTTCTTTTCTCTCCCCCCTCGTCCCTTCTCCCCTCCTTAACCTCTCTCCTTTCCCTACTGTTTTAGTTAGGGTTTCCATTGCTGTAATGAAACACTGTGCCTAAGAGCATCTGGGGGGTGGGGACGGGACGGACGGATGACGACTACGACTACGACGACAGAGTTTATTTGATTTACATATCCTGAAAGACAGTCTACGAAGGGAAACTCAAGGCAGGAACTCAAACTGAGAAGGATCCTGGAGGCAGGAGCTGATGCAGAGGCCATGGAAGAGTGCTGCTTACTAGCTTGAACCTCCTGGCTTGCTCTCTTATAGAACCAGTAACACCAGCCCAGGGATGTTACTACCCACAGTGGGCTGGGCCCTCCCCCATGAATCATTAATTAAGAAAATGCTCTACAGGATTGCCTGCAGTGCGATCTTACGGAGGCATTTCTGTCTTTTTTTTTTAATTTTTTTTTTTAATTTAAAATTTCTTTTCCATTTTATGTATTAACCCCAGTTCCCCCTCCCTTCGCTTCTCCCATCCCCTCAACACCCCCCTACCCACCTCCATCCATTCTTCAGAGGGTGTAAGGCCTTTTTTGGGGAATGCACAAAATCTTGTATACCAAGTTGAGGCAGGACCAATTATAAACACCCCCCCCCCCCCCGTATCAAGGCTGAGCAAGGTATCCCACCACAGGGAATGGACTCTATAGTTCATGCACCCAGGATAAGTCCTGGTCCTACTGCCAGGGCCTCTCAGCAACAGATCAAGCCATATAATGGTCACTCATATTCAGATGGCTTAGGTTGGTCCCATGCAGTTTCCCTGGCTGTCAGTCCGTAGTCCATAAGTTCCCACTATCTCTGGTTAGCTGTCTCTGATTTTCCCCATCATGATGGAGGCATTTTCTTAATTGAGGTTCTCTTCTCTCCTGTGTCTCTAGCTGGTATTAAGTTGACATAATTGGCCAGCACAGCTGCATGCACTTGAGACTATTGCACGCGCGCACACACACACACACACACACACACACACACACACACAGAGAGAGAGAGAGAGAGAGAGAGAGAGAGAGAGAGAGAGAGAGAGAGAGAGAGAGAGAGAGAGAGAGCCAGCTTTGGCTGCACTGACAGTGGGTCAAGCAAGATTCACTGGATTTGGCGTGTTGAGGAGTTCTGGCATTAATAGCTTTGGTCCTATTTTCTCTGGGTCAGAGTCCCCAGGGAGCAGGAAGTCCTCTTTCCTATCAGTGTGCTAAGAATCTGATGGACGTGGGCTACTGGGAGTGTCCTCTCAGGCTCCCTGTTTGCAGCATCATGTCCTGTCCTAGGCCTACAGTCTGGGAAGATAGGCAAAGCCCCTCAAGCTCCCAGTGACCCCTGCATGTTGCTCACTGGTGCCCTGTTTGGCTGATGCCAAGTCTCAACATCTACTCCCCATCTCCACAGTGGGTTCCAGTGGCTGTTTCTTTGTTCGTGATTAAAGATTTAATCTTTAATTAAACTCTAGAATCCTATGATCCATTGTTGTTGCCTAGAGGTAGGAAGAAGTAACTTATATTTAACCCTGTCACCTGCAATGAGGTTGTCTTTAGTAATTGTTCTTGTGCCACCTTCAATCCTACATGGGTAAAAACTTAGTTAGGAAGCCATGTTTGGTACTTTGAAGTTCGGCGGCTATGTTTGGTAAGTTCTAACTTTGTGTACAGTATATAAGACTTCAGGACATGTATTTTCTTCACCTCACAGAGCACATAAAGTTGGCTAGGTTGGTCAGTCATGTGGTATGTCAGACCTGGCTGTGAAAAGTTAGCCCCCAGCCTGTAGGAGTAGGCAGGAGCAGAAGGGTATGGGGGCTAAGCTGAGGAAAAGAGCTTGGTGCCTCTGCCCCTTGCTGGTTTCTTCCTGTCTTTATGGTGTCTTTCTCTGTCACACCTACAGGTCTCCTGAGGCCCAACAGAGAGTTGGCGGCTGCTTTCTGAGCCTGATGCCACAGATGAGGACCCTGTATCTGGCTTACTGTGCCAACCACCCATCCGCTGTGGGCGTCCTCACAGAACACAGGTTTGTTGGCTGCGACATCTGGGCCTTAAGGGAGGTGGACAGCTCTGCACCTCTAGATACCGCATGGAACAGCGTTCACACTAAACAAGGACACATTGATTTTGCCCTCAAATTGAGTGTTTGAATGTGTGTTAAGAAAGCCAAAAGGCTGGCCAGTGTTTATGAAAGAAAAAGGTCCTGGGGCTGTGCCTTAGTCAGGGTTTCTATCTCTGGGAAGAGACACCATGACCACTGCAACTCTTAGAAACAAAACATTTACTTGGGCCTGGCTTACAGTTCAGGGGTTCAGTCCAGTATCGGCATGGCAGGAAGTATGGCAGCACGCAGGCAGACATGTCTGGAGAAGGAGCTGAGGGGGTCTTTCATCTTGACTCTCAGGCATCAGGAAGACTGCTGTGATACTGGGCCTGGCTTTAGCTTCTGAAACCTCATAGTCCAGGACCCCCCCCCCACACACACACACAGGCGTACCCCCCCAACATAAGTATATACACACAAACACACAACTTCTGAAACCTTATAGCCCAGCAACCCCCCCAAAACACACACACACGCACACGCACGCGCACGCGCACGCGCACGCGCACGCACACGCACACGCACACGCACACACACCCACACCCACCCCAGAAGAAGGTCCTTTAGCCTGAGACCTTTTCTTGGAGAGGAGCTGGAGGGCAGCTGCCAAGTGCTTAGGAAATTGCTGCAAGCCATGTTGAGGCCTCAGATCAGCTTTCTCCTGGGTGGGTGGGAGAGCTGGGCACTGGGCTGAGTGGGAGCAGTTGTGAGAGAAGTGGCTGTTTCAGGTGAGGACTGTTTGTGGGCAGAGCGTTCAGTTGCAGATCATTTGCTTGAGCCTTTCAATCTGACTCAGAATTAATGTCAGGATTTCACTTGTTCTGTATGGTGCCAGCTGTTCCCTTTGAGCTGGGAGGAGGTGTTTAGGTGTTCTGGGAAGTCTCATTATGGTGAGTGCTGGTATCATGCCAGGTGACTGAGCACATGTCTGGTGAGCTCAGGACTGGCTTCTGATGCTAAAAGAGGCACAACATTTCTATTTTATTATCACTGAAACTTTGTTATTATTGGGAGAAATTATGTGGTTTCTTTTATAAACAGCAGTTCAGGATGTTCAAAGCTCTTATTGGAAAAGTATTCATCAGCATCAAGATACATGTGCTTTTTATTTTCAGTAGCTTTAGTGTGTTCTTAACTGGACATTTTGGTTTAAAATAATGAAGCACAACAAGTAAATACCTTGGATGAAGCAGCCTTGCCTGCCTCCTTAGAAATGCAGCAGAGGCTACAGTGGCCAGAGTCCCTGTTCAAAGGGTTGTGATAAGCATAAGAATACCATGCATGCATTAGCCACTGCAGAGCTCACACAGTAAGCACTCATTATTTTGTTGTCTGACCTGTGTAAGAAAAATAAGTGAGCCAGGCATTTTTTGCTTCTTAGTGTGCTCAGGTGTACAAGGATCAGTGTTGCTGACTCAAGTCTGTTTAACACCTACAGTTTTGGGTGGAAGGAAGGGGATGAGTGCTTCACAGTCAGAGGGAAAGTAGAAGCCACACTTTGGCCCACTGTGTTCTCCTCCTTCCTCCCTGGGATGGGGCTAGGTCAGCCTCTTGTTCTCTTTAGCAGGAAACTTATATTCAGTTACATATTACATTGACTCTCTGAGCTTAGAAGTTATGAAATTTTACAGAAGCAAAACCCAGGTGTTAAGTTTGTGTCTCTAAATATTCTTTAGGAATTATTGATGTACTGAAATGGGAGATAGAGAGCAAGTGAGATGTTATCCCTCACCCCACCCCCCATACATATTTTGGAGAGTATGCCTGGTCCTACAGGGTGGAGTATGAGAACAGAAATGGCAGGGTGGACAGTCCTGGGTAGAGTCTGTCTTACTTCTGTGGGAGGGAGGTGGTTAAAGTAGCAGAGCTGAGGCCAGATGCCAGTGGGCAGTGCTGTTCACCTCCACTCTGCTATTACCCCAGTGACTATTTGGGTCCTGTCTGAAAGGCAAGCACATATCAAAATAACAGGGGGGAAGGACACAGACTAGGTGTTGCCCTGGGAGTGTCCCAGCTGTCTGTTCAACGTGGCATGCTGAATGTGGAGTGGGGTCCTTAGGGTCTGCTCTGAAGAGCCTGGAACAGCTGGTTGTGGGATACTGAGCCATAAAGAGGAGAGTCCTGAGCCGGCAGACAGCAGGATGTGGTGTTTGTGTGCTCTTCTGAGGTACTTGAGCTGTGAGGGTTCCCCCTCAGCCTGCCACAGATCCCATCCTCCTCCTGAGGCGTAAGTTGGTGCTTGGAGCCACGTGTTCTCCTGTCTGATCACCTCTTTTAGCAGTGCTGTCTCTACTGAGTTGCTGGGCTAGCTATCTATCTTTTGCTTTTATGATGCTACCACACTGTGGCCAATAGATTCTGTTTGATGCCAGAGCCTAGTTTTGCAAGTAAGGTTGTATATTCCAGTCTGAAATCTTTGCCTTTGTAAGCTGGGGGGTAGTTCACTGATGGGAAGATGTGCCTAGAGCACACAAGTTTGGGTTTGTTCTACATTCTTAGCTGTCAGCCTTAGCCCTCTGCAAGTGTTCTAGCCTAGCTGTAGCGCTGGGTGTAGATCTCCTGATGGCTATGCACCTCTCCTTTGTTGTGTTGATACATGGTCCTAGGGGCCACGTGTTCTGAATGGGTTCTATAAGTTGTTCTGTAAGAACACATTTTCCACAGTTTGTTACCTTTGCTTGGCTACATGGTGGCCTATATCAGTGAAAACTAAGCCGAATTTGCCATCATTCTGTCAGAATAGCTGTAATGAATTGTTTTAATTATGGTGTTAAGCTGCAGATGAAACTGTCTAGGAAGTTTTGTGTAGTTCTGTTTCTGTTCTTTGCTGTGAATGTTTTTTCCTGGCAGCACAGAATGTTGCATGCAGATCACATACAGTTACTTTGGCTTGTTTAAATTTATTTTATTCTTATGAGTTCTGAGCAGGGGATGCTATGAATTCTCTGCTGTGACTGTGTTATGACATGTCTCCAAACCCTGGAATACTTGAATGACGGGGGCCCACTTTTCCCTCAGTGGGAAAAGCAGAGAGAGGGTCCAGCAGAAACTGAGGACTCTGGGCAATTCTTGTCATTTGAGACTTGTCATAGGAACATTTGCTGACTAGTGAAGGGGTTGTGAAAGGGCGTAGAGTGTTTAAGACTTGTTTTTAATGCTCTCTAAATTTTGGGCCTGCCATGTGTCCCCACTGCTTTCTGTATGTTCTGTGGGGGTGAGATGAAGTGATGCTGTGACAGTCTCCCCCCGTGCTAGAGCCTGTACCTGGCCCTGTCCTTCTGTGCTGCTCTGTGTGTGCCACTAATGCTCCTAGAGAATGTGATCAGTTCACCAGGACTTGGTCAGACCTCTCGTTAGGGTGTGGGTCCCTTCACGTAGGTCTCTGAGGCTCAGAGACAGCTTATTGAAGCTCTTATCAGCTTTCTCTCAGGAGACCTTGTAAAGGTTCCAATAAGCCAGCATGCCTAGGGCCCTTTTGTCACTGGGATTGAGTAAAGATATGTGCAATTGAGGTGAGAGTTGAGAGTGGTTTTGGGTATTTTTCACATTGCGTGGTAACCAGCACATTTGTGGGTGTAAAGCTGCAGCCACTGTAGTATGCCATTTTGTCATAGAAGAAACTGGCTGTGATGCAGAGCTCTGGCCCTGTGTCCCTGACTGGAGCCTCTTCCCCTCTCCCTTCTTCTCCTACTGCTCAGTGAGGACCTGGGCGAGTTCATGGAATCCAAAGGTGCCAGCAGTCCTGGAATCCTGGTGCTGACCACTGGCCTCAGCAAGCCCTTCATGCGCCTGGACAAGTACCCCACACTACTGAAGGAGCTGGAGAGACACATGGAGGTGCCACTGCTTCCTGACCAGAGGCCCTGAGCCATGTCTGACCTCATGTCTGTGAGACTATCCCAGAGCTCGTCTCGAGTTTCTAACTTAGTGGTTTTCAGAGGGACTTTAAGCGTGGAGATTTTCTCCTCATCCAGACTTAGGAGGAAGTATCATTTTTTTTTACTTCATCATGCACCCATCTGCCCACCAAGTGCTCCAAAACCTGCAAAGAGTAATTTTCAAGTAGTGTTGGGTGTCCTGTCAGCATTTAGCTACAAGCAGTAGGATCCTGAGTTGCAGGGTGAAAATGGGGATGTTTATTGTAGTCTGGGATAACAGCTTGAGAGCTGACAGGGATCCTGGCCGTCCTGCTTATTCTTGTGCACCTTCTTTGTAACTGTTCAGCTCAGCCCTGCCCTTAGAGGGCAGGAAAGAGATCGCTGTGGACAAGCTTGTAGCCATGCTCTCATGAGGCTTTATTTATAGAACAATGTTGCTTGCTGACCCCTCTTGGCAGTTTTGTTCCAAATGATCCCTTAAAAGATAAGCAGTCCTCAAATGCTGAGAAACTAAGGACTCTGAACAGTGTCAAAGGTTCCAGGCTAGTCTCCAGGATGCTCCAGTGTGAAAGTTAATCATGTCTCTCTTTTATCCACAGGATTATCACCCTGATAGACAAGATATTCAGAAGTCCATGACTGCCTTCAAAAACCTCTCAGTAAGCGATTAAGCTTATTTACTTTCTCTCAGACATTATCATGACAAATGCGTGTTGAATTAACACCCACTGGAAAAGAGACACAGTAAACGAGTGACTTGTGAATTGAATGCAGTGTTCATTGGAATGAGGTAAAGGTCATGCATAGCAACATTCCACTGCCAGTAAATTCTCCCCAAAGTGCACTGTGGACACGAGCCAGAACTGGGGTGACTGAGATTCAGAAAGGACATGGCATGGTTTTTGCTGTAGATGCTGTAGTCATTTAACTCCCCTGCCTCCAAGTCTAGAGCTCTTGAGTGGCATCCAGGACACAAGTCCTCACTTGTCGTATTGTCCAGCTGTGCTTTAGACACACATTGCTGTACATAGCCATGCTACTTCCTCCTCTTGGGCATGTCTGCTGGCAGACACTGATGAAGCCCGAAGGAAATGCTCTCGTCCACTGTACATGGCTTCCTGAAACTGACAGAATTGCTTATTAAAGCTTAAGGTGCCACGTGTGCATTTTGTTTCCTTGGCTTGAATCCACCAACTCCTTGCAGTTAAATCATTCATCATCCCGCTGGTACAGAATAGTAATTGTAAAAACAGAAGCAGTGTGGTGAAGGCAAGGTTCTAGAAGCTTCTATCTATAAACGGTTGTGTGCTATGTCCCACAGGCCCATTGTCAAGAAGTCCGAAAAAGGAAAGAGCTGGAGCTGCAGATTCTTACGGAGCCCATCCGGAGCTGGGAGGGGGATGACATAAAGTCACTGGGCAGTGTTACTTACATGTCCCAAGTCACCATTCAGTGCGCAGGAAGTGAGGTACTGGGGCCCATCTTCACCATCATGGCTTTGTCCACTCGTCAGGTTTTGTATCTCAGGTCTAGAGTAATGGCGTGTACTACTGACAGTGTGTAGGAGTCCTACACTTGGGGCCCACTTTTTATCCTTGGCAGATGTGGAGAGCTTATGGTGTGTATGGAAAACTCAGAGCAGACGGGCTTGTTGCAGGTTCATATCCACCCAGGATCAGCTTGGTCCGGATCCCTGTGAACTGAGAGAGGGTATCCACCTAAGACTGGAAGAGACCAGCATGTATCTCATCATTTACGGGTGTCTTCTAGAGACAATTGCCTGGCCTGGCTCAGGCTTCTCATCCGAGAATACTTTTGGAAGCCTAGTGTTTTATGGCACTGGCTTCTGTGTATTCTGGTGTCTTATTTCTGGAGTCATATCTTTGTTTCTGACTTGTTAAGTGGCATCCCTCCACAGTGACAGTTGCCTGTTAATGGGTGATCATCATGGGAGGTAGTCCTTTTGATGGTGGGGCAAACTCACTCTTGAGCTTCACCTTGCACACACACAGCCATTTGGATAAGAAAAAGCAGAACTTGCCCTGAGTGTCCCCACCACAGTACAGTGTAGATACTGTAAGAAATTGTCACTTTCTTCTTTTACCACATTGACCTGAAACATTCACATCTTTCAGAAATTTATTCCTTTTTTTCCCTTTCATTTATTTAACTCATAAATAAAGTCATGCACAATTGTGATACACAATACAGTATGTTCACAATGGCATGGCTAAATTAAACCAATTAACATGTTATATCACACATATTCATCATTTTTGTTTTGAGAACACTTAAAGTATACTATCTCACAACTTTTAAAATATAGCATATTGTTATCAACCATATTTATCATGCTCTCAATAGACCTCTAGGCTTCACAGAGTCCGTGCCTCTTGTCCAACTGCAGTTTTATATCCGTAAACCAATTGTTTCCCCATTGTTAAAAGACCTACATTGAAGCCTAATAGCCACAATTCTGCTCTCTGTTCCCATAAATAAGTTCATCATTTCTAGGTTACACATAAAATTGAAATTGTGTGACATTTGTCTTCCAGTGTGTCACTTTTTTTTTTTTTTTTTGGCAAGCATATAACTTTACTACTTACTAAAGATGAAATCAAATTTGCATGCACAGGTGAGCACTCACTGAAACACCTTGGATTCATCACATATTTGAGTTTCAATTAGCATATATATATATATATTTATATTTATATAAAAAGACCAATAATGGCAATATGTTATGCATCAATAGCAGTAACAGCTTTTCCAGGTTCTGCAGTCATTTAAACAAAATTGTAGAGATATCCAGCACACTCCATTTAAAAACAAACAAAAAACAAAAAACCAAAAACAAACAAACAAATAACAACAAAAAAGTAAAAAACAGAATCCCCAGAAAACAGCACAGTTCTGTTACTCTTGTGGTACTTGGCACCTTTTTTTTTTTTTTTTTTTTTTTTTTTTTTTTTTTTTTTAAATTAGCTTCTCAGTCATCATCTGGGAGGAAACCATTCTGAGCAAAATCATTAAAAACAGCTCTGATAAAGCATGGTTACTACTATGTATCATAAAGCAGGTCCACATATGAGTGAGTACATATCATGTTTGTCTTTTTGTGATTGACTTACCTCGCTCAGAATGGTTTCTTTGAGTTCCAGAAATTTGTTCCTTAATCAAATGATTTTATGTGTGTGGGTGTTTTGCTTGCATGCATGTTTTTGTCTAAGGTTTGTGCAGTGTTCACAGTGGCCAGAAGAGGGTGTCTCATCCCTTTGGAAATGGAGTTACAGACAGTTGTGAGCTTCCATGCGAGTGCTGGGGAATAAACCGAGGTCCTCGAGAAGAGCAGCCAGTGTTCTTAAACCACAGAGACATCTCCAGCCCCTTAGCTGTGTTTTTTAAGTTTTGTTTTAGATAACTATGCAACATTTCCCAAGATGCTAAGTCTCCCTAACAGTGGTGGATATTTCCCCAAAGAGAATCAGAGCTGTCATGCCCTCAAGGGGAGAGATCTTCCAGCATGTGCACCCTCAAGAGAACGTAATAGGTTGTTTTCAGCACCTTCTTTAGGATACAGACACCCCTTCATCCCTGCTACCCCTAGAATTGGTGTGACATTGTGAAGAACATGCTTGGGAAAGCTGTTCATTGTACTTACCCACATCTGAAGATGGTGGTTCAAACGATGGAGGACTCATGCCTGTTTCTTTGACTTTTAGATTCTCAGGACTTTTGTCTCTTAGATGTGTGTGTTCTCTATGACTTTTGCTTTCTTGAGGCAAATGATATTTAATATACAGGAAATACTTTAGGTTTTCCATGTAAACCAGAAAATGTTTATCAGATGAGAGCCAACATTTACTTAACATTTTGCCCTATTTTTCTTATATCTTAAAAAATCCACCTGTCCCCATCCCTCATTAAAAATTTTAAGTTCTTTTTCTCTGGGCCATGAACAGAAAGTTACCAAGTAGTATTCAGAGATACTCCACACAGGGCTGGAGAGATGGCTCAGTGGTTAAGAATACTTGGTGCGCTTCCCAAGGTCCTGGGGTTTGATTCCCAGCACATCCATTGCAGCTCACAACCATCTGTAACTCTAGTTCCAGGGATCAATACCCTCTTGTGGTCTCTTTGGGTGCTGTACTCAGTGTGGTACACAGACATACATGCAGTGCAGAAAGATATTCATACACATAATACAAATAAATAAACCTTCATTTTTTATTTTATTTTATTTTTTAAGATGGGGTCTTGTGGTTACATAGCTATGATTGTCCTAGAATTCAGTATATAGGCCTGGATGACTTGGAACACATAGAGATCTGCCTGCCTACCTCTGCCTCAGGAATGCTGGGATTAAAGGCATGCACTATCACACCTGATTAAATAAACCTTAAAAAGAAAAAAAGATGTCTTACAGGAGCTTGCAAGCTCAGGGCTCTTGAATCACTTAGTTACTTTCTGTCTTGGAAAATGTAATGGCATGGGTATTTTGTGCTGTTATAGTGCCATGTTGTGCTAGGGTTTAGTGTAGATTCAGTCTGTCTAATGTAGACTTGGCTATACTTTGTCAGCATTTAGTACTGCCAGTATAATTTGGCAGAAGTCTTAATTAGGAAATATGGTATATAGTTCCATAGGGTCTTGTGTGAAGATTTGTGTGTACATGTGTGAGCAGATTGTTTTTGATATTAGGAAAAGAATGAGCGATATCTCCTGCTCTTCCCAAGCCTTCTGCTCATGTTGTCTGCCAGTCCCAGGATGAGCGGTTTCATCTATCAGGTAAAGACAATTAAATTGACACGTTTTTGTTTGTGGATGCCTTTGAATTTATGTACTCACATTGTACATGCCTGTATATGCATGGTATGTGATACTATAAAGTCACGATTATGAGTTCTTATCTGTAATTTCACTTCTTGGGGGGGGAAGAGTTTCGAGTTAGGGTTTCTCTGTGGCTTTGGAGGCTGTCCTGGAACTAGCTCTTGTAGACCAGGCTGGTCTCGCACTCACAGAGATCTGCCTGTGTCTGTCTCCCGAGTGTTGGGATACAAGGTGTGAATCACCACCGCCTGGCAAGTTTACTTCTTGTAGTTTGATATTTCTCTGTCTTGCCTGGTTCCACTGGACCAGCTTTTTTTGTTTGTTTGTTTTTGTTTTTGTTTTTGTTTTTTGTTTTTTCGAGACAGGGTTTCTCTGTGGCTTATGGACCAGGCTGGTCTCACAGAGATCTGCCTGCCTCTGCCTCACAAGTGCTGGGATTAAAGGCGTGCACCACCACCGCCTGGCTTGGAGCCGCTTTTTTCCCGCCTGCTGGGTCCCTATAGCCACTTACGAAATAATCACTTAGAGGCTAATATATAGTATTATTGTTTGGCCAATGGTTCAGGCTTCTTCCTATAAATTAACCCATTTCTGATATTCTGTATGTAACCATGAGGCTCATGGCTTGTTAGCTCACATCTTGCTTCCCTGGAGACTACATGGCGTCTCCCTGACTCCGCCTTCCTTCTCTCTGCATCTTGGTTTGGAATTCCCACCTAGTTATATTTTTGCCTGTCCATTGACCAAAGCAGCTTTATTCATCCACCAATAAAACCAGTGCATATTCGAAGCATACAGAAGGGCATGAAATTCTGTTGCATCTTTCAGTATGACTGGGCTCTTTTATGTTTTGGGAAGGAGTGTAGATTCCTGAGTGGAAAGATGTTTTTTTTTCTGCTCCTGGGAGGGCTTGTCACCACAGTTGTTCCAAAGGTACCTTTCCAGACGGCAAAGCAGATATGCATGGGGAGACTCAGAAATGCAAGGCCTGCATTGGTGAGGCCCCCTGAGGAGAGGCTGGGTGACTAAGGTGCCAGAGTGGCAGCTCCCTTTGAGAGGTACCTGTTCCTGGCACCATTTTGTACCCCAGAGCCTCAGTCTGGGCTATACTTCTGCTGGGATCATCTCTTGCTGTGGCATGAGGCCAGATGCTGCTGTCTTTGTGCTCCACACAGTTCCCGAGAGCATGCTAATCAGCGCTGGTGATAGACAGCACCTCAGTGCTCATCTCTGTTGGTGGAGCACTGACTGCTGGGTCATGGGCATGCATGCAACCCTAGCACCTGAGGGGAGGGGGCAAGGGAGAAAAATAGAGAATTTTGAGGCTAGTATGGGCTAAGTAGTAGGAACAGCCTTAAAAACGAAACAGCAGATTCCCCCACTGGCTTTGGAGATGCCAGCACCAGCACTAGATTCCTAAGGTACGGGTTTGAGCTGCACCAGGGAAAGCACACAGACAGCACTGCCTCAGCCATGGGTATCAGGCTGTCTGCTGGGCTCTCAGCTTTGCCCTTGACTGCTTGGAGTGCTTGACTTTTTTTTTTTTTTTTTAACCTGGACTAGGGCATTCGTGGGGAAGTAGTTCTGTGTGGTGTGGTGTTGGATGCTGACACCTCTCCACCTCTCTAGCCTCCACTGCCACATACTAAGGGTACCTGCCAGGTTTTGGCACTGCTGCATGTTCCCTGACCCCAGGTCAGCAGTTGTCCTAGTTTGCTTTGGATGCTGTTTACACACAGTAACCAAAAGAAACTTGAGGAGTCAAGGATTGTTTGACTCCCATGTCCAAGTGACAATCCATCAGTGAAGATGTCAAGGCAGGAAAGCAGGAACAGTGACAGCGACTATGGAGGAGTGCTGCCTGCTGCTTCTCTTACACTTTGTAGGACCTCGTGCCCAAGGGTAGAGTGTCCTGCAGTGGGCTGGCCTCCTGCATCAACCATTAATCAAGGAAAATGCCTCACAGGCTTTCCTAGGGGCCACTGGGAGGATGGCAGTTCCTCCTGGGGCTTCCTATTCCCAGGTGTCTCTAACTTGTGTCCAATTGACAAAAACTCATGAGCACAAGTACTGTCCTGCCTACTGATAGATAAAGCCCTGTTTTTAGCTAACAGCTGTTTCCTGGGGCTCCAAAACCCATAGACTCTGTAAATAAAGATTTGGTCTTTGGCCACCAGGTGTCACAGTCTTAAGGAAAGGTGTTGAGTGCATGAACTTTGTCCCGATCATGTCTCAACTGGCATTCCCTGCTTTGTTGAGAGTCCCATCTGGACTGTCACCTGTGCACCCTGTGGCTTCTGTCTGATCTCGATGTGTATTTTCTGTTCGACAGAGTACAGCACACAGTGTCTCAGTGTGTGTTCTTGTCTCTGTCTCTCATCAGTTGGGTTTCTGTAAGGTAGCGTGCGTTCTTCTGCAGTGTGTCCTTTGAAGCGGGGGCTATCTCCTGTCTTGTGTCCACAGACTCACCAGCTAGATGAAAGTCCTGCTTTGAGTCATACTCTGCCATTTTGCCTACTTGGGTTCTTTACCATGGGCTGATATTTCGTATATGTGGCTGTGCTGCCACATGTCAAGTCATTTGATGCTCAATGGCACCTCCTCTATAAGAAAAGCATTAATTGTTTTTTTTTTTGGGGGGGTCTCTTTTAGGGAAAGCTACCAACGACAGGAATGACAATCACAAAACTCGAGGACAGTGAAAACCATAGGAATGCATTTGAAATATCAGGTAACGTGCCAAGCATGTGCAGATGCTGTGTCACAGTGAGGAGAGGCAGCCTATCCTTGAATGTTGAGCCTTGCATATTTCAAAGGTTGTGTAAAAGTGGCCTCAGCTTCTGGGTGTCTATATGTGCCTGTGTGCATTTACTTGTAATTCCACCTCCTCCTCTCTAGGGAGCATGATCGAGCGGATTCTGGTGTCTTGCAACAACCAGCAGGACCTTCATGAATGGGTGGACCACTTACAGAAGCAGACGAAGGTCACCTCTGTGACCAACCCCACCATCAAGCCCCATTCAGTGCCATCACACACAGTAAGGACCACATATCTTCCTTTCTTGGCTCTCACAGCAGTGTCTCAGGTTGGGGCTGTCAGTGGGTGCAGGAGTTTTAAACCCTGTCTCCTTCTTGTGTAGTTGTCATCACAGAGCACACTGCCCCACAGACACCTCTATGTGTCCTCTCAAGCTTCCTGATGCTCAGAGCTACCTGAGAGGGTTCCCCACTGGCCCTGTCAGTGATTTTTCTGAGAATTTAAAACTTTATATATGTATTCAAACAAACCAAAAAGCAGAAGAGAAGTGATAATGGTGTTAAGAAGGCATTGGACACAGTTCCTGATTTACTTTAAGAAATGACAGGGTTGGCCCTGGGCTCAGGTGGTAGAGGTCTTCCTTAACACAAAGGTCCATCCTGGGTTGATAGCATGTGGCTGTATTCCCAACACTTGGAAAGGTGGGCCTTAAGGATCTGAATTCCAAGGTCATCCTTCTCTGCATATTAAGGCCAGCCTGTGCTACTTGAGACCCTGACTCTAAACAGAAGCAAAACAAAACAATGAAAGCAACCAAAAACAAATCTTTTATTTTTTTCACTTAATCAAAAACTCAGCAGCACTTTGGCTTTTTAGAGGTAGGGATTTCAAAATATGTCAGCATTAGTGTTTAAACTTTGTGTGGACATTTTGGTTGAGAAGTTGGTATTATTTTAAAACTTAACTATTTTTACTGAAAAAACAGAACGAACCTTTCAGAGGCAGGTGGATCTTTGTGAGCTCGAGGCCAGCCTGGACTACAGGGTGAGTTCCAGGACAGCCAGGGCTACACGGAGAAACTCTATCCTAAAAAAGCAAAAAAGAAAACAAAACAAACAAAAATAGTTGTGAAGAGAAGGCTATTTATTTCAATATTACTGCTACAAGGGCCATGGGGTACATACAGCTTTCTCCTCTGTAATTACTTATTTTGAGAAAGCTTGTTTTGTACTGGCATAGTGTCATAATGTGCCATGAACCAACAACTAGTGGGTGACCTGCTGCTTTGGGCACTGTTCTTCAGCTCTATGGTGCACAGCCTTCACAGCCTTAGGATTGTGTCTTACCATTGTTCAGTTCCCAGAGCTATGCAGATAGCTCCTGTCAGTTGTGCATTAACTGTATCAGCTGCTGAAATCAAGGGGCTCATTTGAGTCACACTTACTTTATTAACATTTTCATCCCATTGTCAGCATGGTTGATTTTGGGGTTTTATAAGAATATAAACCTTAATAATATATGCCACTGAAAAATCATATTTCAAATTACTGTTTTTATTCAAGCAAGGTGAGATTTTGTTTAAGTGAAAAATACCTTTATTCCAGAGATTAACATCTTTATATGAAGGCCAAATGGTCCATATTTCTGCCTTCACACAGCTCTGTGGCACCTGGGTTAGCCCAAACAGGAAAGAGACATAGATGGGATGGACCTGGCTGCTGTGCCCCAAGAAAATTGTTCCCTCCTTTCCCCTCTCTGCACAAGGGACAGGTCTTAGTTTTCCTTGTCCCTGTGTTAACAGGTGATACTATATTTCCAGGGAGGATTCCCCCATCATCAGCCATCATGCTCCAGTCAGGAGTACCTGTTTTGAAGTTGTGATGCTAGCACTAGTTTCCTCACACACTGTGACATTGCAGCTGTAACCTGTGTAGAGTGTGGATCTCTCAGCATCGCTTAGGAGTATGGTTCAGCGAGGGATTAAAACTGTGTGGTTAGGGCCTTCTCCAGTGGCCTCACCCATCTCATGCTCTTTCTGCTCTTGCTTTTGTGCCTGGCAGCTTCCCTCCCATCCTATCACTCCATCCAGCAAGCACGGGGACAGCAAGCCTGTGGCACTGACACCTGCGTACCACACACTCCCCCACCCCTCTCACCATGGTACCCCCCACACCACCATCAGCTGGGGACCCCTGGAGCCTCCGAAGACCCCCAAGCCTTGGAGCCTGAGCTGCCTGCGGCCTGCACCTCCCCTCCGGCCCTCAGCTGCTCTCTGCTACAAGGAGGTGAGGTCCTGCAGCCACTCAGACTGCCAGCTACAGTGAGCATGTCTTAACATCTGGGTGTGTGAAGGTCTGCACTTAGTTCCATTTGTCATTTCAGTGAGTTCAGTCTTGTGTTTCTGTTATGGCGTAAGGACCCCCAATGAATCCTTCAGAACTGAGAAAAGGGTCTGCTATCCCCTTCTGCAGGGGCCAGGAGGCACCTTTAAACCTATAAGATGGGTCTGCACCACCTTCGGACCTGTATGTACTGTGCCTGTGCTTGGCAGGGTGGTGCCCAGGAGGCACCGAGCCTGAGGTGCTCGTGAATGAGTAGGCTGCTAGGGCTTTGCCCTACTGCATGTCACTCTAGGCCCAAGATCTGACCCAGAGTCTGAGGCTGTTGGAGGTAAAGAGTAGGTTTCCCAGTGAAAATGGTGCAGTCC
Organism: Cricetulus griseus; assembly: GCF_003668045.3. Taxonomy (NCBI): domain Eukaryota; kingdom Metazoa; phylum Chordata; class Mammalia; order Rodentia; family Cricetidae; genus Cricetulus; species Cricetulus griseus. Next base: position 68,849,196 of record NW_023276807.1, on the reverse strand, counting down.
TTGAAGGCAGTGCCTCCTTGGCCTTGGAGGAGTTGCATCAACTGTCTTCAATCCACTCCTCTTTCCTGCATGCCAAGTGTAGCCATAGTGCACTTGTGTCTTCACTAAGTGTCTGCAGTCTCATGCGCTCCACCTAACCCTGCTTTCACCTGAGGAGGCTCAGCTTTGGTGAGTGTCACAAAGAAGCCAGGTGACCAGTAGGTGTGAGCCTAGACCTGGTTGCTTGTAAGAGATAGAGTATAGGGTCTTTTTGGTGAGTGCTCCTGTATTTCAGGTGTGCTCTGTTGAGTTCACAGTACAGTTCTTTTGGAACTGATTTATGTCTAAGGTCATTATCTATTACATAGGAAATTTGAGGCCAGCATGAACCACAGGAGAGATGTTTCAAAAAATGAAGTCAGTCAGGGTGTGATAGCAGATGCCTTTAATTCTAACACCCCAGATGCAGACGGGAGGATCCCTGTGGGAACCAGCCTGATGTATATAATGAGTGCCAGGCCAGCGAGGGCTACATAGACTCATCTCAAAACAACAACAAAAACAAATGAAAGCAGAAGAGATAGCTGTGAAAGTCTTCTCTGCCCTAGACGTGCTTCATCCCTGCGTGATGGCAGCAGTCAGGCAGGTGTCTGCCCCTAATGTGCTCCTGGTTGAACCTCATCCTCACGCTGTGTACACACTCCTTTTTTACCCCAAAGGGACAGTGCTAAGATTGTTGCTACACTATCTCTACTTGGCTCAGAGCTGGGGACACAGGCCTGCACAGAGAAGCCAGCAAGTCCTTTCCCCTCTGGTCTGCGCTTAGCCATTGATTCCCTGCCTGCTACCTTTGCTTTTAACTTTGGGATTTTGTATATTTTCCTGAAGGTATCTTTACTCTCTGTTCTTTTTAAATAACCTTATTTTCCTTCCCTTATAGCCCAGAATGGACAGCCCTGCCCTGCTTATGGGGAGTGTGTGAGCGGGCTGCCTGTCCTTTCTCTTTTTCAACAGAGGCCTTAAACTACTGTATGCTCTTGTGGGATGCATGGGGTCTGGTTCTGTTAACAGGAAGGTTTTCGTCAGAACTGAAGAGTGTTACAGAGGGATGCTAAATTGTCCTCTGCCTCTTGGTTTGGGTTTGTGTTGGCACTGGCAGAGACAAATGGAAGAATGGGTGATGGGGTTGGGAGGTGCTTGGTGGTGGTCGGCCAGTTTCTTATAGAGCCTGTTAGCATGTTTTGTCAATGGTGTTTTCCTAGGATCTTAGTAAGAGCCCAAAGACTATGAAAAAGCTGCTGCCGAAGCGCAAGCCTGAACGGAAACCTTCAGACGAGGAGTTTGCTGTGCGCAAGAGTGAGTGCCTACCTGGGGGAGCCTTAGTAACACCTCATGAGCCTTAGTAACACACAGTGGAAGAGATGACCTTCCCATAGTGCAGAGGAGAGCAGGGCCTGCGCCTTGAATAGTAGTAGGTGATAGAGTGGATCAGGCTTCACCAGCCTGCCTCTGCTTTGTAAGACTTGTTCACACCCTTAGTTCTAGTCCAGTATTGTATCACCTGTACTCCAGCCCCACCCCAGTCTGCATCTCTGAGGAGCAGTGATCTTCTGTTGCCTTTGCTCTGCTCCACCCAGCAGACCCATCTTCCTTTTGTTTCTCCTGTGGCTCGTCTGTTAGGAAGTGTGAGGGCTGGGCTCAGGTGTGCCTGGTGGCCCTTATTCAACAAGTATTTGCCATGCTGGTCAGACCTCAGTCACTGGCAGACATTTAATGCTGCTTTGTATCCAGCTGTGAGGCAAGCTGGGAAGATCAGGTCCACAGCACTGGCCCTCAGGTGGGTAGATTTGCTCCAGGAGATGTGGATCAATGCCTAAAAACATTTTATTGTGATAGCCAGGTGCCTGTTACTGGTGTCTGTTGATGGAGACCGAGGATGCTGCAGAGCATCCTCTAGCAACCTGCTCAAGAGTTGACACAAATAGGAGCAGTGCCCAGTTCTAAATGCTCCACCCCTTTTGGGTGCAGGGTTGGGGGGAAGCTGAGGGAGCCTCAGCTGTCCTATTGGTGCGTAGGTGTACAGTTGGCAGGGTGGGCTTGTGTTGGGAGAGACATAAACCAGGAGGCAGGATTGAGTGGATAGTGGGCCTGTGGTTCTGATGCAGGAGAGGTCTGGGCAAGCAGAAAGCCACGTGCTCAGAACTCAGAGGACAGGCAGTCCAGTACCCATGTCCTCACCAAGAAGTCCCAGCAGGTTAGGGATGATGTGCCAGAGCAAGGACAAGGGTTGAAGAAATGGTAATGATCCCCACTCAGTACCTGGGGCCTGACTGGTGTCCAGCAAACCTCACTATGCTAAAGCTTCTGCAATTGGATGATAAGTCATGTGCACATGGAAGGCCAGGAGATTATACAGTCTGCAGTAGTCCACACTGAATGGCAGCAGAAGAACATCTGCTGCTGTGAGGAGAGTGACTGGCATGGCTGTGTACACAGCGAGCCTGCCCTGTGTTTGTGGCTTTATGGCTCTTTCTCTGCCCTTGTGCCCCGTGCGATCTACACGAGCTCACCCAAGTGTGAGTGCAGAGAACTGGTTACAGCAGCCAGACAAAGCACACCTGTTAGACCCCCGGAAAACTCAGGTATCCGGGGTCCCAGGCCACGACCTCGGTCACCCCAATCACCAGGTGGATTTGAGAGCTTGCTGCAAACTGCATGAGGCTTTCAGCTGGATACAAAGCAGCATTAATTTTTTTTTTTTTTTTTTTTTTTTTACGAGCTAACCCCATGTTAGCTCGGGTCTTTCACTCACCCGCCATGGCGGATGGCTAGCAAAGACAACTCCTAGGGGCTCCTGAGAGATCTTGTAGGACAGAGTAAGGGGAGTATCTAGGGGTACGCACAGGCTCACGATTGGTGTACCTCCAGCCTTGGAGGGCTTGCCCTGTATTGATTGGCCAACTGGTTGTTATGGCACATAGGCCCTCCCAGGGTGGTTGCTATGCTCTGTGCGTCATTGCTGTATGCTTGTCCGTAAATCACACCCAGAGTCGTAAAGCATAGCGCCATCAGCTAACTTCTGATTGGTTCCTTGTCACGAGGCAGGCGTTTGACTTTCTAGTGTCTAGGACAAGGTCAGACAAGCACGTGTTCAGCCGTTATGGCTGCCGAAAGGGGAGCTGGTGCCTTCACACCTGACTGCCCAGAGAGAATGAAGCTTTTGCTGCAGCCTCCTGTGTTCTTCGGAAGTAGCCAGCTGGTGTGGATTTGGGCTTTTTCAAGGGCTTTTAGCTCTTGGGACTGCAGTCCACTATCTTGAAGTAAATATTTGGTTTGCTTTATATACAATTTACTTCCTTAAAATGTTGCTGAGAATTGGATGTAGTAGTACATACCTTTAATCCCAGCAATCGAGACTGAGGCAGACACATTTCTGTAAGTTAAGAGGTCAGCCTGGCTTACTTAGCAAGTTCTAGAGCAGTCAAAGCAACATAGTGAGACCTTGTCTCAAATAGATACATAAAAGTTACTGGGGCACAATTATTTACAGCTATAAGAATATCAGCCTTTTATTCTTCTGTGTTTTTATTAGAATAGGTGAATTAAAAAAGCATAAGTGAGTAACTTAGGACAGAACCAGAAGAGGAGGAAAATATACAAATAGCTTTCTTCCATGTGTGAGCACAGTGGTGATGAGGGCCATGCCTGTTGCCACTGCCTCACATGTTCTTCTGACCTCTGCCTGGAGATGAAGCTGGCACCCAGGGGCACACTGAAGGCTGAGCTTTGAGACGCTTCTGCTTGGCATGGTAAATTTCCTACATTAGTGTCTGACTGGGAATTCCTGGGTCAGAAGAAATGCCCCTTTGGAGGCCTGTGCCTTTCTAGAAGTTTCCTGTCTTCACTCCTCACACTTGGTCCATGTCTCAAGGTCCAATCTGTGAAACTTGGGGTGCTTGGCTCTGGTTCTCACTTCCTGACTTCATGAGACTTGATATCTCCTTACTGCTGTTGTCTTCTGTGGTTGCATATTCCTCATGCTGTTTCCAGTGTATGGGTGGGGGAACTGCCTTTCTGAGGGATTAGAACTCTACAGAGTTGTGGTGCTAGCCTTTTGCAGTGTGTTAGTTTCAAGACCTTCAAAGCTCTTTAATATACCCATTTATAACTACTTGGATTAGTATAAGAACTTGGATTAGCTAATGGGTGTGGCGCCCGAGGCACGACTAAGTCTGAGTATCCGGTGAAAGCCTGGAGATTTAGTTAAAAGCAGAGACGTCCAGCCGCTTGTCCTATGTGCGTCTTTCCATCTTTATTCGTCCGTCGTTTTCCAGAGAGAGAGCAGCCTTATACACGCTTACAGCACAGTGGAAAAACCCCAGGTGTAAGCTCATGGAAGAAGAGCTTGTGTTTTCCCAGGTGTAGTGGGGTGAGGCCGGGGCTGTAAGCCAGGAGGACTAGAACACCTGATGCACTTTTGGTTGTTGGCTGACAAGCAACTCGAAGAGACCCTGTGGGGGCTGGGACCCAACAATGGGAAAGTGAAGGCCAGTGTCTGAACTGCTGAACTGCCCAGCGTAGCTCTGGGCTGTGTTGAGCACTGGTGGGCTCACATGTCTCTGGGCTGTGAGTGCTGATGGGCTCACATGTCTCTGAACAGGCACAGCTGCTCTCGAAGAAGATGCACAGATCCTGAAGGTCATCGAAGCGTACTGCACAAGTGCGAAGACGAGGCAGACCCTGAACTCAAGTGAGTGTGCTCTTTACCCTGTGGGGGTCAGTCTGCAAGCAGCTGCTCCAGGGACTTGGCTGCTCTGTGGAGGGAGCTTAGCAAGTGGCATACCAGTGTGCCCCAGTGCTGTGTTTAGATAGCATGCACTGTGAGGCCTGCACCCACCCTTTGTGAAGCTTTAATTACACAGCTGCATGCAGAAGGCAGTGGTGGTGCTTTATTTTTGCTCTTTGATGGTGTTACTGGGGCTTTTTTTTAAAACTTAAAAATTCACATCTAGAGCCATATTTCTATCATCTTTAAAATTTTTATTTTTGTTTTTAATATTTTAAAATAAACAATGTCAATTTATTTGGCAGATTGAGCCGGTTTCTCTTAACTCCCTACAGGTGGGGGTCTGCAGCATGGCATCTCCAGGAGCATTGCCTGACTCAGGCCATGGCCCTTTGATGGGCAGGTGGAGCCTAGCAGTCCTCTTTCCTATCTATTTTGGAACTGTCTGTTTGGCTAGAACCCAGTTGCTGTGGATCTCCTGTCTTGCCCCTTCTCCACTCTAGTTTTTGGAGAGACACCTTTCCCCCACTTCTTTAACACCTTCAGGCTGTCTCAGACTCATGTCTTGCCAGCCTTCAAAAGACAGAAAGTGGGGAAAGGACTTTTTAGCCACTTGAGCTTTTCCTGCTGCTGTGCCAGCTAGTGTAGCAGGCTAAGCCCCAGGTAACATCACAGGTGACTAGATGTTTCTTCCTCCCCTTGTGGTATTTTTGCAGCACTGCACTGTCTGCTGCTTATGGCATTCAGATCTTGCTAAGGGTCAGCAAGGTCCCTTTTGTACCTGCCAATTCTGGGAAAGAACCTGTTGTAACTGATCAGTAGAGTAGGAGAGCCCTGGGGAGGCTTGGGTACTCTTTCAAGCCATGGAATGCATATTGGGATGGGTGAATGGTAATTCACAGATATAATTTTGATGATTAAAGTGTTCCATCTTCATTACAGTGATTGTGTTGTGATAGCCAGCAGATTTATAGATTTTGAATTTGTGGTTTTAGATTAGTCAACTCACTTTCAAGTGCTTAAACTGAGGCAGGAATTCCCCAGCTTACAGTCTCAGATGAACATGGCAGGTTGTGAACTCCTGAATGTGGCACAGACCACATTCCCTGTGGGTGGAAGGCAGTGTCTTCCCTGAGGTGAGCTGTGGCTTCATGCCTGGGTTGCCTGACAAGGGTGGCCTGTAGTTCGAGTAGGGCTCTGCCTGGCCCAGGCAGGCTCTGTACTTGCATTTGTTCCATGAAAGAAAAGCACTGGTCACTGCTGAGTTCCAAGCCTGCATCCTGGAGCCTGAGGTCACAGTCATACATGACTGCCACCTGGCATGCTGAGACACAGGATAGGTGCACAGTTAGTGCTGGACAGGTGACATGGCTGATGAGGGCATTTGGAGATGGGTTCATATAAACACACTTCCACATTAAATGCCTAGCAAAACATTTTGAGAAGGCTAATCTGTTGTTATCTAAAGCTCTGCTCTGCTTAGTACGTTTGGATGCCAAGAGGATGTTGCCAACTAAACACAGTTGGCATTGTTTTCTGTCTCGAAAAAGGCATGGCCTGTACCGACTGGGAACGTAGCCTGTTTTCGCTGCTGAGGCTTACCTGTGCACTCTCCCTATAGGAGCCCTGTGCAGCCTTGCATGCCCTCCTAGCTGCTGACCAGCTCATGTTCACATTGCTAACCATGCATGGAGTTCTGCCCCATTCCCTTGCCACTGCCTCTTGTCACCTCCTTTTCCACATGGTGGCATTGCCAATCTGTATTTATCTTCTGATGGTAAAGAACCACGTCAGGGAGGTGACAGAGACCCACGCTGTCCCTTTCTCCGCACTCACACTTTGGTGCTGGGGCAGGTTGTAGACCAACACGGTAAGTTTAGGCTCCTGCTGCTGATGTATGTTGTCTCGGCAAGGGGATAACTGAAGGAGTAACACAAAAATCTGTGAAAGTATTTTGTTTTTAGTGTATCATTTTCAGAATAGGGAGCAATGCTTAGTTAGCCACACAATTAGTACCTAAGATTGTTGGTAGAATTGGTTAATTGCCAAGAATTACAGAATCATGTTTTAGACATGAATGTACTGTGTAGTTTTTTAGCCAAGATATATAGGTATCTTAAGTGAAGCCTTTGAATCAGGACTATGATCGGGGCTTACTGAAATGATGGGTTGGGTTTGTTCTGAGGGTGCTAAGTTCATTATAAAAGCCCCAGCAGTTAATAAGGAGAAACAAACATATTGCCATTTTTTAACAATATTTTCTCTTTCCCTTCTCTTCCCATCACCTTTTGCTTTTGTTCCATGTTTTGGTTGTGGCTCTTCCTGTCCGTCCTTCCTCATCCCCTCTGCCTGTCGCACCTGTCACTTCATCCGTCTTAGCATGGCAAGGCACTGACCTGATGCATAATCACGTCTTGGCTGATGACGACCAATCAAGTCTAGACTCCTTGGGTCGTCGCAGTAGCCTTTCTCGTTTGGAGCCCTCAGACCTCTCGGAAGACTCTGAGTATGACAGTATATGGACAGCCCATAGTTACAGAATGGGTTCTGCATCCCGTAAGAGCTGCTGCTCATATATCTCTCACCAGAACTAACTAACGCACTGAGCCTTTCTTAACAATGCTTGTATCGCAGCCTGCTTTTCTTAGACGTTTCTTGCTGTTCCTTGTCTCTCTTATGTGATATTTTAACAACTCTGGAGAGTGTCTTGGTATTTCCCATTGTACCTAGTGGAGGCTCAATTGCCAATCTGAGAATGCATTCAGACTGCTGCCTGTTGGTGGGAGGTGGTGGGTCCAGCTAGTCTGTACCCAAGGGGCTTTTCCCATCAAGGAGTGTTTTATACAAACCCCAGATGGTTTGGTTTTTTTAATTCTCCATGTAGCAACTGTTTCACTTCCTTTTGGATACAGCCGTATGGACACTTTTCTAGTTTATGCAACCGCACAGGTTTGCGTCCAAGTGCCACAACGGAGGAGACTCTAGCCTTACACATAGGGATCTAATTTTTTTTTTTTTTTTTTTTTTTTTTTAACGTATAATGCACTTGACCAAGTAGCTGTGGAGAGATTGAGTGGAGTGTCAGTACCTGAAGCACCAAGCCAGCTGGCAGCTGGCAGCTGGCAGCTGCTTTGGTGATGGTGCAGAAAGCTACATGGACTCTGGGCCTGGCAGATGCACACCAGGGCTGGTGCCATTGGGTGTTGAGAGCAGAGCCTGCAGTCTGTCTCCACCCATTGCTCTGTGCCTTTTCATGTGTGCGCCATGGCTCTGAGGTGGTAGCTCTCCTTCTAAAGGTGAGTTCACCATCGCAGCCGAGTTGAACATCCACTTAACCATTACACCACACTTCCCTGAAATGCAGTGATTGCTAGTACAAGGCACTGTCCAGTCTGCACGCGGAGGTGGATGCTGTGGTCTCTGCCAGTATAGCCCAGCTGTGTTCAGAGAAGTGCTTGGTTGACTGCTTGGCTGCAACCTGGCTGCCCCACATCCATACTTACGCTATCTGTGAGAGCCATGAGCACCTTGTTGCTTTGGCTACTAGCTGCAGTGAAACTCCGTTTCCAGCAGCCCTGTAGTTCACCCTGGTACTTCATTATATTGCAGTCTTGAAGACTGAGCAGGTTCTCACGTGCGAGCCTGGGAACAGCCCCTCAGCCCCCTGGAGTTTGTTGTATGGAATTTTCACTGGCACCAAGAAACAACTGAATGTGATGTTGCGTTCAGTTGTAGCAGCAGACCACACCTGGCTATTGCTTGAGGGGCAGCACTGTCTACAAAGTGTAGATTGACATCTGCTTCAGAAACGGTGCCACAGATGATGTTCTTTCCATCCTTCAGGGTATGGAGCTCTAGTGGCCATGACCTCTGACCCCTAACCCTCCTTGCCAAGCCCTTGTATACAGTATTGTCTCCCCTTTGCTCCCTGTCTTGGGAGCTGGATCCTGCTGCTGCTAATGGAGGAGTGTGTGCATGGCGGGAGGGATGACCTGGAGCCGCTGGGCAGCATAGCTACCCACACCAAGTCTGCCTGTTCCTTGTGGCTACAGAGCTGCTTATGCTCCCCCACCCCCAAGAGTTTGGGTTTTTATAAGAAAGTCAAGAAGCAAGCTTTTAAAACTTGCACCCAGTGTTAATTTCCAGTAGAAATGAGGTTTGTGTAGACTCTGCCAAGTAGCAAATGGGATTTTTGAAAAACAAAACATGAAATGTCTATGTTTATTTGATTCCATACAGTGACAGAAACGGCTCTGCTGTCATAGCCCGTTCTGTGGTTGTCTTTGCTGACTCTGCCTCAGGCTGCTTGCCCTTGCCTTACCTTAGCATGGGTTGCCTGTCAGTCCGTGTGATACAACAGGGAGGCACAGCTATACTTGAGGTTTTCTCTTAACACCAAGTGAAGTGACACTGGCTGTCTTAAGGAGACATCTCGGTCTGTATTGTTAAGCAAAGTTCTGATGGTTTGCCCTCCAGTCAGAGCCGTTTGGATGGTGTTTTTTTTTTTTTTTTTTTTTTTTTTTTTTTTGAGGCCAATGCTGTGGTCCAAAACCCCAAACTTTTCTTTCTTTGCATTTGTTTTGAATGTCTGACATTGGTTTTGTGACCTGGTTAGAAGTTTGTTAGTGCCACCGGCACAGGAGATGGTCCTCGTGTGGCAGAGGGGACACGGCGTTGGAGGGGCCATCGTCTCTACGTTTGTGGAGCTGTAGTCATGCTGATAGTACCTAACGGTTCTGCAGCTCTGTAAAGCCGTGTACAGTGAGTGTGATAACAGAAGAATGCAGACTGAGCGAGAAGGTAGGTCCAAGCCATCCCAGTGGGCCACCTGCAGGTGGCCCAGCAGTGTTCCTGTCAACCCGTCCTCGCCACAAGTCTTTACTAAGCTACGTTAACTCTGTGTTCGGCATAAAATTGCCAAAACACAATAATGTGTATATAGTGGTATAAGATCCTGGGGAAATCTATATATTGTGCTGTTTTATCTGTGAATGGGAAAAGCCATTTTAGTACAAGACTCCCATTTGAAAATTCACTTGGATGTATATCTGAATGTTGCATTGTATTGTACAGTATGCTTATTGTCTGTGGTTGCATATGGCAATGAAGTGTCTGTTTTATATTAAAAAGACATCTGTTCTGTACAGTTGAAATAAATTTTGCATTTGTTAGCCCTTGGCTTTTATATTTGTTACATGGGGAAGGGGAATAGCGTAGTTTCAAGCTGAGTATGCCGTGGCCATTCTGTCAAGCAGGCATCTTCCATAGGCATGCCTTATGTCTGCCATGATAGAGGTCTAGCGCTTTCTTAGGTGGGATGTAAAGTCTAAAATAGTACAAGGCAGGGTCTTTCTATGTAGCCCTGGCTGGCCTGGAACTCACAGCACTGCCCGCTTCTTCCTCCCTAGAGGCCCAGCTGTTTCCTTCCCATCTCCCTGTTCTTTCAGGCTTCTCACAAGTGAAAAGCAGCTCAGCTTTGAAGTCCTTCATATGGACCAGGGCAGGCATTTGTCTTTTGTTTTGCAAAGTGCATGCCTAGTTCAGAAGAGAAAGAAGCCATTCCTGGTGACAGCCCTTCTTTTCCTTTGAAAAAAGCTAATCCAAATATCAGGCCCATAGACAATGCAGCCCGTGTGATTTGGATGCTACTGAAGAGATCTCTTAAGTGTTATGATTTGTTTCATCTTGAGAGTAGTGCCAGACTAGTGTAAATGATGGAGGAACATGTCACAAGTCAGCCACTGCCCAAATAGTTGATGCTTCATCGAGACAGACAGATAGTCATGCTTTGGGTACAGGCTAACACACATGTAGTCATTGCTATGGGTGCAGGCTAACACACATGTGCATGCCCACATACTTAACCATACCTCAGGGCATGAGGTTGACAGCTGACCTGGTTATTGTTGAGTCACCCAGCTGTATGTCACCCCATGGTCCCTGGAGGGAGTGCCCTGGGGTCATCCTCAGCTATGGCAGCCTAGGCACAGTCTAGTCTAAATTTGATTCCTTGGTTAGATCTGTTTTTCTCCACCAAGGCCCACAGCCTGGTGGTCTTTGATGATGCAGGGCAGGATTTTGAGACTACTAGTGTTTGACTCTTGTGTTTCTGTTGCTGTGAACATGTTCCCAGTCTTGAATCACATCTGTGAGTGGGTGTTGCCATAGGACCTAGAACCTGCTGGCATCCCCAACATCCCAGTTTCCTCAAAGGGTGACCTTGTAAAATCATCACTCAGAGGACGTGAGGTTAGTAAGCCACACCTGCAAGTTTATTCCTGGAGAGTTCAGTCGAGAAGTGCTAGGTTGGGACTGATTGTAAACTATTCTGTTATCTGCGTGTTTTTTTTAAACTATACTTGCACATGGGAATCCTAATGGTGTGGGCAGAATGATAGCTTTGTAGGGTCTCTGGGCCACCGGCACTTCTCACACTGTTAGCCATAAAACCACAAAAGTCCTCTGGTTAGACAAGGAGTCTGGGTGGATTGATAAAGTCTGCCTTCCCCCAAGCCCTCAGTGTGCTAGAAGTGCACTGTGAACTTGGGCATGCAGCCTTTCAGGAAACAGCAGCATCAGATCCTGACTCTATCTCCCCAAAGACCAGTGTGCAAACACACAGCTCTTTACTGTGCAGAGCCTTCACAGTGTGCTAATGGGTCCCAGTTCCTGTGGTGAGATTTTAAGTAGTGTGCTAGGTTCTGTGATTGCATGGTTTTTCTGAGTTAGGTGTTCAAAAAGAGTGTGCTGTGATACCACTAAGAATATTCCATTTAGGTGTTCAAGAAAAGTGCTGTGATGCCAGTAAGAATATTCCAGATGGAATGTTTTTTAGAAAACTTAAAGTTTTTAAAATAGTCCACTAACTTACAAACCTGGCCATGCTATCCTTCATTGCTTTGTTGTAAGGCTTTGTGTTTTTAAAGAGTCATTTTAGAAATGTGTTCTGTTGAAAGGTGGCAGGTGGTGAGCTGGCAGTTATCTGTTGGCACAGATTAACAGTCCCCATTGCATGCCCATGACTTGCCGACAGGGCCTCCAGTGACTGTTCCCCTTGCCTGTGTCAGAGCTGGAGCAATGGGACCTTCTACCAGGAACATGGTCCCATACTCAGACTTCTAATTCTTGAGTGCCTTGTGCACACAGCAGTTGTGCATCCAAGGCCCTGTCATGTGCTTTCAACTGACAACTGGGCCATAGAGTTTTAGTTCCTCAAATCCGTTGTGTTAATTAGTATACTTAATAACTTCGTTGGTAAGAGCTGACTTTTAGACTGTTTGCCTCTAAGAATGGCTCTATAGAGAAGGTTGCCCCTTTGAACTCCCAAGTAGTAAGCGGAGACTCCATGATTAAACTGAAAGGTCAACTCCCAGGAAGTGTCCTCAGTGAGGCTGCTGTGGGTGTCATGGCTCCTCTCTTGCTTTGCAGTGACACCCTTTGTGTCATTTACGCAGTTTGGAAGCTTTAGTGCTAGGTTGTCCTGGGAGAAAAGACTAAAGAACTGAAAGCAAGTGTGTTGACTGCTGCCTGATGCTGTCTGAGGCCTCAGTTCTCAACTGCTGGTCCTTCTCAAGCCTCTGTTGAGTTTAGTGTGACAGAGTAGTCACCAAGACTTCTTAATTTGATGCTAACTCAGTCACTAGCTATTAGCCCAAGCAGTATACTTGGCTGCTGGATACTGGTGGATACCTGCGAAGCTAACTCAAGTGCTGTTCCTGGCTGCCTTTCTTCACCAAGGAGCGTGGGTCCACGCTGACACACCGGAATTATTGAAACCTTCATTTTTCTGGGCACAGTGAGCATGCACTCACTTGTAAAGACAGTAGACACCTGCCCTCATGTGGGAGGTACAGGTGAACACGCACCTGGCACTTTCTCTTGTATTTCCCTGAGTGACCCATATGTCTATCAGTGGTCAACAGAAGAGGAGCCTGAGTGGCCTCCTGCCATATCAAGGAGGCTGTCCAGAAGGGACGTCTGCCTGTCAGTTGGACCCTGCATGGGGTGGGGTAGGGTGGGGTAGGGCTGACATTGTCAGCCTGCTAGTGGTTTTATTGTTTTGTTTTTGTTTTTTTTCAAGACAGGGTTTCTCTGTGGCTTTGGAGACCGTCCTGGAACTAGCTCTTGTAGACCAGACTGGTCTCGAACTCACAGAGATCTACCTGCCTCTGCCTCCTGAGTGCTGGGATTAAAGGTGTGCACCACCACTGCCTGGCCTGCTAGTGGTTTTTAAAAACATGTTTCTTTGCATCTTAAAGCCCTGCAGCTCCAGGACTTGGGGCACTGAGGGAAAGGTAGATGGTATGGCCTCACCAGAGCCTGTTGATGAACCCCCTCCAAGAGTGGGGTGGCCATCTGTGGACAGTCTTTCACAAAGTGACATGTGCATGTACTCAGAGCAAACCAGGACATTGACAGCCTTTCACCTATTCACATGGTAGTTCAGGCTGGGCTACCTCACCACACGCCTGCCACTTCTTTCACTGGCAAAACTGTGCTGTATGACGTAGACCTGGCTGGATTGCCGCTCCTGAGCTCCCCAAGGTATTTCCAGCTCTTGCCATCCTGGGCTTGGTCCAGCACCTTCCAGTGCAACAGACTTGGCAGATCCACAGAAGATGGCCTGGGGAGATGGACCTGAGGCCACAGTCTTCCAGACCCCATAGTTCCCTGGATAGCTAGCGCTTGCCAGGGACAGTTCATAAGCCCTTGCTGTCAGCTTAGACAGCAGTGGCTCACCTCTGTTTGTTCAGAGAAGCACAGGCTTGGGTTAAATTTCCTGCAAAACTACTCTTCACAGTGCCGTCTCTCAAACACTGTGGGTAGGGTTTCCATACCACAAGAAGTGCTCCTTAAAATCTGATGTGCTTTCAGGAAGACATAGAGAGGGCATCCCGGAAACACAAAAGCAAATTAACCCCATTTCCACAGTCAGTCATTTTACCTCATGCCCTGTGCTTTCCTCAGCAGAGCATTCAGATAAGCACAGCCGTGAGCAGGTGTGCCTGTTGTACGGCAGAACCTATCCTTCCTCCAGTTTGCATCCAGTAGTGGTGCTCATAAGCAGAATGCTCATAATCACATTATGTAATCCTTCTTCCTGGTACCTGCCCTTTCAAGGCCAGTGTCTGTGTTGCACAATGCTGTTACATGAGGCGGTCACCAGTCAGCACCTATGCCAGGACTACGTGCCTCTGATGCTGTGGGAAGTTTGCTTCCTTCGCATTCAAAGCTGTGGGTGTCCAAGGGGACTGAGAGATTTTTCACAGTATGAGACAATAAATTTCACCTTTTCTAAACTACATGTTACAATATTATAATTGTATAGATGTTACTGTGCATGCACAGTCTTCTCTTGATGTTTCAGCTGTTAATTTTAGCCCTTAACACTGAGCGACCTCTCCAGAGGTAATTTCTAGAGTTTTTCGTTTACATGCACAAGAATCACATATTCTTTCCTGGTCTGGTCTTTCCAGCGATGCTGGAATGATGCAATGGTTTAAATTTGGTTGTGTATTGAATGCAATGTGGTCAGACCTCTAATGAACTTGCTGTTAGAAATTTCCATAGTAGAAGAGGCTATTTTTATATTTTTTTCTGTTGCTGTTTCCTTTCCTCTGAAATGCTTTGTTGGCCACACCCAACAGACAGCTGGAGAAAACTGGTCAAAGATTTTAATGTGTAGTCACTAGCCTTGGGTGTATAAGTGACATGTAATAAAGTAGGTACTCTTTCTTGGTCCTGCTGTGGCACTCACTTAGGACCTTTCTTTTTAATGACCAGGTTCACGTAAAGAATCGGCTCCTCAAGTGTTGCTTCCAGAAGAAGAAAAAATTATAGTTGAAGAAACCAAAAGCAACGGGCAGACCGTGATAGAGGAAAAGTAAGGTGTTTTCCTTTCTATAGGGCTGGCTCCTATCTCTCTTCCCCTCCTGTTAGTACAGTCTGAACTCTGCTGGAGGCTGGGTGCAGGCTCACTGATGGGTGATGACCTAGGCTGGAGGTTAGCCTGAGATAGCCAGGCGGGCTGTTCCGGTTAAGAATTTAGACAAGGAGACTGAGTAGGCAGAGCCCGTCTCTCTGCTGTCCAAGGTAGCCCCGGAGGCCCTGCCTCCTGCATCCTTAGCATACTACCACCTTTCATGCACATACTCTTTGCTGTTCCAGGAGCCTTGTGGACACGGTGTACGCACTAAAGGATGAAGTCCAAGAGTTAAGACAGGTATGCCAATCACATTTTAGTTTTAATCAGGTTTTTTTGTTTGTTTGTTTTGTTTTTTTAATGGGAGAAAAGGGGAAATACTGTTTTAAACATGAAGCTCATTGTGGACTAAAAGGAAATCACAAAGCCACCAGCCTTACTTAAGAGAAACATGTAAGGGCTAGAGATGGCTCAGTACTTAAGAGAGACAGGCAAGGCCGGGCGTTGATGGCACACGCCTTTAATCCCAGCACTTGGGAGGCAGAGGCAGGTGGATCTCTGTGAGTTCGAGACCAGCCTGGTCTACAAGAGCTAGTTCCAGGACAGCCTCCAAAGCCACAGAGAAACCCTGTCTCGAAAAAAACCAAGGAAAAAAAAAAAAAAAAAAAAAAAAGAGTGACAGGCAAGGGCTAGAGATGGCTCAGTACTTAAGAGAGACAGGCAAGGGCTAGAGATGGCTCAGTACTTAAGAGTGACAGGCAAGGGCTAGAGATGGCTCAGTAGTTAAGGGTACTTGTTCTTCCTGAGGCCCCAAGTTCAGTTTCCAGAATCTACATGGCAGCTCACAACCATATACTAATTTCAATCCTGGGATATCTGATGCCTTCCTCTGACTTCTTTGGGTACTTTGTGTACATGGTACACAGACACACATGCAGGAAAACACCCATACACATAAATCTAGAAACAAAAGATTTCTTTAAATCATTATTTCAAAATACAAGAATGACAGTCCAGAAAATATTTGTTTCTGTGGCACTACTGTTTGGATGCGAGACACTTTGGGCTTTGCTGGAGTAATTTATGGTACTAGCTACTTGACTTCAAAAATCTAGGACAGCAGGACAGTATTTTTTTTTTTAACTCTCAAGTTGTTTTTTATTATTTAGTGTGTGTATATTGTGGGGTGGGGCACTTGCCATAGCATATGTGTGGAGGTCAGATGACAGCCTTGTGGAATTGGTTCTCTTCTTCCACGTGTGTATCTGGGAATGAGACTCAGATCACCTGGCTTGCACTGCGGGCACTGTCATCTGCTGAAAAATTGTGTGCTGTGTATGATTAACAGCTGTTGGGCAGGTTAGGAGGAGGGTGTGGAGTTGCAGGCACTTTTGAGGAACAGGGCAGGACTGCCGTGAGGGTGA
This sequence comes from Cricetulus griseus, assembly GCF_003668045.3. Classification (NCBI taxonomy): domain Eukaryota; kingdom Metazoa; phylum Chordata; class Mammalia; order Rodentia; family Cricetidae; genus Cricetulus; species Cricetulus griseus. The sequence continues at coordinate 68,833,085 of NW_023276807.1, read as the reverse complement.
AGTAACTGGACAGGTGGTAGTGCCTGCTGGCTCACGTGTGTTCCAGCAGCACAGTTTTCTTCCTTCGTGACATGGTCTATTCAGTTGCTGTTGCTTCTTTTCTGCATTTGACTGGACAGGGGAATTAAAAAATGCTAGTGGTAGGTTTGTAGACATTGTCCTTGTCACTGTTCCCAGCCCCTTCCTTGTGGCATGTTTTATAAAGTTGTCTTGTTAGTGAGAGTAAGTGGGAGACTGCCCAGTGTACCTCAGTGTACATTCATGGCTCAGTTCTTTTGACCAGCCCCTGCCAAACTGGTAGGGCTACTTAAGAATGCAGCTGGGATGCGGGCACTGGAGGGGCCGAGGTGGTGAATCTGCTGTCCTCTGCTTGCCTTGCAGGATAACAAGAAGATGAAGAAGTCCTTAGAGGAGGAGCAGAGGGCCCGCAAGGACCTAGAGAAGTTGGTGAGGAAGGTTCTAAAGAACATGAACGACCCTGCTTGGGATGAAACCAATCTATAGGCCGACCTTCTCATAGGCCGAAGACCAGCAGTTCCCAGACAAGGCTGTGGTCCTCGGCCCAAGCACAGGGATATTCAGGACTAAGGCAGGTGGTCTTCATCGGGTTGTTGCTGTTGTAGTTATGCGTGAAGTATAACACTGAGACCTGGACTGAGCATATGTCTGCCAACTTCTCCATGCAGTGACTGACCAGAGTCCTCTGGCATTTGGACTTGAGTTGAATCTATAAATAGCATACCTGTGTACTTGTAAATACTGACCTCAGAACGCATACCCACGATGTGACTGGGCTAACCCTCTTGCTAGGATTTCCTCCTCAGCCATTCTGACCACAGGGACTGGAAGTTATATTCTCGAAGTGTTGGGAGCAGAAGGGTGAAGCAATAGATGCCTGGGCGGCTGGCTTGTTCCACACAATGCAGGCTCTGCAGTGCCATCAGGAGCGCCCCACTTGGGCTCAGTGAGCGTTTGGGTCACCATCCCCTTCTTAACTGCAGTATTCCTGTCTCAGGCCTATGGCTGTGCCCAGGGAACCATGGATTCTAGGGAGGTGATGTTGCTATCTGCCTGGGATGCTCACTCCTGCTGCCCCATCCTGGCTGGGCCCTGGGTCACAGGAATGTGTCACAGTGTGGAGAAGTGGGTCGGTCTTGTGCTTGGCCCTTCCCTGAGAGAACCAGACCCTGTATATAGATGTGTTATTTATTCCATATTCTCTAGCCGGTGCTGCCGGGCAGGGTTTGACTGCAGGCTGTTTTTGGCCAGCTGTTCTCTGCTTGCCTTTCCCTGCAGTCAGCATTGTCCAGCCCACGGAAAGCCCTCTTCCCCACTTTGAGCAAGAATAAAGCAATACATATCCGCAGTTGAGCTGCACAGTGAAGGCCCCAAAGGGCTTTGCCCTGCTGTGCCATGCCCTACTCTGCTGCCTCCCTAGGCCCAGGTAGGCCCTGGAAGGCAGGTGGCCTGGATTAGAAGCCCTGTTTTCTATTGGGCCAGGGCTTGCCTCTGGTTTGGCAATAAGTGACAGTGACCTCAGGAGCTTGGCTGTCTGTTTCCTTCCTCCAAAGAGGTTGTTTTGAAGCCAGAGAAATTTTTCCATAGAAAGGTGTTAAGTAGCAGTGTGGCTGCAGGGGCTTCAGCATAGCCTCTCCCTACGACGTGACCCAGCCCCCGCTCCCTGTCCTGTGTGGACCTGGCCCCTCACCTATCCTGTGTGGCAGTTTCTGAGCAGGCACTGGGAGGTCCTTTGTGTTCTCTTCTTCCTCCACACTCATGACTGGTTGCAGTGTCTGTGACTTGCGTCTGTCAGGATCACTCAGGCTCACTTAGACCTCTCATCAGAGCCTCCCACTCCAATTAGCATTTTACTGGTCTGTGCTGAGTGAGAAAAGGTGAGGTGTTCTCATTCTTTTTTGGTAAGCCCCATTTTCCAAGCACTTTGCTGACCCAAAAGACACTGCAGCAAAAGACAGTGTGTTGCTGTCACAGTAGACCTTAACTCAGGAACAACACTCCCTGCATCTCTCCACTGTTGGCAACAGGTGCCTGGGGTTGCTGTACAGCTCCTCCGTCAAGAGTAAGCAAAGACCATATTTTCCATTGGCCACGACACCACTGAGGCCACCATCCATGCCCCAGGACAATTTCTTACAGACCTGCCTTAATGATACGCTTGGAGTTTCCATGAGTATTCATGTTGTAACATGCCTGCCCTGGACAGGGTGGCTAGAGGTTGCATGTGGGCACACTGCCTTTTTTTTCTGTGGATCCAGAGTCTTCCAGGCTCTCCAGGGAGTGAGAATCTGCATCTGAAAGCAGTTCTTTTTAAAATCGACACTGTTGTGCACACCCACTCTCTCCTCGAGTCTCCTCGGGTGGGGCTTTGGTACCAGCAACCCAGGGCGCCATTCGCCAACTGTTGCTCCTCTGTTTCTCTGAGGGATGAGGGGGATGAAGCCATTTCCTACCCTGTAGATGTGAAGCACTTTCCGTTCTGAACAATGTTGCGATGTAGCAGCCTCTGAAGCTCCATTGTACTCTTTATCTGCAGTCCATGCGCCTGTGTGCACTTCATGCCAATCCCCCTACTTCCCTGGGATGCCTGGGGCATCCAGACACTACAGGAAACCCGGTGTTGGTGAATAGCACCCGGTGTTGACTACTGCAGTGTGTGTGCTATACCCCTGGAATTATTAAACTCCTTATTTTTCTTATCTCATAAAAATGTGTCACTTTATCTTCTTTGAGATTGTGTGTGTGTGTGTGAGTGTATATGTGTGTGTGCGTGCGTGCGCGCGCGCGCGCACACGTGTTTAAAAATCACAAAGCTAGGAGCTTCGTGGGTGAACCTGCAGTGTGCTGGCTTTACATTTCTATCACATGACCCCTGAGACACTCAGCAAAGAGACAACAGACTTTTTTTGCCTCATGGTTTCAGAGGTGTTTACCCCTGGCGGCTTAGCTCTGTCACAATGGGCCTGCGGGGCCTGTGGTGGTGAAGGTGTCAACATATACCACATTGCAAAGAGATTCAGCGGCAGGTCATCCTGGGTGTGACTCCCTTGTCTTGTTCCTCAGTGCATTATGGTTATCAGCATCCTGTACCAAGTGGCTCATTGGTTATCCAAAAAGCAAGCCTTCAGGCAGCGGGTACAGATGTAGGCCAGGACACACATAACCCCCTCGTGGGGCTGCTGCATGTCCAAGGCAAGCTGGGGTGACTCAGTTAAGACCTTGCTTCAAAATTCAATTCCATGCATGCATGCATGCATGCATGCATGCATACATACATACATACATACATACATACATACCATACACACACACACACACACACACACACACACACACACACACACCACCCACCCCACCCACCCACCCACCCCAAAACTGGCTGGCTGGTTAGAGCTGTGAAGAGCTAGAATGTTACAGATCTACATCCAAACAATCCAGGGCTGTAGTCAGTCCTTAACAACCACTCAATGCCCCATTTCTGGGTTAAACCTAACATCCCTGTGACCATCAGGTAAAACCTTTTAGCAATGTATCAATATACGGCTAGCATCCACACACCCAACAACTAAGGATGTCACTTGACAGCTTCTCAGATTTCTCATAAAAACCTCTGTTTCAATGTTGCCTGAGACACTCAGCAAATAGGACAACAGACTTTTTGGCTCATGGTTTCAGAGGTGTTTACACCTGGCAGCTTAGCTGTGTCACAATGGGCCTGTGGGGCCTGTGGTAGCACAGTGTCTTGTGGTGGTGAAGGTGTGACAATGGAAAGGTGAGCTTCTCTGATGAGAAATAGAGACATATTCATCCATTGTCCCAGTACCTGCTTGGCCCAGGGGATCCACAGGTCATAGAAAACCCACTGAAACACCCACTGCTGTTTGTGTAAAAAATGCATGAGTATCTATGTTAGAAGTCACATTGCAAGATGCAACTTTTGTCTAGAAATCAATTTCCCATAGGTCAGGAACAAAATGTTCAATTTTTATTAATAACAGAAAACATTGAATAGAAATAAAGTGAAAGATGAAAACCAAAGGCTATGGAAGGAGTCGGCAGCAGTCACAGGAGATGCCTGTGGTAATGGCTTAGAGACCTGACACTATAAGGGTGGCAACTCTCCTCTACTTGCCATGCCTTGAAAGCCCTGTATTTTTGTTTATTGTTTCTGTTCTATACCTCAAAAAGTTCTGCAGATTTTGAGGGAATGAGAATGAGCAAGAATGGTTTAGGGCCCTGTGAAGATGAGTACCTCAAGAAGACTGGTTCACACTGATACAGAGGAGTACGTACCCAACAAAGGGACAGACACCGGGGGATCACACAAACCTGGTCTGTGAAGTGACTCATAGGTGCCCTGTGGGCCCAGTTCCTCGGCTCTGCGGGTGGCACTGTGGGCTGGTAACATGCACACACCTTCCCTCTGAACACACCGGGCCAGTGGCATGAGCCCTGGGGTTTCCACTTCATGGAGCCCAGATTCTCCTGCAGCCTCAGCTCTGCCTGTGCCAGGGCTCTGCTCTTGGTGAATTTGAGAAACTGAAAGAAGGGGAGCTCTGACAGGCAATCCCTGCTTCCCTGCCCTCCACACCAGGAGAGCCATTTCCTTTGCTGCACCTGGCTGCACTTGCTTCTCCAGTGACAGCTGATCACCAACCACCCCAGGGAGCAGGAGCTCCCAGGATAATTAATTTCCTTCATATTGTGTAGCCACCGGCTTTTAATTTTGTAAAGTTGCCAAATTTGCAGGAGCTACACATCCTCTCGGTTATTAAATGCCAACCATATTTGTTTACAAATAAAACCGAGTTAATTAAATACTGCATCTATGTTAGCAAGTAATAAGAGCATCATCTGCAGGCAGAGCCCTGTCAGGCTCCACTTGTGTGCTGCAGAGAAGGTCCTTGCAGAACATTGCAGTTGGAGGGAGAACCATGTCTAGCATCTCACTCCCCAGCTCTGCCACACTGCTGGAATTCACGAAACACCTGGAAAATACTGAAACATATGGCAGTTTCCATCAGGGAGGCAAAAGGAAGGCTGTCTACTGCTTCAACTCCTTGCAAGACACATTCGACTAGTGGCCAGCAGAAGGAACCCACTCTAGGGTGCAGGCATAGACTCACTGTGCCTTGTTCCCTCTCCTTCCACAGACAGATGGGATCTTGATTTTGTTCAGAGTTGCACCCTCATAGTGCCTATAAAAACAGGTGCTCCCAGAGAGATTGCATGGCAAGATTTAGAAGTTTGATCCTGTAGCCAAGGTCAGAATGCTGCATGGGTAGCCTGCAGGAAGGAAGAACTTGGACTCTGACTGTAAGCTTCAGAGCAGGACCTTGCACCCGGCATCCTTCCCCAGCCTGTTAGTGTGCATGGCTCTCTTGCTACACATCCATTCCATAGAATGAAATGCTGTGACACCTTCATGACCTCGAGCTTCCAAATGATGTCACAACAGGCAGGGACTGGTTTTCTTCTGTCCACCCCTCCCCCTTCCACCACCGGCTGGCTGTGAGCAGTAGCCAGTTCTTGGTTCAACCAAAAACGTTGTTCCTACTTACAGGGTACCGGAGGGGCAGTGCAGAGGACTTGGCTCTGGAAATGATGGACAGGTTGGTGGCTACAGTTTCCATGGGGCCAGGAAGAGCCCTCAGAGCTTGACACACAACACGCCCACGGGTGGCTACAGAGCCACCCTGTGTAGAGGTATCCTGTCTTCAGGTGTAAACACTCTGAGGTCCCTTCATGCTGAGGTGTCCTGTCCTGTCTTCCAGATGTACATGTCCTGTACCCCCTGTGCTGAGGTATCCTGTCTTTAAGGTGTGGACCCTGTGGGTCCTCTGTGCCGACGTGTCTCGTCTTCCAGGTGTGGACGCTCTGGGGCCTTTTGTTCTGGGGTATCCCATCTTTCAGGTGGATGCTGTGGGGCCCCCTGTGCTGAGGTGTCCTGTCTTCCAGGCATATTTGATCCCCGCATCACTGTCAGCTGCTTCCATGAGATACACCCCAGAATTCAAGAAGTCCCCACCGCACCTCCTGAAGAAGTTTGCAGGTAACATGGAAGAGGCTGTTGGGCTGTTTTTATGGAGGATTTGACTTAGCTAGTGTGGTCAAGGGAGGCAGGGAAGTGTGTTTCTAAATGACCCAAGGAGCCATGTCAAAATCTCTACGTCTTCAGTTTCATTACAGAGTAGTTCACAAGGGACCTCACACATCAGTTTAAGGAACAACAGGGAATCTGAAAGGTTCAGGCAGATACCTAGGCAGCTTAAAGGACCCTGTGTTGCGTGGCCACGTCATGTCTACATCACTCATTATGGGGCTGTGTAGGGACTCAGTGTGCATGTGTGAGCTCCCCCTTTTAAACCCACAGCATTATTCTCTCCTCTCTTTCCAGCAGTTGACCACTAACTCTCCTCTCTCCTTTCTTACTCTCTGCTCTGCTCTGTTCTTCCATTCCTCTCTCTCCCCCTCTTGCTCTCCTGCCCTATAATAAACTGGTTAATGTGCTCTCTGTAGTTCCATGTCCATCACTCTCCAATTTCTAATTTAAGCAAAAGAATAACATTTTTGACGCCCAACGTGGTTTAGGCTCTTCCCAGAACCTCTCCCACCAGGGGTACAGGAAATTTCAGGGATCCTAGAATCCGAATAGACAACCCAACAGAATCACAGGGTTTTCTGTCTGTTACACTCTTTAGTTACTTGAAAATGATTATCTCAGAAGTGGCTTTTTATTTGATCAAATACATTTTTCAACAAGGAAGCATACCGTGCCTGCCTACCTGGTCTGTAAGCCGGCATTAGACTCTTGACCCTTGGGTGTGGAAGCCATTCAAAAACGTGGTTTTCTTGAAGGCACACCGAGTATACATGGTGTAGTTGCATTTGCTTTAAATCAGCAGGAGAAGCTTCTAGAATTGGATGCTTCCCAGGAGGAACATTAGACCACTGGGGACTGGTGAGAAGGAACTGTCACCTTCCTTGCCCAGGTCACAGTGTTCCAAGTTTTTTTTTTTTTTTTTTTTTTTTTTCCTTCTCAACTGAACATGCATTCTTGTGTTGCTAGTATACTAAATGACCAACATGGAGGGCACAGAGAAGAAATGTGTTCATCTTTTGTCTGTCTCCTAGAAGGCAGGCTGGATTCTTGAAGGGCAGTCAACTCCTACCCGGGGCTGAGCTAGCCCCATAGGCCTGGAGTGTGAGGGGAGGCTCAGCCACAGTGGGGCTGGGGAGACACTCCGTCTGTCATGCTGGGGCCAGTCACCTCTGCAGGTAGAAGACTCCTAAGAGGATTGTTTGTGATTTCTGATTCAGAACAAGCAAGATAAGCTGATGTAGGCAGACTGGGGCCACAGCAGAAACAGCTGGGCCAACACAGTGTGCTTGGCTAGGATTGATTGAGTGCCCACCCCCAGCCTCCCCAGTAGGAAAGCAGTAGCTAGAACAAACGGTGACAGAACCCTATTCTTAAGGTCCTTTGGTCTTTGCTTAGAGCCATGAGCCTTGGAGATCTATCTGGACAGGGTGGGAATCAGTGCCCACCCACTTCTGCAAAGGGTTCGTGGGAGCCATTGCACCTTGGCCCCGAATACATGCAGCTGGGCTACCTCAATCCAGGCATGTGGGGTCAGGTGAGAGGTGACCTCAGGATACAGTGAAGCTGTGTTACGGGCAAGGAGGCTGTCTTAGGGGTGCATGTAGGTATATCTATGAACTGTGGAGCTATATCCCAGGGGCAGGAGATGATCTCAACTTGCGGTCTTGCTTTCCTGGTATTTCCTAGCTGTGGACCTGTCTGCTGGCATTCTAGCCTGGACCATGATAAAGGAATTGGACAGTGTTGATTCCTAGTATCCCTTTCAGATGGTGAAGGGGGCTGCTTCAAAGGCTTGTTGAGAAACTGTAAAGTGACAAAGTTAGGTTGTGTTCCCACAATGTCAGAATTTCAGAAATAATAATAAATTCACCACGTTCAACAGTTTTGTCAGCAGACCTTGTCCGGCACTCTCACAGTCCTGGCCAGCCGCACACAGGTTCTTCAATTTCTTATAGTTGTGGCCACTGGTATCAGTTTTCAGATCACACCTAACGGCAAATACATCTCTGCGTATCTATATTACAGTATGACTAAAATGGGCTCAGGAGAGTTCAAGGAGTTTCAAAGAGGGGTGAGCGGCAAATCAGGCATGCTGATAGAGATGCAGAGTCTTGGGGGTGGGGTGGCTAAGATGGTGAACAATGGGATTGAATGTGTCTGCTATATAGTCAAGCTACAGAAGCAGAGTTGAGCTGCAGGATCAAGGTGTGGTGGCTTCTGGAGCAGTGAAGGGTCAGACCAAACAGTGAGCTGACAATTTGATGGGTGGCGATATCAGCAGGGCCCAGCTGAGCTGAAGCTCTCTGGGACAGTTGGGACAACAGGCCAGTGGTTCTGTTGCCACCACAGTGTGAATCCTTTCCCTTCAGTGGTCCAGGTGAGGGAGTCAAATCCGTTTGTGATATAACAGTTCCTCCACTTCCCTTTCTTCAATCTCCTTCACAGTACAGGGTCACTGCTTTCCCATTCAGGGGCCAGGGGCCAGAATTCGTACTCAACTCTGAGACTTTTGTTATTTTCTTTAAGGTTAGTTTTAGTTTTAGTTATGTGTCTGTGTCTGTGTGTGGTTGTGTGTTGTGAGTGCAGAGTCCACAGAGGTCAGAGGCATCAGATCTGTCCCACTTGAGTGCTGGGAACCTAACGTGGGTCCCAAAGAGAGTGGTCTGCACCTTTACCCTCCAAGGGACCCCTCCAGCCTCTAGTGTGTTCCTTTAGATTCAGTGTCTAAATCCAGGAGCAGTCCTCAACCCACACTGCTGGGTAAGCTGGTGCTGTGGCTCCTTGTGCATATGGCACATGGTGACCTGACCATGCAGTGGTCTTGTGTGGCCCATGCCTGTCTTGGCTCTGCTGGGATGTCTTATCTTGATCTTCAGAGGCCCTCCCTGCTTTGTGCTCAGTAGTTAACTTTATACTATTTTGTTCAGAAATTTAATTCATATCCTAGTTTCAAAGCCAGATTTGCATGATGAACAATGGGACTAATGACACCTCCATTCAATCTACCCCACCCCTCCCCACCCTCCCCACCCTTCTCCACCCCACTCCACCCCTCCCCACCCTTCTCCACCCCACCTCACCCCACCTCACCATACCTCACTCCACCCCACCTCAGCCCACCCCACCCCACCCCCACCTTGTTTTCTGCCAAGTCAGTGCTGTGTCTGTACCTTGCAGTGTGTGACATCCCTCTCTATGACATCTGTGACTACAACATCACCAGGGACCGGTGCAAAGACCTCGGGTGCTGTTTCTACAAGGGTGTCTGCTATGAGAAAGCTGTTCCCGGTGAGTACAGGGGAGACCACACACCTGACCCTGTCCTGGTCATTGTCCATTGTCTGTGTCATGTCCCATCCACCACCATGGAAAGTCACTGACAGCTGGCTGCTCACAGCCTCACATAGCTCTGCTCTACTCTGTGCTGAGTGTGAGGGGCTTCTCATACTCTTTCCTGGAAAAAGGTGGGCTTTTGAAGCCTGGGTGTGAGACTGTCCCTACCAAGACAGCTAGCTGTGGGACAAAGGGTGATGCTGGCCGCAGCCAGCTGAAAGTCTGATCAGGCAAGGTTGTGGTGTCCAGCCAAGGACTGTGGGGACAGTTGAGAGTCACTATGTGTCTGGGTTTCTCCATATCATTTTAGCACCACACTGGAACACAGCACAGTCCTGAGATCAGACTTGGGCTGTCCAGGGAGCTGTAGGGCTGGCTTCTCACTGTGCCCTTCCTGAAGAGCCTTTTCTAGACATACCAGGTATCCATGGAGAACAGGAGGGAACTGGAATCCCAGAGAGCCAGAGAAAAGTTGTATACATCATACCTCTTGGATATATTCTCTCGTGTCAGGACTTTGGCTTCTGGACTTTGAGAATTCTCTAAAGTAATGTCTTCAAACCTTCATTAATTCTTCTTGGAAGCTCAAGCATTTACTTGCTCTGTTGATAGCTTCCAGAAGGGTAACCATGGATGCACCCATTCCTAACTTCCAACAGATAAGAGGGGTGGACACTCTGGGGCCGTAAGACCACACTGGCCATGCAGCAGGAACAGCCAGGAACCTTGATGTGCTGCCTGTCTGCCCATTCCCTATGCATAGAGCTACATGCTCGCAGGGCCCCACCTCTTAGTCTCTCTCCTCCTACAGGTAGACTGAGTCCCTTGAGACAGGGCTGTGTCCTCTGGGTATGAGACTTGGGAAGTCAAGGACCTACCTGCCAGATATGCTGCCTGGAACCAGCTCCTCACAGAAAGAGCCAGAGAGAGGCAGACAGGGCGGCACTCACATCAGTGTCATGGAGACTGAGTGTTTAGGCAGATGGCAGTGAAACCCAACTTCTCCCAAAGAGGCCACAAAGAACATCACCATTAGCAGCAAGGACTTCCTGCTGATAACACCCTTGTTATGACTTAGGAAGGCTCAGGAGGCCCCTCCTCACTCAGGGGAGGACTGACCCCAGCACACCAGGACCCCTTTCTGTCATCTAGCAGAAGCAACCAGAACTGATACCATTTTATTAGAGACAAAATGGTCATTCTATAAAATGCATTTTTTTTCAGTGCTGGCAATGGATCTTCATGTACATTAGGCTAATGACCTGTCTAAAATTCACCATTTAAAAAAATGCAATACAGTAGGTTTTTAGCATGTTCACAAACCTGAGGCCATCTCATCACACCTGTTAACATCCATTTCCTAATGCTTCCTTGGCCCCACTGATTTGTCTGTGGATTTACCTGTTCCCAATACTTCATATAAGAGGAGTCACACAATGTGTGGTTCTTTACTGGTGTGATTTCCTCTCTCTGTGGTGTGTGTGTGTGTGTGTCTGTCTAATGCATAACTGTGGATGTGCCTGTGGAGGTTAGACGTCAATGTTGTTGACACAGAACTTGACACAAGCTAGAGTCATTTCAGAGGAGGGAAACTAAACTGAGAAATTGCCTGTATAAGATTAGGCTGTAGGCAAGCCTGTAGTGACTGATGTGAGAGGGTGCAGTCCATTGTGGGTGGTGCCATCCCTGGACTGGTGGTCCTAGGTTCTATAAGAAAGCAGTCTGAGCAAGGCATGAGGAACAAGCCAATATGCAACACCCCTCCATGGCCTCTGCATCAGCTCCTGCCTCCAGGAGCACTGTCCTTAGTGCTTCCAAAAACAAATTGTTATATGAAAGTGTGGGTGAAATAAATCCTTTCCTCCCAAGTTGCTTTTTGTCACAGTGTTTCATCACAGCTATAGCAACCCTAACAAATACAGTATTGGTATTGGTTTTGCAGACATAGAAAATAAAAGATTGAGGGGTCATGGAATCTTACTCTGTGAGAGCAGATGAAACCATGCAGTGTGTGGCAGGGTTGCAATTTATGCAAGGAGTTCCTGGGAGGCCATAGTGTGAGACTGTAAATTTGGAAGCCTAAGTTACAGTGGATACCTTAGGATATTGGAGATGCCAGGATTATGGGACATATGTCAAGGAAACCTGCAAGCACGGAGTAGAACCAGCCTAAAACAGAAGCTATGTGTATTTTGGGTGGCATAGCTGGAGGGTAAGTCCATCTAAGTTTCCTAGGACCAGACAGTGTCTTTGTGAGTCCCAGATGCTGCACATGGAATTGCAGGATTTGGTGTTTGCCCTGCTGGAATCTCATCTTGGTTGAGCCTAGTAATTTCCTGATATCCGGATTCTTCCACTTTGGAATGGATGTGTTTTTTCTATGCTGCTGTATGTTGGAAGTGTGTAACTTGATTTTTATTTTATAGGAGCTCACAGTTGAGGTTGCCTCCAGTCTCAAATGAGATGTAGATTTTAGACTTTAAACTGTTGCAATCCCTAGAATGTGGGGCCTTTTGAAGTTGGATAGTGTTTTGCATTCTGAGATGAATCTGAGACTTTGGGGTTATGATTTAAGTGATGTGTTTGGGCATCAAGTTAACAAGCAGAATTGTGATGGTCTGTCTCAACTGTCAACTTGATGAGCCCTCGAGTCATCTGGAGGATGGTGTTTGGGTATGCCTGTAGGTGTCATCTTCATTATGTTAGTTACGACAGGAAGACTTGCCTACTGTGGGCAGCACTATTCCCTACTGTGGGATCCTGGACTGTGTAAAGAGACAAAGGTGAGCTGAGCACAGTGTTCACCACTTCCTGCTTCCTGGATATGGATGCAGCATGGCCAGCCTCTGGCTTCTTGACTCCCAACCATGATTAGATGGTACCCTTGAGCTGTGAGCTGAAATAAATAAATCATTCCTTCCTTAAGTTGCTTTTGTCAGGGTGTTTTTATCACTCAATAGGAAAGAGACTAAGAGAACTTCTGCAAATGAGACTGTCTGGAAAATTCTTTCTTAAATTCTTTTTTTCTCTGTGGCTTTGGAGGCTGTCCTGGAACTAGCTCTTGTAGACCAGACTGGTCTCGAACTCACAGGCAGAGATCTGCCTGCCTCTGCCTCCTGAGTGCTGAGATTAAAGGTGTGCGCCACCACTGCTGCCTACTGTCTGGAAAATTCTACATTCAGAGCCCCTCAAAGGCTGGAGAAATGAACATCCAATTTAAGAAATGATTTGAGGTGTTTCCATAGGAGCATGTGGGGGCACACTCAATTTCTAGACCAAGCCAAGAGCTGGAGTAATTATTTCAATTGCTACATACTCCAGTGAAATGGGAACCCAGCAGCGGGGCATGGGGAGCTGGTCCTTCAAAGTAGATTCCTTTAGAGGTGTACCCAGACTGTCACTGTGTCTTTTCATCTGCCATATCCTCTGGGCAGTTTTCCAGCAACTCTGAGGAAGATACTGATGGCTTTGTGAATGTTGTGTGTGTGTCATTGCCAGTCATTCACATGAGGACAAGCCCTAGTCCCTGTAGAGTCTTAGCTGTGTGTCTCCTCCAGGAATCCAGAAAACAGAACAGGCTCTCAGGAGCTTCTGCTGGCAAGGGGCCACGGCATTTTCTTGTGGCAACAGAGATGGACCTTCTGTCCATCTTTCCCTGCTTAGTAAATGAGTGTGTGGGCTCTGCTCTTTCTCAACTTCTGACATCTTCCAAGTTGAGAGGTGGGGCCATCTGTAGGAAGATTCTGGGCAGTGAGCCCTGTATTCGGGTTCTCACTGCGCCCTCAAATTATTTTTCGTTTCTTTGACATCTTTCTCATTCAAGGCGGCAAATGAACCTTTGTGCTGTGTAAGTTGTAGGATTCAGTGACAGGGTATTATGAGTTCTTTGTGCATATAATTCCATGTTATGAAAACCTTTCACCAACTTCTTAAATAGGCTGGTTTGAAGTGCACATTGTGTTATGGCATAATCTGTATTATTAAGAATATGAACTTGGGGAGCTAGCATTAGATCTCTCAGAAAGAAGAGGGAATGGGAAGGGAAGCCTTGCCTTCATTCTTCAGTCTTGATTTAGGGCACATTACTTAATGTGTCATTTCTTCTAAGTATTTGACTTCAGTTTCTTCATGGGACTTGCTGAGACGATTTCAAAACTTTGGTTAATTGTGCTGGGGAGACGTTATTAAGCTGTTCTCTCGGGAAAATAACCATTTCTTCTGCTCTTGCTGTCTGGGGAGAGCAGTCACAATACATGGCTTCTAACAAGCCACACGTGTGGTTTCTCACAGCCGGATGCTGCGCAGAGGGACTTGCAGGGTCCTGTCTCTTGCTTTTGCTAGCTTGACAGCAGGGACAAGAGACTGCTACCAAATGTGGGAGGTGCTGATAATAAAACATGAAAACATGATATGTGCGTCACTCACATATAGTTCTGAATTTATCATGTTTGAAGACGCTGGGATTCAAGGATTTGTGGGGTTTTACCTTAAGGCCCTGAACTCACTCTTAAGCGCTTTTCCTTCCATTTGTCTGTGTGCTCAACATCATGAAGAGGGCACTTCCCCTGTGGAGCCCCATGACATTCTTTGTGCCATGATTCTATTATGCTGTAGTAAGTTGCCCCCAAAACATGGGTGACTCAAAGCAACAGCTCATAGGCTTCACTGGGATTGAGATTGGGTGATACAGCCAACATAGCAACCATGACTATGTCACCTTAGCACCCATGACTATGTCACCATAACACCCATGACTATGTCTATGACTATGGTCAGTCAGTTTGAAGTCTCTGCTTCTGGTAAGACTGGCAGAGCCAGTTTTTGGTGTCTGCCATGGGAAGCCACGTCTTCCAGTCATGAGGACTGCTTGAGTATCCTCGAAATGCACTGGGAAAACAGAGTAGACACCATAGAGTCGTTTAGGCCCGGCCCTGGTTTCCACTCTGCTGTACTTTCTTTAGTCACAGGTCAGCCATACTCATGTTTCTCTGGGCTGTAAAGATCAGGAAGTGACAGCACAGTGGAGCATCCCAGAGTTGCTGTGCAAATCTGGAATCCGGGGAATGCACTTGTTCTTTCCTCCTGGTTTGTGAGTTCTCAGTGCAAAGTCACGATTTAAAGAAACAAGCCAACGTGGAGGGAAAGGATTCCTTAATAAGCACTTTGTTGTTGGCATAAGTTTGTCATCTGACAACCACAATATCAGGTCCCCTCCCTTCCCTTTAGCTCCTCCCAGGTAAAGTTTTAGTTTTGGAGTTGCCCCTCCATCTTAGCCATTGCTTACAGGGCTCACATCAGTATGATAGAGGGCTTGCACTGACACCATAGCTGTTCTGTTCAACTTTCAGCTTTCGACCCCTGCTCTCATGTAAGGGATCCCTGTTCTTTTCTCTTATAGTGAACCTCGGAGAGGTCTAGGGTTCATGGATCCTGTTGGAATCCTGCTCATTGCCTAGGGAACAACTTGCTCTCTAGCTGTGCTGTGAATTGAACTATATGTCTGCCCAAAACATAGGGTTTTGGGAGCTGGTGAATATGGTCTGCTTGTCAAGAGAGTTGCTTTAGTTTCCTTTCTGTTGCTGTGATAAAACATACTGACCAAAAGCAACTTGTGGGAGGAAAGTGTTTATTTGGCTTACACTTCTAGGTCACAATCCATCACCTGGGAAGTCAAGACGGGAACCCAGAAGCAAGAATCATGGAGGAATATTGCTTGCTGGCTCACTCAGGCTCATACTCAACCAGCTTCTTTATACAGCCCAGGACTACTTGCCCAAGGAATGATACCATCCACAGTGGACTGGGCCCTTTATATCAATTAACAACCAAGAAAATCTCCCACAGGCATGCTCATAGACTAGTTGATTATGACAAATACTCCATGAAGACTTTTTTAGTGATTCTAGTCTGTCAAGTTGACAGATAATTAGGATAGCCTTTCTCTCCTCGAATCTACACTTTAAGCCATCATCTATTATTATGTGCCAAAGATCTTATGTTCATAGTATAATATAAAATGCAGTTAAACTTAAAAGTCCATTGACCTTTAAACATTTCAATGCTTGAAAAGTTTAAGGTCTCTGGGGCTGAGAGATGGCTGAGTGTTTAAGAATACTTGTTACTTTTGCAGAGGAAGTAGGACCAGTACTCAGCATCCAGAAGGTGACTCATGACTATCTGTAACTCCAGTTCTAGGGGACCCAATACCCTCTTCTGACCTCAGTGGGCACCAGGCATGCACTCAGTATATAGACATACATGTAGGCAAAGCACTTAAAAAAAATCTTAAAAAGTCCAAGGTTTCTTAAAAAGTCTGGTCTCTTAACTGTGGATATCTGTAAAATGAAAAAAACAGGTTAAATACTTTTTATTCCCGAAGAACCATGGTGTATGAACACTCAAGCAGAACCAAGATCAAGATTTTATAGTTCAATGTGTGGCATCTATCAAGAGATAACTTGTGACCTTTTTGGCACACAAGGCTTTGGGCAGCCACACCTCCCCAGCTCTGCTATCTTCGGAACACACCCTTTGCTTTGTGTGTTTAGCCTGCTACACTCCACAGTTGCTGCTGTTCTTGGTGGACATCAAATAAAATAGTCCTGGCATCTCCAATATCCTGGGGTCTCCACTGAAACAGACTGCAGGGACTCTGACCCTGTCCCATGGTACCAGACCTCAGCTGTTTTCATCACTTCCTTAATCTTGCATCTTTCATGCCTTTGAAACAGTACCTTGTGGGTGACTTTTACACATTGTTCAGTTCAGCTTCTAGCTTGAGATGTAGCCTTGGCCTTCTTAGACGTTAACTTCTAAGTGTTGATTTGGAGGAAATACGTTCAAAGGCCCCAAAGAACAACACCTCAGTGGTGCTGATCTCTTATTTATCACAGCTGATCTTCCATCATTAGTTTGACCAATAACCACAGATTTGTCAATTCAGAATTTGACACAGATGGTGCCTGTAGAGTATTTGAAACCTCACAAGCCGGGCCTCCACTGTGTGTGTTACTCTCAGTATTAATCTCCAAGCTCCCACAGCAACAGCTCATTAAGCTATGAATAATCATTGGTTTTTTTGTTGTTGTTTTGCTGTTTGTTTATTCCAGACAGGGTTTCTCTGTATTGCTTTTTTTTTTTTTTTTTTTTTTTTTTTTTTTTTTTTTTAAGGCTGTCCTGGATCTCACTCTGTAGACCAGGATGGCCTCAAACTCACAGAGATTCACCTGCCTCTGCCTCCTGAGTGCTGGGATTAAAGGCGTGCGCCACCAATACCCAGCTACTCATTGGAGTTTGCAGCTCAAAGTTCCAAAACCTTCCATGATCTGCCAACAAAATAGTCCAAAGGCATAAAAAACCACATGGTCAGGTCCATCATAGCAACATACCACTTAAGTCCCAGGATTAGTTTCTGTTCTAGTATCTTTTTTTTTTTTTTTTTTTGTTTTGTTTTGTTTTGTTTTTGTTTTTTCAAGACAGGGATTCTCTGTGGTTTTGGAGGTCTAGTGTCTTTTCTATTTAATGTGATAAAAAACATATTTTCCAAAAGTGATTTAGAGAAGGAAAGGGTTAATTTGACTTCCACTTCCAGGCCACAATCCATCACTTGGGGTGGATTTTTACCTGTGGCTCCAGACCTGTGTAGACAAACATCTGCTAGTCTAAGAATGTGTTGTAGAAATGAGTATGCCTTTGAAGGGCATCACATCTAGCAGAGTTCTTTCTGGCTGGTTAGGGACACCTAAAAGTCGTCTAGAGGGAGACAAAGGTAGGGGCTTGAGGCAAGTCTTATCCCTTGCTTTGTGTGTGGCCAGCAAGACTGTTTCTTCCCCTTGAGTGAAGGGAAAACAGAATAGAGAAGGATGTAATAATCAAAGCATCAACAATAATGGGACTTCTGTGCCCCACATGTTCCCAGAACTTGGCCCTCACATGACCCCACAAAGCGGGTGCGGGAGCTAGAGGGGCTCTTCCTGACTATGAGACCTCATGCCATTGACTCCCAGATAGGGACATGTTGGGCTGGGTACTGTGTCCTCTCAGTTGCAGCATCCTGAGCCAACAGGCTAATGGGCTGGTGGGATGACGGTGAACTACAGGGGACCACACAGGGCTGGTGTCCACTCTGGGTGGGACCCTCCTATCTTGGGTCCAGATACTAAGCCAGGGGCTTATCTCGCAGTTTATGTGCAGGTGCTCTCTGTCCTGATCGTGTTTGTTGCAGGGATCTTCATCGGCGCCATCATTTACAGGTGGGTCTTCTTAGTTCTTCCATGTGGGAGAAAGGGTGTGGGGCAGACATGTGATTCCTGTTGCTAGTCCTCTCTCAGCCTGCCTCCCTCACCTACCTGCTGCTGCTCTTAATGATAAAAGTGACTCCCCAGCGTTCAGTGGGTGTTTGAGACCCCAAGAGCAGCACTGAGCTCACAGGCTCTGTCAGCCTCTGCAGCCACAGGTCCTGGGACGTCTTCTGCTGAAGCACTCAGAGATAGCACCTGGGACATCCCATGACTCATGGGAAGGGCTAAATGGGCTCTCCATTGTCCTTAAGCCCTGTTGTTGTGACAAAAATACCTAACACTACTAACCTAAAGGAGGGAGGGTTCGTTTTGGCTTACAGCTTGAGGGACGGGGCTGCCAACAGTTGGTTTTTACCACCCCCACCCCCCTGATAAATCTAATCTTGAAGTTCTATCAGATGTGCCCTTTGGCTTTGTCCTTTTTAGTGATTATAGATCCTAACAAGTTGATCATATTAACCACCACAAGCCCCACATGATGCTCTAAACCCTGGGCTGGGTCAGTCTGTGTAACGTGTGGGATGTCATTATTTGGGTGTGTCAGAGAGACACCCTTTCCATCATCGTCCCACACAGCTGGGTTCTGTCTGTGGGGCAGGGCTGATGTTGAGTTCAGCATCCACCTCTGGTTTCCCTGCTACTCTGGAGACTCTGTCCTGTGATTGGCACAGAGCCATGGAGAGGATTTACATACCTCACCTAGCAACCAACCCAGCTTTTCAGACAGGCTAACACAGTCTGTCTATAGCACAAGGTGTACTTTCTTCCTGGGTTTTGCCTTAGAGAGACTGAACTGAGACAGTGGAGCAGAGCATGTGGGCCTCACCGCTGAGCCTGTGTACAGGGTGGGAGGAGGAGCTTCTATTTCTAGCTGCTTGGCTGTGACCAAGGCTTTCTTCCCCAGGATAATACTGGAGAGTAGAAGAGAGCGGGAGATCTTGGTGGACTCCACACTGTCATCCAGGACCATCAAGGAGCATAAGAGATCTGTTTCAGAACCAGAGTCGATCAAACTTACCCTTCCAAGTTCCTCCAGGGAGACTGATGAGAGCGATATAGATGGTAGGATCCTGTGGGCCAAGTCCATCTCTGCCCTTGGGGTGTTGCACTCTTTACATTTGCTCAGTATCTTTGATGGCCCCCAACAATAATGACAAACACTGTTTTAGGCTGGGCTGGATTTCAGTGTAGCTAACTGTGGAGGGCCAGGGTTGGCATGTGTCAGTGCATGTCCTAGGGACAGTCCGGTAATACTTGCAGGTTTATCAAGGTCCTTCCTTGGGGCCACTGCAAGGGTGAGTGTGGCTGCTTCTGTTGAGGTAACGGCTGAAGAGGGAGGGACAGGAAGTAGTTCACTGCCCGCTCCTGTTCATGGGAGGCAGAGTCATGTGCTTGTCAGTGACTCTCAGGAGACTTGTCCCTTTTCCTGGGCCAGGTTAGAGAAAAGGATGTCTCAAACACTGCATCTTGTTGTGGAACGTGGGATAGAAAGGTCTGTCTTGCCTGATATCCGTCCCCATGGACATGGGTTCATGGAAGTCCCCAGGGAAGGTGAGACCAGAGGGCATCTGCTAGTCTGTGTACCCGAGACCGCCTGCAGGACATCTTTTCCTTGGTGCCTTCTGTCTTGAGACACGGGCTATGAAGACCTTCTACTAAGGCTTCAGTCCCCATGATGTCTTGGGAAACAAGGGTGGAACAGGCTACTCACCACTGGCTTCTGGGAAAATGCCTGCCATTTGTTTACTCCAAGCCCTTGATAAAATGTCCCAAAGGTGCCGAATGTCCCATTGGAGAAACACTCAGGTTTCCTCCCTGTTATCTAGCTTCTGTGACACTCTTAGAGCACGAAGAAACAGAAGATTAGTATGCGTAAGGAGGCAGAGCTGTGAATACGTCAGTGACATGTCCCCAGTGAATGCGTGTGATGGAGTGACCACCTGTGAGAAAAAAAAAATAAAGGTATTTGAGTGTTGCTTCTTGCTCTCGGCTGCCCCATTCCTGGCCATGCTACATCTTTTTTTTAAAAAGAATTATTTTATTAGTTCAAATTAGGAACAAGCTTGCTTCAGATATCAATCCCTTCTCCCTCTCCCTCCCCTTCCCCCCAACATCCCACCTGCCTCTAGCCATCCCCCCTCCACTCCCCAGGCAGGGTAAGGCCCTCAAAAGGGGCTCCCCAAAGTCTACCACATCATCCTGGGCCAGGCCTAGGCCCTTCCTGCCATGCTACATCTTAGGAGAAGGAGCGTGCCTTTGGGTGCAGGCAGGAGCCAGAGTTTGGTTTCCACAGCTCTGCCTGTTACTAACACTGAGACCACTAGACAAGGACTTTTGTGCTAGCACAGATGGGCCATATAGTCCCCTTTGCAGAAGACAGGGTGGGGTTGCCACACAGATTCAGGGAGTCTGTGACAACCAGTGAAGCTTTCTAAGGATCTGAGGGCTCTTCCGGGGAGGAGATAATCTTGTCACTGATGCTCCATCCATTTATAGCCATTCCACCCAAAGGTACGCAGTCTTCTCTCATGCCTACCTGTGATGAGAACTTCCTTAGGCTTCACAACCAGGGCCCAGAATGGGGGCACAGAGCGCCCATTGAATGCTTTTATGGGGTGGCTGGCCGGGAAGCCCTTCATCTTGGGCACTGGGTTCTTCCCCTTGGAACTGAGTAGCATCTATGAAGTTAGGGCCTTGGGCTCTGAACAGATGCACACAAGGCAGACTGACCAAACTCAGGGTTCCTGGAAGGTCACTTTGAGAAGTCAGGATGAAAACCCCTGGAGGCCCTCAGGTGTCTCTTGGCTGTGGGTGTGGAAGCTGCCCCCATTCCCTAGAGGCTTCTGTGGGGACTGAGGCAGAGAGGTTCTGCTGGCCCATCAGTTCTTACTGGTACCCAGTTGCTCTTGTCTCTCGGGTGTTCAGCATACCTTTGGAAAGGGACATGTATTCTAGGCCTTGCCTATAGCCAGCTCCCTGTTATCCCAGACTCTCTTTTATCACAAGGATGAACATGAACAGGTGCATCAAGGATGTGTCACAGTCCAGCGACTGCCATGAGTGAAGGTGACAGGTTGGACTTGGGTGGAAGCTGAAGGCCTTGCCTAGATGTTAGTATGCCTTTGGAGGCTTGTGACATGGGAAGCTGTTTCCTTTGGTCAAGGAGCAGTGTGGCACCCTCCCTGGTAGAATGGTTGTTGGAAGAGGTTTCCAAATCTTTCTATAGTTTCCACAGAAGAACACTTGAAACCTCAAGCTGTGGCTTACAGTGTACCTACATAATAACATCTAAGGGGCTGCCCCGCCATCATGAGGTACCAGTCACAAGTCCCCTTTGTGGTGACCCCTCTCTGCTAGAGCATCGCTTACACCCAGGTCACCTGTGTAGTTCTTAGTTGGAATCGTCAAGGAGCTGACCTGCACAAATGTATGGACACTGCTCAAAGATGTACCTGTCTGTCATCTGGGGCCTTATCACCCAGGAAATGTCTGTTATGTGGTGAATGTAGAACAGGGCCTTCCCAATTCAGGTCCCAGAAGACCCACTGCCCTGTCTATAGCACTCCGGGGACCAGTATACTGAGGATGGAGGGGTAGGGCTAAGGGGCCAGGGAACAGTCTTTCTGGGGACCGTGGGGGGTGCCAAACTTAGCTCACATGGGAGGGTGGTCAGTAGGGGGCTGTGTGAAGGATGGGCTGCTGTGGTATGATGAATGGCTTTTCCTTGAGTGACCTGTGCCCTGCCAGTGGGAGGGGGTGAATTCCACCTTCTCCAGAGTGTCTAGGAGTATGGCAGGTGTGGTCTCCACCCACAGTAAGTCAGTTAGAACTACTGAGATGGCTGAGGCCCTGGGTAGGAGTCAGGGCACCCGGTTCTCAATGCCAGCGAACAGGGTGTGATAGCTAACACTGTTAGTTTGATGGGGTTTGGAATGACTGAAAATCTAAGCCCCTGGACACATCTGTGATGTTGTCTGTAGGTTAGGTCAACTAAAGCAGGAAGACCCTCTCTGAATTTGGGCATCATTCCACAGGCTGGGGACAGTCCTGATAATAAAAGGAGAAAGCTTCCTGACTGTGGAGGCAATGTGACCAGTTGCCCCAAGCTCCTGCTGCTGTGACCTCCCACTAAGATGGACTGCACCCTCAAACTAGGAGCCAAAGCAAGCCCTTTTGTCCTTAGGTTGCTTTTCTAGGGTATTTGGTCCTAGTGACAAGATAACTTATATACACATAGGAACTGTTTGCTCACCTGGAAGGTAGATCGTGCATGCTGCAGCTGTGGACCAGGTCAGGGGTCTTCTCATACAGTAACCATCAGCCTGAGTTGACTGGGTTGATGCAGCCTCCTTGAGGTGTGGAGAGATTCCAGTCTTTGCTCTTCAGATGGGATGAAAGCAGATGTGAATGGGTGGATGGGTCCATTTGGTCAGCTAAAAGTCACCAGAATGCAAGGCTGGGTGAGGATTCCTTACCTGCTGTCTCTGGGCTGTGGCAATGGACTTGGGTTTGACTGGACCCTAACAGGCTGTTCTGGGTATGAGACCTTTAAGACTTGACTGGAATTCAATCTTCAGGACTCCCAAGTTCCCATCTTGCCACAGCCCACCTTGGGAAAGCTGTGCCTCTGTCACCATGACTACATATGGGATACATCCTCTTGGTGGTTTTTCTGACCTGTGAATGTTGGTCTGACAGAAGGGGACAGATTCTGCATTTTCTCATGTTGCCATTGGTTGTAGGTCACCTGGGAAAGGTGGAACTTAACATCATCAGCCCTTTGGGCAATATGGCTTCTATTCTTTGAGGGCAGATCTCAGACAAGGTGGCCAGTGTGACTTGTCTTGTGCTGTGAGGGTGGCTCATCAGACCTGCCCAAGGGGCCTCAGGGAACCGTGCTGGTGGCAACAACTGCTGCTACTTAGTGTGTTCCAGGATGGCCTCCCATCTCCCCACCTCTGTGGCCCTGTGCCTGTGACTTGCTGGGAGGTCAGTCAGGGAGGAGTGTGTAGTGCATCTTTCCGGGACACTGGGTACCGGGGTAAGGCTGTTGAAGGCCTTTCAATGGCTTTTTCTACTACAGCTGCTTCACCTCCTGAGTTCAGGACTGCTGAGGTTATTCAGCCAGGAGATGAGTGACCTAGAGTGAGATAAACGTAAAATCAAGACTGTCACTAGACCATGATGTACGAGATTGAAGTCGAGCTGTAGTCTGTAAGGTTAAGATACCTTTATTCAGATAAACACCAGCCAAACGCAAGCCAGAGTGTGCCCAGAGGCAGCAGGCTAGGGAGGCCAGAGAGCTCCCACGTGTCTGCCACCCCCTTAAGAACTCCCCACGAGTCATCCTGAGCCTCCCCTGACCACACCCTGGCAGGCATAGTCAATCACACCTGTACCTAGCTCCAAGGAGTCGGGGCCACAGTGTCTCCCTACAATTCCCCTTTTAGTCTAAAAGAGGATTAAAACTTAATAGTGTAAAGTATCCAAAATTAACGATCATAAAGGTGAAATACAAGAAGATATAATAATCTGCTATTGTACATCCTAACTATGTCTATTCCAGCTAAGCCCTAAAGTCATGTGAAAAGGGTGTCCAATTTGAACACCTCCTTCCAATCCCAACTCTAAACAATAAGAAAGTTATTCCTAACTACACTTACAGTACCCTAATAGACAATAATGGGGAATGGGGGCATCACATCTTCCAAGTTACTTCCTGCTGAAATGGGACGATGGTACCCTCAGGTGTCCTGTGGGAAGGAAATGTTAGTATAGTGAAAGTCTCTAATGGGTTATCTCTAGTCCATGTTAGATGGGATTTGCTTGATTGAAGATCTAGGTTGAAATCCTCAAGTTGATTGAAGCCAGTTCTCAAAGCTCTGGTCGGAGTGTCATTTGAAACGGAGTAAGTTGGATCCAGTGCAATTGAAGAGGTACGGCCCAATTCCTTTTCCGGAGCATCCAGGGGTTGTTGTCAGGCTGTATGGGACTCAAATATAAGTGTTAGCAGAGAAATGTTTGCTTGGATATATATGTATGATGGGAAAGGCAACCATGGGAAAATGACAGCTATGAGAGGGTGTAGGCCTTGAAAGAAAGAGCCAAGAAAAGACAAAAGATAGTCCTCAAAGTCTTCATTTATTCTGTATTATATCAATTGGCTTCTTGATATATTACAGAAACTCTAGAATTTAGTTAAACAACATGCTTGGATTTTAGGAGGAAAGCCAAATCTAACTCTAAATCCAGCATTGATTTAATTGAATAGGGACTAGAAAATAAAGAGAAATAAAGTTATTTGAGAGACAGCTGTAAAGTTTACCATATGGCACGTCCCTTTTGTTTGATGGTTATAGGTACCTTCTTTTCTTTAAGTATTTACCCATGCAGTGTCCTTTGACTTCCGGAGGTAGGGTTTCCTGTGAGGATAAAAACAAAGCACTTCCCATTCCTTTGGGAGGCTTTCATTTAGTTTATGAGATATACCTCAGTAAATACCTGTCGGTCATCCTTATCAAGAGGGTTGTCTTTTTCAACTCGAATCTTGATCAATTTTGATGGTATCCAAAGTTTTTCTTCTCCTGTGGAAACAAATGTAAAACCCCCAGCCCAACGTAACACATGTCCAGGCTTCCATACTGAGGTCAGCACATCTTTGAAGTACACTGGTTGATTCAGTTCAGCAGTGGTATGGGGCAGCAGGGCAGTGTGACCTCCAAGGGGCACACTCAGGACAGACCTAGGATGGTGAACTCAATGTTAAGTCACATGACTGTGGGAGGCATAGAACTTCCTGTAAGACAAGGTCAATTTCTAGAGTCATGTGAGGTGAAGGGACAGGGACTTTCTGCCCTTATCTGTAGTTTCTGCCCTTATCTGAAGATACCTGTGGGGGTGTCATATATGTGCATGTGCCTGTGCCCGTGTGTGTGTGTGTGTGTGTGTGTGTGTGTGTGTGTGTGTGTGTGTGTGTGACAGAGAGAGGGGGAAGCAGCGGGGGGAAGAGAATAACATTCTTAGGGCCTTCCAACTTTTGTTTGAAACATGGTCTGTCATTGGCTTGGGAGTTTGCTGACCACAGAGAGCTCAAGAATCCACATCTCTGCCTTCTATTTTGCCATCAGGACTCTCAGGCATGTGCCACCATGCCAACTTTTTAAATACGAATTTCAGTGGTCTGAGCTTAAGTCCTCATGCTTTTGGGGCAATCATTTTATCTGCCAAGCCATGTCTCCAACACCCCTAAAAGAAGACTTCTGATATATATTTTAAAAAGGACAAAAAATGATTTTCTAAAAAGCCAGGCAGGCCAAGCCTAGATTTTAAAGTTTGCAGAGGTGCACGCATGCATGCACGCGTGTGTGTGTGTGTGTGTGTGTGTGTGTGTGTGTGTGTGTGTGTGTGTGATATCAGTCTTCAGAGCAGACAAAGTGCAGGTTCCTATGTGAACAGTCTGAGGAACACTGTTGTGCTGTAACTAGTATAGGTTGCTCTATGGTTCTGTCCAGGGAAGTCACACACACACACACACACACACACACACACACACACACACACACACACACACACACACACACAGTTGGCACATGCCTTTTGTGTTCCCAGAGTGGTGTTCTCTGCCTACATGATCCTTTATTTTCTTTAATCAACAGTGAGATCTTCAGGAAGACACTGGTTCCTCTAGTACTTCGGACTCCTTAATTAGACTGCATCTTTCCTTTTGTGTTTTCTTTTCAGGGTGATCCAATTTTGAACAAAAAAGAGCTTTGCACATTTGCAACTCTTGCGCCAATTACATTCATGCTATCTCTTTTCCATATCGATGAAGCTGATAAAAATAGAAAAATTTAAGAGTCTTGTATCAAAGACGAGAGACCCCCTGTGCAAAATCCTTTTGTTCTGTGCCCTTTCTTCACTGTGTACTTATTAACACAGAAGGAATCCAAATCTTCCCCAAGGACTGAAGAATCATATCTCCTTTTCCAAGCTGGGTTTACCTCCTTCCGTATCCTCTCTCTGCTGATGGCTGGATACTTACACCCTTACTGGGTTGTGCTCTGTTTTCACCAGGTTCGTGATGAAAGTGGCAAACTCTATGGGATGCTTGGGACATCTTTCCTACCCCCCCATCTCATTTCTCACCCCATCCCCACTCCATATCCAACCTCATGCCCTGCTCCACGCCCACCTCATTCTTACCCCCTACCTTCCAACTCCTCTCAGCTGGATCCCTAGTGAAACCATCCCTCTTCATCCTTTAGGGACATTTGCTAATGAGCTTGTAGCTCCTTACTTGACCTGTTTGCAAAATGGTTTCTGGGAAACTCAAACCCCTGGAAATAAGCAGACCCATGTAAAGACATTGACTTAGGGATTTTACAGATGCTGTTAGCTATTGCGTGGGAATCAAGATTCGCTAGACTCAGTACAGGTTAAATGAGTGCACTTACACAAGAAACAGATGACTGCCGCAGGTTCCCGCACCAAGGATGCCGACCCTGCCACCCAGATGCCCTCCTCGCCCGAGCAGCAAGCAAGAGAGAGAGAGCACAGGTCCCAACCCCAGACCTAATCCTACTCTTGGTCATGGTCACTCCATGACCACGCCCAAACAGGCATGGTCACTACAGGTGCAGGGGTGGTGGTGAATATCTCACTATAATTCCCCTTTTAGTCTAAAGAAAAAGGTTTGGGCTTGATACAGAACTATATACAAAGATAGCAAATATCAAGTATGCTCTAGGAGAAGGAAATATAAGAACATACACATTTAAGACCTGTTGCCTGTGAAGCAACATAGAGCAAAAGGCAAGAACTACAGTTAGCCTTGCACCACAAGGTCATGGCAAAGCATTTGTTTATCATTTTTGTTTATCACCCAAATCAGTATGGTAATTACCTTTTTCGTTGAGGTAGCCAAAATACCGGGCTGAAGCAGGTTAAGGTGGTGAGGTACATTTGTCTTGGCACCCATTTTAACCGTTCAGTCCATCATGGCAGCAGAGGTACAGTGGCCAAGATGGCAGCAGTTGGTAGCTGCAAATTAGGCTTCAGGAGCAGAGAGCTCAAGCCAGAAGTGAGGCTGGATGGTAACTCTCAAAGGTTTCCCTCTAGTGACTCACCTCTGCCAGCCTCACTTCCGGATGCTGCAATTCCAGGGCCCCTGAAAGCAGCCTGGTGAGGAACAAGTCATGTGACTTAACATTGAGTTCATCATTCTAAGTCTGCCTGAGTGTGCCCCTTGGAGGTCACACTGCCCTGCTGCCCCATACCACTGAATCAACCAGTGTACTTCAAAGATGTACTGACCTCAGTATGGAAGCCTGGACATGTGTTAAGTCCTGCTGCATTACAAACTGTCCTAAGCCTGTGCACCAAAGGCACACCTGGGACTGAGTTCTCATTGTCTCCCTCTTCACTCTTACAGACATTTGCTGGTGGGCACACAGTTTCTTTTTCTTTTCTCTTCTTTTCTTTCCTTTCTCTCCCTCCCTTCCTTTCTTTTCAGACAGGGTTTCACCATGTAGCCCTGGCTGTCCTAGAACTCAATCTGTAGACCAGACTGGCCTCTGAATTTATAGATCCGCCTGTCTCTGTCTCCTGAGTTCTGGGATTAAAGGCATGTACTGCACCATCCAGCTAGCATGTTTGACCTGAGAATAACTCAAGGTTCTATATTCTGTCTCCTAAAGGTGATCTCCAAATCACATACATCCCCTGTCTCACAAAACAGGGCTTGTGTATGACTCCCATGCTGCCTTGGTGGAGCAGGCCAGGCTGACGTTAATTATTCTGGTCATGTCCATAATCACTCTGGGATAAACTATTGAGCCTGTTAATGGGTTCTGGCAAGCACAGGCACAGGTGTGTGTTGTGTGCCACATATACACGCTCTGAGTGTGTTTTGTACAGTCCAAAGAATGACTATAATAGTTGTTCTTTTGGTTATGAATAAGTGAGTTTATGAAGTATATAGCAAGCCAAATAAGAAATAGTGACAGACAGACAAGTAGCAAACATCATCAAATCAGGTGCTTAAAATATCCATCAGAAATCAACTGGGGAAGACTGTTGAGGCAACCAGCTGGAGTTCTGGGTAGTCCTGGGCACAGCAGAGGTCTCCCTGAATGAGGCTTCTGAGCAGAAGAACAAACGGCAACAGAGCAGATGCTACCATGTTGAACACTCACAACACGGAGCAGAAACCAGCGGGGATTTTGAGGCAGTCAGCTGAGTTCGTGACGGACCTTTATCTCCATGTCTGAGCTTCTTGTGGCTGCAGTTCTTGCTCCCCTTCCCTGCTGCAGACAGTCATAAGATGAACATGCTAACCTCAGTTGGAGTGGTTGGCCTCCCAGCTCTGCTCAAGGTATACTGTTCTCTTCCTTCCCTGTCAGAGTTCCGGGGCTGGCATATCTCTTGTTGCAGGGCCTTGAAAGACACTGAAACCAGCATGCTTGAATTAGAAATTAGAGGTGAAGGATTGCAACCCTTCTTCCAGAGCTGTCTTTTCAGTGAATTCAAACAGCTCATAACCAGTATAACATATATGGGAGGGTGCCGTGTTGTGCATCTACTGTGTGTGGTGGGAGGCCCTTGAGGACACACCTACCCCCCCATCCCTGCAAGGTTGGTTCCTTAGAGTCATGTGCCCAAGCCCCATGAGTGACTGCTGTTCTGGGTCCCACTGAGTTCCTGTGGTCCCTCCCACCAGTGTCTGATCTCCAGGCTTCCTGGGCAGAGCCGATGAGTACTGTTTGGATCCTCCCAGCCAGAGGCGCAGCTAGGTTTCTTTCCTGCTAGCCCTTTAGTCCCACAGCCCTTTAGTCCCAGTTAAAGACATTGAGGCTTATATAAATTATGAACTGTTTGGCCGATGGCTAAAGTTTCTTATTGGCTAGCTCTCTAAACTATTAACCCATTTCTTCTAATCTATATATCTCCATGTAGTCCTGGCTTACTAGTGATGCCCAGCCCTCTTGTTCCCTTGGCAGCTACATGGCTTCTTCTGGAGGCTCCTCTCCGCATCCCTCTTCCCAGAATTCTCCAAGTCTGGTAGCTCCGCCTATACTTTCTGCCTGGCTACTGGCCAATCAACAGTTTATTAAACCAATAAGAGAAATATACATTCACAGCATACAGAAGGACACTCCCCCATCACAGGGGTTAAATTCAGGCAAAGAAATAGAGGGACTATGCCCAAAGGGGGGATGCCCAAAGGAGGGCCTTGCATGGGTCTGCCACACTGGCACCAGTCAAGAGAAGCTGGGGTGGGGAGCCTGCAAGGGTGGCCCAGTGGCCACACCCTACGACAAACCAGAGAAGAGTGTGCATATCCTGTTCAGCCAAGTGTAACAATATTATCAGCTAAACTTGCGATCAACTCCACTGCTGACTGATGTCATGCTATGCAGCTTTTCCTGAGATCTCAGTGTACATTTTATACTGGGGAACTCCAGCTCAGACTGGCCAAATCTCATCATCTGAAGGGCAGGTATGAATCCTGCCCTGATCACAGTGCTTGGACTGATGATGTGACTCTTTCAGGTGGTTGGTCCCTGGGCGGGGTGGGGTGGTGGGGGTGGGGATGGGGTGGTGTTCATGGCCCTTCTCTGTGGGGAGCATGCAATTTCTCTTCCCCTTGTGGAAAGGATAATTTGGACTCATCCTTGTTGGAAGAATCAACTGTCAAAATTGGGTAGAATGTACTTGCTAAAGGGTTACATGATTCCTTAAGTTCTATCCCATCAGACTATTATATATATATATATATATATATATATATATATATATATTGTGTGTGTGTGTGTGTGTGTATGAAATACAGAGACTCCAGAAAGGAGTATAGTAAAAATCATCTGTTCATATCCCCATAATCCTAGTGACATGTGTCTGTTCTGTACCAGGAAAATTACAGATCAGTGATTTCTGAAGAAATTTATTTCTTGGGCTGTAGCTATGCCTTAGTGGTTAAGAACACTGGCTGCTGCTCTAGGGAATCTGAGTTCAAGTCCCAGCACCCACCTGGTGGCTCACAACATATTGGATATAAGGATACTTTGATGCTATGTGAATTGTATTTTGATTTCCTTCATTCTCCAGAAATGAATGTGGGAAGGGAAGTGACCTCTAAATGCCCTGGACAATTGCATTAACAGATGATGTAGGCCAACCCAGAAGAGCATGGAGAACATGAAACTAGGCAATGTTCTTGACCTCAGGGGAAGGGCAGAGCCGAGGTTGCACTGTGCCGCATGGGCCATGGCTCCATCAGCGGAGAAGAGACAGTGGAGCCCAACAAGAACTTGGTGATTCTTGGTGGGCAGTGCACTGAGAGTCCTGGGAGGGTGGGTCTGAGAAGGGCTGTGTGAAGGTGGAAGGCCAGGAACTCTGCTTTAAAAGCAGCCCTGTGCTTCTGGCGGAGCAACACAAATGTCTGCAGAAAAACCTCACACTGTGTTTTGGTTTTGTTCCATGCTGCAAAGTCTGCTGAAACTTCACAATGGAGAAATTTCTGGAAAACCCTCAGGGCGAGGAAATAATACTTCTGGCTATACAGTACCTGACAGATTATGTAATGAATCCATTGTCCTCACCTGTCTGGGAATGAAAACATTTATTCTGGTGGTAAAGGTGGCACACACTATAATCCCATCTTTTGATGGAGCAAAGAAAAGTTGGGTTATTTTTAGATAATGAACTTGCTGATCAGTCTGGATTTGGACCCAGGATGTGGAGCCTGCCTTCATCTAGTATAAAATGCTCTGGGTTCTTGGTCTAGGGAGGTCAACATCTTAGGACCTATGCTTCCATGGAGGGTTTTCAGGATTGCAAGCAGATGGATCACAAAGAAGAATCTTGGTCTCTGCCCTTTAATGGAGTTATATGTGGGCATTTGCATGAAGGTCACCATGTCCTGTGGCTTTTACTTCTTGGTCTGTACAGGTTGGAGGTCCTGTCACTCTGCCAGGGAAATACCTGTGATTGGAGGGAGGTCTAAGCAATGCATGGAACTATGCTGCATGGTCCACACAAGTACAGTGCTCACCATTGTCATGAAGGGAATTGGTATTGTGGGTGGCACGGGCAAGGTCATGTGGCCTTCTGGGGTCTGGAGGTGGGAGCAGAGACTTGTTCTGGCCTGGTCACTGCGGAGGAGTTTGAGGAAACACCGGGTCAGTCCTTTGAGATGAAGGAAGAAAACCAGTGTTTACAGTGTCTGCCACATGCCAGGCAGCCTATGAAATATAGGCAGAAGACACAGTGATATTTGATGGTAGGGGTACAAACACTACTAAAATCCTGTAGGTGCCTGGAGACCACCAACAGGGGAGAAGAAGGGACAAGGCCTAGAAACTGGCCTGTGGGAATCATTCTGCAGATGTGGTTAAAGTGTTAAACTTAAGATGGATGATTATCCTGGGCCTTCCAGGTAGGGCCAACCTAACCACTGGGTCCCTAAGAGTGGAGCCCTCCTTGTAATGTATGTGTCGTGGGATTTTGATCTGTTTATCCAATGACTTCGGGCAACAGGCTCTAGGGCATGGTCTTGTCTGCTCCATGACAACTGATAAGTAGAGGGGGAAGGGTCTTGCTCTCTCTGAATTGAGACAGAACCCTTAGCCTCCACTCTCAGGACCCAGGAACTCTCCATTCAGGCAGTCATGAAGACAGTATGACTTTAGGGATGAGTGGAAAGAAAGGACTAGAAAGACTGGGGCAAGTGTCTGTCAGCATCAGCTGATCCCAGCCTCATTGTGTTATCAATGAGGCCACATTACATTGTCATGACCATTTGTGGGCCTCTTAGCTCCATGCTTGAATGATCACCCATGGCAACAGCTTACCTCAGGGATAGGCATGAGCTAGAGTCTACCTTATAGAAAGAAGCCCAAGACTACAGTGGATGCTGAAGCTCGGCAGGCTGGGGGCGAAGGTTGCTGCTTCGAGATTCATCGTGGCCATCATGCAAGGGATGTGGTTATGGTGTGACCTGGCCTTTGGACTTGCAACTTTCAGGCCTGAATTGTGCTTGCCTGTCACTTTAGAATTCTGTCTCTCTGAGAAGGGGCACAGCTTTACATACACCTTTAACAGGTTTTCTGTAAATGCTATGAATGGTGCCATGGTGACCTCTGTGACATGGTGACACTGTGCCTGACCTGTGCCTGACCTGTGCCATGCACTGGCTGCTCAGGTACCTACTGCATGACTCTGTAGAGATGTG
The DNA here is from genome assembly GCF_003668045.3 of Cricetulus griseus. Lineage (NCBI taxonomy): Eukaryota > Metazoa > Chordata > Mammalia > Rodentia > Cricetidae > Cricetulus > Cricetulus griseus. The sequence continues at coordinate 68,801,101 of NW_023276807.1, read as the reverse complement.
ATGGGACATGGCCTGTCTGACACCTGTGGGTCCTCTTACATTAATTTGAGTGAGTCATATGGCTGTGACAGAAGAAGTGTTCCAGCTGGTGGTGCCATCTTGGGGGAGGGGTGCTGTGGAAACTTTAGGATAGAGGGGACATCAGTTGCATTAGTGGGTCACTGTGTGAGGTCCTTTCAGGTTGACCCACTTGTGCCTTCTGCTTCCTGGTCTGTGGTGTGAAAAGTCTCAGTGACACATGTTCACTGCCATGCACTGAGAAGCTCTGTCAAGCATTCCGTACCAGGGTGCTTGCCAAAGTGAATTTTCCTTCCTTTAAATTGTTCCTGTCTTGTGTCATGGTCACAGTGACACAGAACAAACAAGACAAGGAATTGGAAACAGCAATGAGGGGTTGTTGCTATGATGAGTCGATTATGTGGGTCTTAAGTGTTCAGAATTGGTTTGGTGGAGGAATTTGGAAGAGTTTGGCCATATGAATTAGAGAAACTACAGAACGGTCTAAGCAGAGCTTAATGGTAAATTCTGGTGTGGAGTTTAGGGAGGCTGAGTTGAATAGTAAGGGACTAAATTTGGTAGAGGAAATTAATTACAGAGCATCATAGCATTCAGGCTGTGGCATGGTCATCACTGGTTGCATTTAGCTAGGTTTACAGTGTGAGTTGGGAGCTGAGAGTGAAGCAGAAAAATGTGCAAGTTGTCTGGTACTGGGATATGTTTAAGTTCATGGACAGAAAGATTAGCACCGTTGAAAAGAAGCTGAGCAATGTACACTAGGAAAGTGGGAAAGGAATTGGAAAGACTCAGCCTATTGCAGGCTCCAGGGCATAAAGATGAATTTATTTGAAAGGCTTTTACTCTGTTCACACAAGGCCTCATAAGGAAGTATTTTCCTGGATTTAGTCACCGGAACACTATTAAATGGTCTTTAGACCACCACATCTGTGATCCAAGATCCCAGCCACTGCTTGGTGCTGTCTGCATGGTGCTGGTTTTGTAGCCATGGAGAATGAAAAACTTATAGGGCCATGATGGTATGAGTCCATGATGATTTCATGATGCCTTTAGGCAGGCAAGGCCATGTGTTGGATCTCCTCTGAGGAGCCTCTGGAGGGTACGGTATGAACCATTGTGGGTCCAGTTTAAGTCAAATGGAGACTTCAGGATGCTGCAGATGTGAACTGTCCAGGATACTGGGGATGCTGTGCTGTCCAGGATGCTGCATATGTGCACTGTCCAGGATGCTGGGGATGATGCACTGTCCAGGATGCTGGGGATGATGCACTGTCCAGGATGCTGGGGATGCTGCACTATCCAGGATGCTGGGGATGCTGCACTGTCCAGGATGCTGAAGATGCCACACTGTCCAGGATGCTGGAGATGCTGTGCTTTCCAGGATGCCACACTGTCCAGGATGCTGGGGATGCTGCACTATCCAGGATGCTGGGGATGCTGCACTGTCCAGGATGCTGGGGGTGCTGCACTGTGAGATAAGAACAGTGATGCACAAGTGGAGCCAGTTCCAAAGAGAGGTCAGATGCGCTGCATCAGGGATGGGGTTGCCCAAGGTCACCATGTGCTCTGGATACTGGACAGGAAGATACTGGATTTAATGCTTTCCCAGGTGGTTTTGGTCTTGCCTTTACCTTATCTTTTCTTGCTGTCATCCCGCCCTCCCTTTTGGAATGGGAATGCTTAGTCTGTGCTTTTGAAATTGGAGATAGGTGACTTTATTTGGGAGCCACAAGTGTGTGTGTGTGTGTGTGTGTGTGTGTGTGTGTGTGTGATATTTTCAGTCTGAATGCAGGCTCTTGTTTAAATATTTGCCTCTTGGGGGCTGTAGGACCTTCAGAAGTGTCTAATTGGCAGAATTGAGTCAATGGAGATAGCTTTGATGGTTATATCTGACTCCCATTTCTCAAATGTTCTTTGCTGTGATGTTGCCATGAAGTGGGCAGCTCCATCTTGATGGACTCCACTGCTGTGATGGATTGAAACCCTTCGACACAGTGAACCCCAGACACACTTTTAATCCTGTAAGTTGTTTGTATCAAGTACTGATGCCAAAATAACCAATGTAACAAACAGAAATTCATTCAGAATGCACCATAGAACTGAGTTCTGGAAATACAAACTCTCAAGTAAACTACAAAATCTCTGAAGATAGAAGTGTTAATCTTCCTGATTTCAGATTAGGCTTCTTAGATGAATCCACAAAGCACAACTCAAAAAAATTAATAAGCCAGACTATTAAAATTAAACATGTTTTTCTATTGCAAGTGACATCACTAAGTAAAAAGAAAACCCTCAGAAGGGCAGAAATATTTGCAAATCACATTTTTATAAAGGGCTTTTATCTGGAATACATGAAGAATTCTTGTCATGTGTTAATAAAAAATAATGACTTACAAATTAGCAAAAGATCTACGTGGATTTTAAAGAGGACTATTCAGAGGGCAACTATACACATTGTCATAAGTGTGCCATGGTGATAATGGCACACTCAATGCCATTATCACTAAGGAAATGTAACTTAAAATTTGGTGAAACACAATGCCACACCTACTGGCATGGCCATACTGAAATATAGACAATAGCAATTGTTGGCAAGAATGTGGAAGGTGAAACTCTCCTGCCTTGCTGGTGGGAACATAAACGGTGGAGTTGCTTTGGAAAACACTTTTGACAGTTCTTTAGAATGCTAGCCCAAGTGGCTACAACAAACCATGGAATCCAGGTGGCCTACAAACAACAGAAATGTATTCTCTTGGTTTTGGAGTCTGAAGTTCATGATCATGACACTGGCGGATTTGGCGTTGGTGGGGGCCTGATTCCCAGTTTATAGATGCTGTGTTCTGTACTGCCTATGTATATGGGGGTGGGGAGCCCTGGAAAGCCTGGATTTCACCACCACACTCCACCTTTGTGACTTAACCATTTCTCAGGGCCCCAGATGCGAACACACTGAGATTCAGGTTTTAATATACACATTGCAAGGGTGACACAGACATGATGGATGCTCCTGATTACTACTCAGTATTCTTAGAGTTGGAAATCTACAACCATGCAAAGCCTAGTGGTTCAGTCTAGCTACTGTTCACCTCAGAGGCAGATGTGAGAGTGGGGAGCCATCAGGTGACCTGGCTGCCAGTGTGCAAGCTGTGTGTGTGGAATGGGTATGAGGTGTGTACCTGGAGCTCGCAGATGGCAAGTTTGGGAGCAGAATTAATATCCTGGCTGCATTATCAACTACTACTGAAAACCAATGTCTATTCTCAGTCTTTTAAGCTGTTTCTGAGTCTTTTTGGATCATGGCCATCCTTGTCTGTGACACTCCTTGCTTTTCCCTCTGGTTTCTTCACTACTTCATTCCTGGTGTTGGCCTTGGCTCATGTCACCTGTATCACCCCCTTTCTCCCTTCTCTCTTCTGCCCCTCCATTCCTTCATTTGTTTCTTTCCTTCTTTCTCCTTTACTTTTCCCTATCTTCTGATTTAAAATCATCATCATATAATCATCACATCATCACCGTCATCTTCATCCTCCTCCTCCTCAACACATCATTGTCACATCACCATCATCACATCATCATCACCATCATCACATCATCATCACCATCATTACATCATCATTACATCATCACATCATCATTACATCATCATCACATCATCATCATCATCACATCATTACATCATCATCACCATCATTACATCATCATCACCATCATTACATCATCACATCATCATCACATCATCATTACATCATCACCATCACCATCATCACCATCATTACATCATCATCACCATCATTACATCATTATCACATCATCACCATCATCACCATCATCACATCACCATCATCACCATCATCACCATCATTACCATCATCATTACATCATCATCACCATCACCATCATCACCATCATTACCATCATCATTACATCATCATCATCATTACATCATCATCACCATCACCATCATCATCACCATCATTACATCATCATCATCATCACCATTACATCATCATCACATCATCATCATCACCATCATTACCATCATCACATCATCACTGTTATCACATCATCACCATCATAATCACCATCATTACATCATCACATCATCATCACCATCATTACATCATCATCATATCATCACCATCATTGCATCATCATCACCATCATCACCATCACATCACCATCATGACATCACTATCATCACATTACTGTCATGATTACATAATTAGCATCATCACATCATCATTACATCACTACCATTATCATCGTGTCACCATCATTATATCATCATCATCGTGGGACCACTCATGCCATGGCATGCATGTGGAGGTCAGAGGAGAACTATGTGGAGTTGGTTCTCTCCTTGTATTTTTATGTGGGTTCTAGACATTGCACTCATACCACCAAGCTTGCATGGCAAGTACCTTTATTCACTGAGCCATCTTGCTGACCAGCCTCCTCCTGTTATTCTTAAGTTAGAGCCTGGTTTCAGCAGCCTGGGAGTATAGATGTCCCTTCCTTATTCCTGGGTGATGGTACTATTGCTGTGTTCTGGCATAGTTGGAACTCGGTGTCTAGAACCCTGGAAACACACTCAACCTCATATGCTGACCAGCCCAGCACACTGACCCACCCTGCTGCCCTGGAGGAAGGGCCCTGTCCATTTCCACAGCCTTGCTCCTCAGCTCTGAGGGTCTCCCTGCACCGCTCCGCAGTTGGTTTTTTAAATCAGTCATTTATCTCTCCTGCTTCAAATGACTCCCCAAATGTTGCTTTATCAAGCTGTGTGCTGCTTGCCATTGATGGCAGATGTGCACTGCTTCTCGCTTGGCCTTCTTAAAGGGCCAATCACTATGGTAACCACATTACAGAGAATTGCTTTGTCTCCTTAAAATACCCTTCAGAGAAAGGTCATTCTGTATTAACATCTCCAGCAAAGCCAGCCATGTTCTCAGCTTTGTGCCTCTCATCACTGTGTGCTGTTCTGTGCCCATGTTTTCTGTCATGTCATTTTAAGAAACTCAAAACAGGGTGAAATATTGAAAATAGAAAGACTCTGATGCTAAGAGGGGCTGTGAGCTGCTGGGTGAAAAGAAAGGGCCTCTTTGGCTGTGGTCCTTACACGGAAAGCTTTTTTGGCTCCCAGTCTGCTGGCTGCTGCCCTGTTCCTGTGTGAAATGAGACAGGACACCCAGCTGTCATCGAGGTCAGAGGCTCATACAAAGGGCAAGGAGGTTGCAGAGGTCCTGGCTTACACCGCGCCACTCTAAGCATGACTGACTGTGGGATGTTTCCTTTGTTTCTCTCCTTTGAACCCCTGGCACTGACAGAGCCCTTTCTTGGCCACTGGGTTCTGTCTTTTAGAATGAGAGATGCTGGGCAGTTTGACCCTTTGCTTCTTTCTCTGGCAGGAAAGACGCAGAGGCCTCCAGTCCTGGAAGCCTTTTCTATCTATGTGGGCCCAGGAGCAACCCCTCCTATCCAGAGCTGCTCTGTGTCACCCCTGCCTCTGCCCCTCTTGTGTAAGCAAAGTGTGACTGCAAGCAGTCCCATTCCCACCTCCTGCCCTCTGTGTGAAGACAGTATGACTGCATACAGTCCCATTCCCACCCCTGCCCTCTGCCCTCTGTCTGAACACAGTGTGAGTGTACACAGTCCTATTCCCACCCTTACTCTCTGTCCTCTGAGAATAGTATGACTGCACACAGTCCCATTCACCCCTATCCTCTGCCCTCTGAGCATAGTGTGACTACACACAGCACCATCCCCACCCCTGCCTTCTGTGAGCACAGTGTAACAATAGGTAACCCTGTTCCCACCTCTGCTTCTATCTCTTCCATGGGAGATGAGTGTGACCACATGCAGTTTCAGCAGTTCTGTCACAGTGTGGGCTGACCCACCTTGTCCCCAATCCTGTCCATCACCCAAGGGTCAGCTCCTTACTCCTGAGCTGTCCTTGAGTAGCCACTAGCTTCTCAAAAAGTGGTGTCTATGGTTTCCACATCATGCCCAGGTCCTTCCAAGTGATGTGTAGCTTCCTCCTTTATTTTTGGAGACAGGGTCTCCCTTGTCACCTCGGCTGCTCTGGAGTTCATGGGCTCAAGCAGTCCTGCCTCCATGTTCCTGATGTCTGGGGTCAGAGGCCTGAGCTACCACCCCCGGTGCTTTACAGTTCCAAGAGCCACAGGTCTTAGGAACCCAGCAGGGAAACTGAACCCCAGAGAAGCCACACAGGGGCCCCCAGACCAGCAAGTGAAAATCAGGGCTCCCATGATCTCCATTTGCCAGTTTATATGTCAGATATGTCACAAGCGTTGCCACCTGCATCTTTGTTCTCCTGCCTCATAGTCCCTTAACCTGTGACCCATCTCCCACTGTCACAGTAACACCCACGGCTCCTGTCTCTCTCCGCATCTCTAATCCCTCTGTCTTGTCTCCCCATCTGTCTCTCTTCCTTCATCCCTCCCTCCCTCCCTCCCTTTATGTCTCTCTCCACATTTCTATCTCCCTCTCTCTCCTTGCTGTATTACTCTTGTCTGTCTGTCTGTCTTTATGCCTCTCTGTTGGAACTCTGTTCAAGAATGGAATCTGGTGAGAATTCTGAGTGCTTGGGAGAAAACTTCAGGAAACTAGGACAAGAGTCCTGTGACCTCAGTTTCTTCAAAAACACAGAATTGCTCTTGGGTTATGCTTTCATGCCCCGCCCAGGTATAGAGGATAGGAGTGAGTTAGCGTTAGATTATTCATCACAACTGGCTATTGTTATTTGTTCATATGCCTCTACGAACAAACATGTTTATGCCATGTGTGGCTTGTCCTTGTGATTGTACCGTTTACTCAGGTGACTCCTTTTAACCCCCAGAGTATAAACTGTCTGATGCTCTGAATAAAGTCAGCTATTGCATGAGACTTTAGTCCACCTTGTTTCTAGGCCTGGCTCTCCCAGGTTCACATCACTGACTAGAGAAGTAAACACCTTTCTCCCTCTGTCCCCCCTCCCTCTATATCTCTCTGCCTCTCTGTCACTGTCATGCAAATGATTCTTGGACAACTTTCAAATACCTCCAGTTTTACTACTGCCCTGTCATCACCCTCAACACTCAGCCACACTTCATATTTCGACTTACTCTGTTGTCCCCAAACATCTTTTTCATATGCTGACCCATGGAAGAATGGTTGAGGGCTACAAGTTGCGTTCCTTATGATGGGCCTCTATATTCTTGTGAGCTAATAGTGTGCCCGCTGCCTTTTTTCTCAAGCTAACAGCAGTGTGGGGTTCCCTGAGGTCTGGACTGTGTCACTTGCCCTTGTGGTTTCACTTAGGGTGAGCGTCTTGTAGGATGCCTCATGGGTGATGTCCTGTGGTCCTGTTTCACTTGTTAAGAACATGTGACCCCTTAGTAAGTATGATCATTTGGGTAAGATGGGTGTCAGAGTTCTGCGGGAAAATTATTTTTTCTTTTTGAAGTAGCAAGGTCCTATGGGATGCTGGGGTGAGCCACGTGAATAGCCTGACCAGAGATTTCAGCCCCTGTCTTCAAGGCCACAGAGTAGAGCTATTCTATTCCTCTGGCTGTTTCTATAAAGAATGACATTTCTTTATAGAAGAAATGTCTGTGTGGTGGCACAGATCAACAAGCCCAGCACTTGGGAGGCTGAGGCAGGGGGATGATGGGCTGGAGGCCACCTTGGGGCATACAGCAAGTTCCTGGCCAGGCAAGGGTCATAGGGTCATAGCTGGGGTCCTCTCTCACAAAAAGAAAAGAGAAAGAACGGACACCCCCCACCACCACTTTGAAAACAAAGCAAAACAAAACAGTTCATTATGGATGCAAGGGCTCGCTGCCACCGCCAAGTTCACGCCCCACTTACCACATTGTTCTTTCTGATGATGGAATTGTCTGGCATGCCTACAGAGCCTCTTCAGTCAGCATGCTGAGTGGGATGCCCTCAGCCCTGGATAAAGCTCCCCTTTCTCAAGCTCCTCCATCTGGCCCACAGAAGCCTGGAAGGAGTTGACTCTCTAAGAAGCCCTGATGCCATGAGTGGGGAAGGTACTTAGAAAAAGCCCCGGGCCCTGGGGTGCTGGTTTCTGCTGGGGGTAGAATATCAGAACGGGAAGTGCTGGGACCTTACCAACTGTGCCATGGAAGCCCAGTCCCAGCCACTCACTCTTCACTTACTCTTTTACAGGCTCTTGGTATCTGTAAAAGAGCCTATTTCATGTGTTCTCACTGCGTGCTGATTCTGGGAATCGAACCCAGGTCCTCTGTAAAAGCAGCTAGTGTTCCCTGCTGACCCAGTGAAATTACTTTCTATAGTCTGTATGTAATCCCTTATTTAACTCTATATGTACGAAAGGACAGTAATATGTAGATATGTATTTTACACATATCTACAGATATTTAAATTTGTATTTTGCTTTAACATAAAACTGCATCCTGGAATTACTATTGACTCAATATCATCTTATGGATCTATTCCTTTTTTATAATTGCACTTCCCTGTCTGTGGTCATTCTACAGTTTGTGTAGCTAGCTGGCTAAGGATAGGACCTTTGTGGAGATGATTTTTCAGGGCTATGTCTTAGAAGCATGTCCCTGGCCAAAGGAATGCTACTTCTTACCACAGTCTATGGGAGTCTATGGTGGCAGACAGGAAGTAGATGGTAGTTGGAACCGGGGGACAGGCTAATAGCTTTTAAAGCAACTAGCTGCTACTGCTGACCCCCACTGCTTAAAGGCTACAGGGCTTCCAAAATAATATCAGCATCTGGGAAGCAAGGGATCACCTGAGCCCAGGGGAGGCATTTCACATGTAAACCACTTGGGACTGGAGAGGTGACTCAGTGGTTAAGAACACCAGAGGTCCTGAGTTCAATTCCCAGTGGCCACATGGTGGCTTGCATGTAAACCACTATAGGTTAAGTACATGTGTTTCTTTGGCAATTATGAAAACCTTCCATGAGATACTGAAATATCATATCCCCAACCCCATCCAACACTGCATGTGAGGCTTTGCCCAGGGGTCTTGCCCACAGATCTGTGGTCAGATTTTTCATTTTCATCCCCAAACTGGTTAGGGAGATGTGGCATGGTAGGTGTCTGTGAGGGAAGCTAAACATCTTTTTCACACAGCAGATCCCTTCATATGCTGACTTGTGAGTGCTGTTTATATGTGTGCCTATTTCCTGTTGGACTTTTAACCTGTTGGTTCTTCTGTTTTAAACAGTGGTTTATATATTCACTTCTGTATGTGGGAGATGATGCAGATGGTTTCCTATCCATTTCTCTTGTTAACTGACTTGTTGACAGTGTTTTTCTGACATTAGAAGTGCCTTAAGTTTCACTCCCAGGAAGGAGGAGTTGAGGAACCTGTGGGATAGCTATGGGAGCTAGCCTCAGGGAGAGGTGGCTATTCCATGTCTCCTGAAAGTGCCACAGTCTCATCTTAGCATTGTCCTGTCTGCTGTGGCCACTGCCCTGGCACACGTGCTGGCTTCCCGTTTTCATGTGTTTTCTCTTTTGTTAGTCGGTGTCTTTATATCAGGATTTATCTAGTCTCCCATTCTTCCTTATTCACCTATTTATCCCTATCAGTATGGACTCATGGATATTTACTGTACGTTATTGGCCGTTATACCAGTGTTATCCACACAGATGTTCTGGTTGCTTAGCTCTGGCATTCTTTCCTGAGGGTTCTGGGGGGCATCTTGCATCTTCTCTTACCTCCTCCTATCTGTGTGTGTCCTTCCTTCTGGTGCTATAAGATTTCCATATTCTTCACTCTTGCTCCTAACCTGGAAACTTCTATGTCTTAAGGAACCCTTGGGTCAGAGGGTGGTGTTAAAATACAGTCTGGGCCCCCAGCACTCCCAAAGCTGCCTTCTGTCCTTCAGGACATAGTTTTTTTTTTCCTTACTTCTCCCATCCCATTGCATATATATTAAAAAAGCCTATAGTGGAAGACACTAGGAACATACAAAGAAATGGACATTGACCCATGCCACATGTCAGTGAATCATTGTAGTTCTTTCAATAATCACTTGCTTGTCTTGCTTTCTTTCTCAAGCAACGCTGAACAAAAGGAGTCAGTAGAGAGATTGGAAGTCTCTGAACCTGGTGGGGGTCTCAGCCAAAGTTCCCAGAAGAAGCCACACCCATTGTCTAAGAGTCTTCAAGGCTGGTTGATTAGAACTTCATGATAGTGGAGAGCTGGGCTGCTTTAGGTCCAGAGACAAATTGTCTCAGGCCATCGTTAGTCCTCTTCATAGCTACTCATTGCCCACCTCTGGGTCTGACCTAGCATCCTTGTGGCTATCAGGGTAAACCTTTGTAATGTATTTATAGCTTGGAATAGACCCCTTCGTATCTACCAACCTGAAAGCTGAGAGTGTCTCTGTAGCATCCGAGGCCTCTCGCAGAGATCTCCTGGCCTTGCTGTAGCCCAGGATGTCCCCACCAGTGGCAAGTGTGTTGATTTATGACTGTCTTTTGTTTTGTGGCTGCAAGATGCACTGCACCTTTCCTGCTGTGGTTCTGCTGCTTCTGTCCTTTTTCCTTGTCTGTGATCACTCGGTGCAGAGGGGGAACATGGCAAGGACCTCCCCCCTCCTGGGTGCAGGTGAAAGCTGCCATGTGCACTGCTGTCTCTGGCCTCTTCTTATCTTCATGCCCCATGGCCATTCTCACCTCATCCCCTCAGCTTGTCCACCTGAAGCACTTGTGTCCTAGAGGGGTCATTAGCTGCTGTAAAAATGTCCTTTCTGGGAAATTTGCTCCTTTCTCTCCCAGTGGAAGCAAACTGAGTCCAGGGACTCATTTTTCTGGTGAGGGTGCTCCTGGGTCTATGTGAACTGGCGCGAGGGAGGTGGCTTGGAGGAGACTGCTGAAGAGGACGGGGGAGTGCTGTAGCCAGGCCCTGCCATGGGTGCCAACTCACCACGACGGGTGCCTGCCACTGATAGCGAGCTGTGCGATGACATTCTGACACTGTCTCTCAAAAAGGAGAGGGTGGCGCGGAGGAGCCGAGGAGGCTCATTTAATCGGGAAGCCAGCTGAGATCCGAGGCGCCAGGCTTGGGAGCTGCGCTTCCAGGCACAATGGCACTGGCTGAAGGTTGTATATAAGGTGGCCTTATTAAAGTGACAAGGCAATTTAATTCCTTTGTGCGCAATGATTCTACTTCATTGATTTACAATAGGAAGGGTATAATTTTGCTAGTGTTGGCAAAAAGCTCAAATGTCAGGCTTTTCAAATTGCCACACTCGCCTTGTTCAGGATGAATAATGAGTAAGTCACCTTTTGTCTACAGTTAAATATTCTTGAATAAATACAAAGAACATAAAAGACATAAATGATTGCCTGATTTATATTTAAAATAAAGATCAACATTGTGATAAATGGTCGAAAACGCTGTGTGTGCTGCAATATACCTCTTCTGATAGTTACGTTATCAATTAGGGGGCAACCGGGTGGAGATGGCAATGGGGCACACACCCGCTCTCTTGATACCCATGGCTCTGAGGCAGGTTTAGGGTCTCTGGAGAAAGGAGCTGGGGCCAGGGCAGCACCCTGCTTGCCTCAACCCTCCATAGCCCACAGGCTGACTCGGTTCCTCACAGAGGCACGAACCGAGCTGTGCTCATTATGCTTGTCAGAGAGGGGTGCTTTTGTTGGGCAGGGGAACCACCATCTGTCTCTCCTTCAAAGGGTGATGATAAGAAACACAAGACAGGACAGAGGGTGCTCCACCAGGAAAAAACCAAACCAAACCAAACTAAACAAAAGCAAAAAGCCTCATCCCTGGAGAGGTAACTCAGGGAAGGAAGGGTGCTAGGTGAGGAGCCGGCAGTTGCTCCCCTGTCATCTCCTGTCATGAGGCTGCTCATACCTCAGAGTGATGAGAATGTGGTGTGTATGCACCTCAGTCAAGGTTCCCCAGCCATCTGGAATTACACACAGAAAGACATAGGGGAGAGAGAGGTGGGCACACACACACACACACACACACACACACACACACACACACACACACACACGAGAGAGAGAGAGAGAGAGAGAGAGAGAGAGAGAGAGAGAGAGAGAGAGGAGAGAGAGAGAGACAGACACAGAGACACACAGAGACACACAGAGAGACAGAGACAGATGACAGATACACAGAGACAGACACACACTAAGACAGAGACACAGAGAGAGAGCCACAGAGAGACAGACAGACAGAGTCAGACACACACAGACAGAGAGACAAAGGCAGAGACTGTGAACAGTCAAGAGAGAAGAAGCCATGAACGTTGTGGTCTCTATGTTATATGTGGTTGGAGGCAAATTCATTCTTCCTCAGGAGAGTGAGTTTGAAGGCTTTTTCACTACACCTATTAGTCTGTGTCGATAGATTCAATGATGAGCCCTGTCACTCCAATGTGTCCCGGGGTGGTGTCATCAAGGGTTATCCTAGAAGGGGGAATCTACCTTCTCAGCAAAGTGACTGGGTGGCTGTGTGTCCCTGGGCTGGTCACTTGCTTCTCTGATGTCTTTATCTTCATCTGTCAGCATGCCTGAGCCCCATCAGCAGTTCTATGAACATTAATGATCTGACTATGGGCCAGCCTTTTGGGATACTATCAGAACCCAGTACCCCTGCTGGGTTTTACACACACATCTAGAAATACTCATTTGTTTTTGCCGCGGTGAGGATGGAACCCCAGACTTCACACATGCTGGCAAGTTCTTCCCCAGTGGGTTGCATCCCCAGTCCCAGAAATGAACCTTTTAATGTTCAGTGATTACAAAGGTTTTAATTGGTGAATCTTGTACATTTTGTTATTTTAAAATAAAAGTTATATTTCTCTTTTAAAGGTGTCTGAATTGATAGTAATACTCAAGTAGTTCGTCACCAGTAATTGTCCTATTAAGGGCATAAGGTGGCATGCCTGTAATCTTGCACTTGAAAAGCTGAGGCAGGAGGATTGTGAGTTAGGGGCTAGCCTGGGCTTCATAGCGAGACCCTACCTCAACTCCCCTCAAGTAAAAAAAAAAAAAAACAAAAAGCAAAAAAACAAAAAAACTTCAAACCCAAACAAAACCCAAAACTAAGCAAGCACTTCCATAACAGAATGTGACAATGTGCCTTGTGCTATTCTTAGAGTTTGATTTCCATGTAACAGTTAATTTGGGCTTTGAACTGGTTATTATCACATATTGACACTAATAAGATTACTGTTAATTATTATCCTTAGGGGTGTTAGCATCCTAATTGCATTGGTCTGCAACTGGCCCAAATGATTCCTCAATGTAAGACCATAATGCTTTTAGAAATGTACTTGGAGTCAGAGAGGTGAAGGTGTTGGTGACCATGGTGACCTGACTAAGAGTCCATCAGGGGCACCAGGATTTGAGCTTCTCCCCTGGAGGTTTTTCTGTCTCTTAAAAGCTAGTGAGGGGCTAGTGAGAGAAGAGAGACTGTGAATTGGGAGGAGACAGAAAGGTAGCTGCAGAGTTTGTGAGCTGTCCGAATACAGAATCACTCTCAGGCAGGTCAGTTTTGGGAGAAAGTAAATACCTACACTCTAGATAGATGATTTTCCAGAAGTCCCCTGTGCCCATGAGTCCCTTGGGAGGCCTGTATCCAGAGAGCAACATGCTGGGCCAGGCTGAGAGAAGGGAGCACTGAGCCATGAGCAGCCGTGGGAGATGTACACACATTGACCCTGCTTCTAAGGTCTAGAGGTCAGTCTGCAGGCCCTGGAGGAGGATCTCAACCATGCCACAGTGTGGAGAAGGCAGAACTACAGAGATGGCAGAAAATGCCATTGTCACCCTGGCTGGGAGATGGCCAGTGAGATGAGCAGGTGGAACATGAAGGTTTTTCAGTCGGTGAAAGAGTTCCACATAGGGCTGCAGTGGTGGCAGAGGGACATTCATCAAGATACCTGGAGACGGCAGCTCTGAGCAGCCTTGGTGAGCCATGGCTCTGGTGTCACAGTGTGCTAGGCCTGGTCACAGACACCCCTCCTTGGGGGGGCATGCATGTGGGGAGGAAGGAGATGAGGATTTCCCTGCCTTCTGCTTGGTTTTGTTGTGAACCTAGAGTCAGGCTTCTGTCAGGCTATGCTAGGCTTGAGCTTAGGTGCAGAGTCACTCACTGACTCACGAGCTGTCAGTGACAGCTACCACTCACACTCCAATTGCTCTGCCCATGTGCCATGTCTAAATGGTTCTGGGGTCACTTCCCCTCTGCTAGCTCCTGCTCCTCTCAGCAGTGAATGGTCTTCCTGCAAACTATGGGCCATGACCCACACAGGCTTCTGTAATGAATATGGGGATTTGTGGGACAGTTGCTAACAGTAAAGAACATACGGTAACATACATAATGACCAGGACCAGTCAAAAATCAAATACCTAAGAAACCCCAGGTGTTTCTGGCAACATCCTCCTGTGTGGTTCTGCAGCCTTTGTTCTGAACACAAAGGTGCACTTTCCACAGCAACAAGTCTTCACTGAAGCCACTGGCTCAGATTTGGGACCACTATGTGCTATACATACAAAGTCCTCTGCTCTTGTAGGAACATGGTGGCTAAATTACAGTAAATGAGGACTTCTTAACATTTCCTATCCTTACTGCTCAGCATGTGAAAATCAAAATTACCATAACTTGGAGTTGTGCAATGTTAGGCAGACAGCACATTTGTTTCATTGGTGTGCAAACATGCTTTCACCTTAGTAAGTGGTTAAATTACATTTACACTAAGGAACCGTTTTAAAACAGGTTCTTTTTTATGTATTAAGTAAGTGTTTAATTTATATATCTATTTTATATACCAAGGTTGTATAAAAATTTCTTGGGGAAAAAAGGGGAAAGAGTGTAAGAAGCCATGGCCAGATGAGTCAATAGGAAATGCAGGGATGAGGTGCGGCTTGTCACTTTCCCCATGTATTGATTGGCTCCACTCTGATTCACCAGTTTTGCTGAGGGGTCTGTGGTAGATGGATGGCTTCTCCCGGGTATTTTATGTGCTATCAACACTCCAAAAGAAACTCAGGTCCTTGGGCGTGACTCTTCAGGCCCTCAGAAGGCTTAGATGGCAGAAAGGTGAGTCAGATCTAAGGTGCAGAGCCAGTGAGGTGGTTTGGCCACCAAAAGAACTTGCCAAACAAGCCTGACCATCTGAGTTTGAACCCCGGACCCCATGTTTTAAAAACAAGCAAACAAAACAAACTGGATCCTGTGCATGTGTCTGTGATCCTAGCACTCTTATAGAGGGTTGGGAGGTGGAGACAGGAGAATGGACTGGAAACTTAGGAATCTAGACTGGATTACACAGCATAGCAGATATTATAAGAGAGAGCTTATTCAGTTCTCTAACCTCTACAGGCCACACATGCCTAAACTCAGCACACAAACCACATAGAGAACACACAACACATACACACACCATACACATCACACACATACCACAAACATTTCACACACATAACAGAAACATAATGCACAACACCCACACAGATCACACACACACACACACACACACACACACACACACACACACACACACACACACACACACACACACAGAGCAAGGCCTGAATTGTAGACTGATGACTCCCAAGCTTCCAGACTCACACACACACTCCTTCCTGACCAAGTGTGAGGCCCCTACCTGGGATCCTCCTGTCTCTTGGAGTGTTGAACAAGATCCTCAACAGAGCTTGTACCGAGTGTATGTCAGACTTTACCAGAGATCTTGGAGTTTGTGAATGGATAAAGCAGCTCTTTCTGTGTGTAAGAGGTGGCCTCAGATGGCTCTGAATGCATTGTTACTGTAGGGACAAATGTAGATGACACAGAGGACCATTGAGAGGGAGAATTTAGCCACTGTCCTGGCATCATCTATCTCCCTGGGCCAGCACCGAACCTAACCTGAGCCATGGAAGGAGGTTGTTGGGGAGAAAGGCAGCAGCCTGGCCGGGTGCCCCCCTGGGAGCATGGTCATTGCTTCTATAGCCCTCATCCATCCTAGTACAGAAATGAGGCCCAAACCCATTGAGAACCAAAAGCACCTTCTGCTTTTGTGATGCCTTTCATCCCCCAATGTCCAGCTGCTTGGTTTGCTGTGGAGGGTAGGGGTTTGGCAGTGCATTTCTTCCACAGATGGACACTTTGGAGCATGAAGTGGCAAGGATGCATTTAGTTCATTTCCATCCAAATAGAAAGTGGAGTGTCCAGAATTTGTCAGCAGCATCAACAAACAGCAGGCCCTTGGGAGACACCGAGCAGAACAGGGTGAGTTTTGGGAGGTGCAAAGATGAGATTCAGCAGGGAAGTGGTAAGACGAACTCCATGAGCTCCAGTGGTTATTAGGTCTGGGGTGGTGAGCACCAGAGCTTGCACTGCACTTCCTCCCTGCAGGCACCTTCCAGCTGACAAGCATGGAGCCTGCACTGCCACCATCCCTATTCTGGTAAGAACAATAGGGCAGCTGTACACACCCTCATGGTAATGCCATTGAGGACTTGAAACCACCACCTGTCTCTGAGCCTCACAGTCACTGTCCTCAATTTGTGGAGCTGCTGCTGACCCACCATCCAGGGCAAGTAGAGGTCCCAGACTGTGCCAGACCTGGGGCTCTGGGTAAGGTGCTGATCTGATGGAGGAGGTCAGCAGGGTAAAGTTGAGTACAGCATGGCTTCCTAAAAGGCAAGATGAGACAAGAGGATGCCTAGGGATTCTCCGGGTGTCTGAGGATAGAGAGGCAGCCATTGCTAGGGCAGTCCTGCACAATGTTGAGTAAACCCTCAGGCACTGACTCCCCAGGCCTTCCTATCTCCCACCATTCCTCCATTCTTTCTATTTTGTTTCTGAGAGCATTGGGTAAGCCTCAGTTACTATCAAGACAGAACAGGGAAAGAACAGCACCATCCCCTCTAGATCCCAGGCATGGTACAGGAGGACCTTCAGCACCAGCCATGAGTACCCTTGGTGTGAGACACATCTGGGGTTTTCCTTCTTGCAGTAAGAACACACATACCTGACTTAAATCATGTTAAGAAACAACTGTAACCCAAACAGTGAAGTACAGGCATAAATGGACATGTGAACCAAAGGAGGAGACCCCAAAACCCAGAAAACCTATGTAGTCACAGACTGCTGAAAAAGAGATGGGAAAAATGACTTCAGTCCACAGCTGAGAGAATGAAACATCTACATTCTAGAGACACTAGACTCCTAGTTCTCACTACATTAAAAAGTCAACTCAAAGTGGAACACACACACACACACACACACACACACACACACACACACACACACACACACAAACACACACATATCCAGAAACCACAAATCTGCTAGATAAAAACAAAGAAAATACTTCAAGACTTTGGTTAGGGCCAAGGTGTTTTGGATGGGACTCCCCAGAGAACAGACAACCCAAACAGCAGGACAGACAAGGGCTACAGTCAACCAGAGCACCCCTGCTCATCTGAAGTCCCAACTAGAGAAGAGACAATGGCCCCCAGAATGGGAGAAGTTACCCTCAAACCATTCTGTAAGTGACTGAGTTACAGAACACATAAGGAACAGAAGCACCCAACAGCAAAACCCACAAGCCCTTAAAAAGGGAGGGGGGCAAACAGCCTACAGGGAGGTCTCAAACAAAGATGCACAGTGGCTGACATGTCTATGAAAAAATGGCTGGGCGGTGGTGGGGCACGCCTTTAGTCACAGCACTTGGGAGGCAGAAACAGGTGGATCTCTATGAGTTCGAGACCAGCCTGGTCTACAAGAGCTAGTTCCAGGACAGCCTCCAAAGCCACAGAGAAACCCTGTCTCGGAAAAAAAAAAGAAAAGAAAAGAAAAAATGTTTGACATCACTAATCACTGTGGGAATGCCAGTCAAACCCACAATGGATGCTACCTCACTGAAGGTAGGATGGCTGTTGTCAAAAAGGCAAAATTAACATGTTGGCCCTGGTGTGCACAAAGGGGAATGCTCATACATGTCAGAGTGGTGTAAATTAGCAAAACAGTATGGAGATCTTCACCAAAGTAGAATGAGAACCTCAGTATGATCAATGGTGCTACCCATGCTCAGGTACATATGGCAAAGCAATTGAGATCAGTCATATCTGCATGTCCCTGGCAGTGCTGTCCACAGTATCCAAGAGAGGCCCATTAATGAATGGGTAGATCATGGACATATGGCTTCTGTGCACAATTGGAAGTCATTATGAACTGTGTGAATAGACCAGGTATAGAAAGTCAATTGCTGCATGTTCCCACTTATGTGAGGAAACTGAAATTGATCTTACACAGCGATTAGCATCCTGGTGAAAAGGCTTGAAGGAGTTTGAAGTAGGAGGGATGGAAGGAGGGTGGTTAATGGGCATGGGGTTGGGTAGGACAGGAGTACCCTAGTGTTCTCAGCACAAGGGTGACTAGGGGTGACTGCCATCAACCAACTACTTCACAGTAGCTTGTAGAGAAGAGGTTGGGTGTTCCCAACACAGGGAATTAGTTGACATGTCAGTTATTCTGAATTGATCATTGTTTACCCTAAGTATATTGAAACACCACAAATACATGTGATTCTGGTGGCCACTAACCCCAAAGTATGTTTAAAGAGAGGGTTTGGGGCTTCGGGATTGCTCAGTGTTAAGGGCTGGATGCTCAGTGTGAATGCCTGCATTTGGATCTCTAGAAGCCACATCAACCCAGAGGCAACAGTGCACATCTACAATCCCAGTGCTCATACAGCAAGAGAGGAGGTGGAGATGGGACTCCCTGGAAGCTTGGGGGCCAGATAGTCTGATGTACACATAGCAAAGAATAAGAGAACCTGCCTAAAACAAGGGGATGATGAGGATCAACATACAAGGCTGTTCTGACCACACACATGTGCCACGCATGTGCACACCTGCATCTGCACACATACCACATGCACACAAACACACAGGAGGGAGTGGGGATAGAGACAGAAAGAATGGAAGCTGTGATATTATCATACTAGGTCAAGCCCAGGCCCCATACCTCTGCATCTCCTTCACACTGTTAGGTACTCCACTCTGTGTAGGTGTCATCCCTGGAGGATGAGAAGCATCGGAGACCATTTCAGAGACTTCTCAAAGCTGCTACAGGTATGAAGAGCAGCTTGTACAGAGGGACAGATGGTCTCAAGGCCTTTGAGAAACTTTGGATCGTTCCACTGTCGATTCAGTGTAACCTCACAAATGGTAGGGGACTGGACAAGATGTCTCTTCAAGTCCTTTGGACTCTAGGACCCAGGACGCACTTTTGAAAGCAGTGGGGGAGGGGTTACTGACTCTAGCGATCTATCCAGATGGCCAGGACCACTGTAGACTGTCCTCAGGAGAAAACCCCAGCTCAAGCCCCAGGTACTGACAGTGTCTTCTCTGTCAGGAGATGAAGGCCAGATGTAACTCTGCTTCCCCAGGTTGAGCTTGTGAGGGGCGACCCCGAATAACTAACTGTATATTGAACCTGCTGAAAGCCAACCTTAGGTCACAGTCCCTTCTGGGAGGCCTCATGGCCTCAGCTGCAAATCTGGGCTGGTCCCATTCGATATGAGCCCCTAAATGCCATGCTGATGTGGCCAGACCAAGTAGCATTTTTATTGTCATCACCTTATTGAAGAAATCTGAAAGAAAGTGTGGACATGTCTCAGGGACACTCTCCTAAGCAGCCTCTAGTGTCCCGGATCATAGTCCAGAGGCACTCCAGGACAGTGGCAAAGGGCAGAGGGTTGATGAAAGAGCCTAGCACTCTTATACAGTGCCCATAGGTAAGTTTCCTTGGGCCTGCAGGGCTTCCCTAGCTTGTTGCTTTACTCTAAATGTTGGAAGGGCCACAGCTCTAGTTGGGTGTCATTAACACATGAGGAGTGGGTGCTGTACTTGGCATGACAACAGGACCCCACCGTCCTCTCCCTCTATCCCATTGAATGGATATAGAATCCAGCTTATTCAAATTAAATGCAAAACAAAATGAATAAAGAATATTGTTTTATCCAAGGCACTGTTGAGAGCTCTGGCTGTCAGGAGGTTGGATTAAAAAGCAGCATAATCTCTCAGTTTGGCTCTGAGGGGCTCATTTCCCCTGAAGAATGAGAGGAAGGTCCTCAGTGCCATTTTATTCTCCCAACCTTTGCCACCCAGGCCATTTCTGGTCTTGCAGACCCAATCCTTTGCTCTATAAAAAAGCCTGTCCCCAGACACCCACCAAAGGGGATGGAGTCAGTAGAAATACCTCTTTGCTGGATTGTGCAGGAAGCTGTGCTCAGTGGCTACCAGGGAAACTCAATTCCAGGACATAGCCTTGCAAAGCCTTTGCAAACAGGAATGAAAACATCCCTGGGATTCAGTTGATTTCATAAACAAGAAAGAAGAAAGAAAGGTATGGGTGGTGTGTGGGTGTGAGTGTGTGAGAGTGTGTGTGTGAGTGTGTATGTGTGAATGAGTGTGTGAGTGTGTAAGTGTGAGTGTGTGAGTGTGAGAGAGTGTGTGAGTGTGTATGTGTGAGTGTGAGAGGGTATGTGTGTGTGTGAGTGTGAGAGTGTGTGTGATGTGTGTGTGTGTGTGTGTGTGTGTGTGTGTGTGTGTGTGTGCACGTGAGCGCCCCACACCTGCAGGGCTCTCAGTGTCATGACCTCCTCTCCATGTGGGCAGCTGCTCTCCCTTCTGGGGTGGTTGAGCCTACCTTCACTCCAACAGCTTGACCACTTCAACTGCAGGGCCTATGAATCCCTTTCCAAGTTTGACAGAGGATGGTGACAAGATCTCCAGGGCACACCTTCAGGTGGTGACGATAGACCTTGGGAAGGTGACAGAGAGGGCCAGAGTGGAACAGTCACTTGTGCTTAGTAAGGATATGGGGGATGTGTGGAACGAGAGTGGTGACTATGCTGAGCCAGAGTCTAAACTCAAGGGGCCATGGGGCCTGGCCACGTGACTCTTGCCTGCACTCTTTACTGTGGAGTGCCATGTAGCTGTCCTATGTCTGTGTCCCTCATGAGACAAGGTGGTGATAGTGCCCATTGTTGTGTCTCCCCAGTCTTAGAACCTTCACAAAGCTTTGCTTCCAGGAAGCTGAGCTTGGTTTGCAGAGCACAGGGACAGACTTAAAAGGGCATTATGAAGTCCTGGGGGGTCAAACAGCTGTCTGGAACTTGGGTCCTTTGATTACTAGTTCAAAATGAAGATGCTGATGGTGCCCCTCACAGTTCCAGCCTTTTCTTGTTCCTTAGTTGCTTTTGTGTCTTTGCTTCCAAATCCAGGAAGCCACACTTTGTCAAAGGCAGGAGCATTCTTCTGTGTGCAGATGAGAGGCAGTGGGAAGAGAGTACTGGCAGTCTATGGACTGACTTCAAAGGGGATTGGAAATGAAAGTGTAGTCTTGCAATTTTAAACATTAATCTATTTTAAAGATAGACATAATTTTGAATCCATGAGTTTCCATTTGTAGTCACTTGTAGTACCGAGCCTGGCTGTGTTGTAGAATATTATTTTAAGGTGTGTTACTTTTGTTTATGTTGCATTTGTTTAACTCAGTGAAGTTGTGTTACTTTGCCTGTCGAAAACACCTGATGGTCTAATAAAGAGCTGAACGGCCAATAGTGAAGCAGGAGAGAGAAATAGGTGGGGCTGGCAGGCAGAGAGGAGAAAGTTGGCAGAGAGGTATCTGAGGATCTGGGAAGGAGAAAGGAAGAAGGAGTACTTCAGGGAGGAGGAGGACTTCAGGAGCCAGCCAGCCACCCACCCACCCACCCTGACACGGAGTGAGAAGCAAAGCAAAGGTATACAGGAATAGAGGAAAGAAAAAAGCCCGAGGCGAAAGATAGATGGGATAATTTAAGTTATGAAAAGCTGGTCAGGAACAAGCCAAGCTAAGGTTGGGAATTCATAACTAAGAATAAACCTCCATGTGTGATTTATTTGGGAGCTAGATGGTGTACCCCCCAAAAAAGTCAAAGAGTAAAAGAACAAAAACATCTCACAGCATGGCTGGGTTAGCATTTGTTCCAACACCTAGGATTTCACCTCTTGGAGATCTCTGGTTGGCCCATGAAGCACTCTACTACATTTCTCTAAAACACACACACACGCACGCACGCACACACGCACGCACGCACGCACGGTTTCACTGGGTAGCCTAGCTAGCTTGAAATTTACTATGTAAACCAGGTTGGCCTGGAACAGATCTGCCTGCCTCTGCTTCCCAAGTCCTGGAATCAAGGGTGTGTGTTACGGTTCCCAGCCTGCTCTTGCAAGCTGCACAGCCTGAGGTTCACAGCCATGTGTGTGCATGCATGCATGCATATGTGTTGTGTATCACCTAAGGGACACAAGCACTAACTCGCTGACTACTGCCTCTTTCTGGAAACCATGAGCTTGGGGATTTCCTCTTTATCTTCTATGTTTTGTGTTTACTACTCTAGAAGTGGTTGGACATAGGAAAATGGAGCCCCAAAACAAGGTGGACTAAAGCCTCATACAATAACCAACTTTATTCAGAGCATCAGATGATTTATGCTCTGAGGTATAATAGGAGTCACCCGAGTAAAGTGTACAATCACAAGGACAAGCTGCATGTGGGAAAACAAACATTTTCCCATAGAGGCATATGAACAAATAACAATACCCAGTTGTGATGAATAACCTAAAAAAAACCCAGTCCTATCCTCTACATCCAGGAGGGGCATGAAAGCATAACCCAAGAACACTTCCCACTCCAGGGATGGGAAGGAAGTAACTGAGATCACAAGACTTTTGGTTTCTTGGAGTTTTCTCAGAATTCTCACATGACTCCATTCTTGAATCGCATTCCAAGAGAGCTGGAAACAGAGGCAGAGAGAGTGACAGAGGTGGTGGGGGAGGAATACACACACACACACACACACACACACACACACACACACACACACACACACAGTGCTACAACAAGGAGAGAAAAGGAGACAGAAAGGTGGGGAGACAAGACTTGTCTTGTTTTCTTGCAATTTCTCACAGACACTCAGAATTCCCTTGGCACAACTCCATTCTTGGACCGTGTTCTGACACTTTTTATATATTCTTTTGATTGACCCAGGAGTGTATTTCCTGTCTCCCTCGTGCATTACAGCTAAGGAGGTGTTCACTTTTGAGGGTTCTGGGCGGTAGTAGGTTAGGAAGGCAGATTCTCAGGCCCTAAACAAGGTTCCCACCCCATTGATGCAGGACAGGCTTGGGACTTCTGTTTCTTCTGTGTTCTCTGGATGACTGTGAAGTTGAGGTCCAAGGCGGCAACTGGAAAAGTAGCCCACTTCCTGGCCAGTGTCCTTGCAGCCGTATTTCCTGTGCTTCTCTCTCTCCTAGGTAGGGATCAGGACCTGTCTAGGAAACTTAAGTTTTTCTTTCCACAGAGCCAGTGCCTTTCAGCTTCTCCTGAGACCCAGATGTCATACAAATATCATGGAGTCCACAGTGCTGCATGCCTGAGCAAACTCAGTTCTACATTAGCCGTGTGGCCCATATTGTCACCCCAGTGGTGAACAGTGTGTTCCCCAAGTTCATGGATGCTTGGTGCAGGCTTGTGTTTAAATACCATTAACCTTGATGTTGCTCAGACTCAGGCTGGTGATCATGACCAGTGGCCACTCCAGGGATGGGAAGGAAGTCACTGACAGTGGCGTTAGGGATGTGGGAGTCATTGAGTGTAGATCATGGATCACACTGGCTCCTGCTCCGGATGAGCTGTTGTGGCAACCTACGCCCAAATAGAAGTCTTGGGTTACAAATAGGTCTACTGGGGCAGCGGTCAGGGTTGAGTTCAAGGTCATCCTTGCTGAGCTCTGACGCAATTTATCCTCCCTGCCTCGGCCCCAGGAAACAACTGTCTCTGATTAGGTTTGTTTGAAGACCGAAGACAGCTTCATAGCTGAGAGAATTGGTCCAGCTACCATAAGGCTTAGGACCAGACAACACCTTCGTCTTTGCTTTGATTTTTTTTTCTCACATAAACATTACCATGAAACAATGATGATCACAACTTCCCTGATGGATTTGGAGGCGTCTTCAGCCCTCACTGGCTGGACCAATGGTCTGATCTTGCCTGACACTTGTGTTGGAACAGGCTGGCTGCCGGCCCCTAGCATCAAGTTATTTTACCATAGGCTCTCTATTTGCATAATATCAAGTGCAGGTTTCTTTGGCAACCCCATGGGTTTAGCCATTATTGCTCCAATTTTAATGAGAGGAGAAGTATGTGCATGTGGTGCAAGTCATTTTAACAATAACTATCCATATCATTTAAACATTTGCCCCTACACTGTTCCAGGGAGCACTCGAGTCCCCACAAACTCCCTTCTCCCTCGGGGAAGGAAAACAAACAAGCTGCTCTTCCCAGGGTACCCAGCCTTGAAGCCAGGTGAGGTTTGGGCTTACATCCCATGCTGGACCCCTGTTTGCAGCTGCAGGCTTTCCTTAGTTTAAGTTACAGTAAATGGAAACACTTGATGTGGCAGGAATAGTCTCTTCAGTGCCCTGGGTGAGCCTGGCTGAGAGGAGCCAGATAACTGCCATCCAGAGCCCGACCCTGGCAGCCAGGGAGTGCAGTGGTAATTCCTGCATGAACTTTGTCCTCGGGTGTGTGTTTTTGGAGCGTGCTGGGGTGACATTCAGCCTCCACATTCATTTTTATGATAATTCCAAGCAAATTGTGGTGCAATAAACTCTTCAAGCCTGTCTTTCTGGTGAAAGCCGTGAATCAGTCAGCCTGGGCGTTTTTGGGGGCTTTTCAATGTATAGTGATCATTTAGATTTGACGCGCATTGTAAGACCTTAGCGTGCCTTCTCTCCCTTCCCTGTCATTAATTCCAGCCCTCACCACTCTGAAGTACAGTGAAGGATGGCTGAGAAATCACTGCCCCTCTTCAGCTCTGTGATTGCACAAAATAGCAGCGCAATAATTTTTTGTCAATGTTTTACTCTAAAAGCTTTCTACGCCAGTTTTGAAAAGGAAGCAATAAAGCCCATTCAATGGTATGAATAAAAACCCTTTGAGGGTTGGGAGCAGAGCTTCCTTTCTTCAGCTGGTAATCAAATTGGAGCTAAAATGAAATTGAGTTTTCTTATGAAAATAGCCTTTGTTGCTGGGAAGGCTGGTAATTCATAAACAATAACCTGCTCTTTTGTGTGGATAATAATATATTCATGTTCTTTCAATAGGGTAAAAGCCAGACCTAGTGCATTATGGTACAGTAAAAATAGCAGAAGGGGCTGGCTGGAACGATCTTGAAGAAGAAATGTAGCATTTGGGGACGACACCTCCGAGTCCCTCTGGAAGCCTCCTTTGCTCTAGTCGTGTGCTGGTTTCCGTGGCTGATTTGCTGTGACCACACAGAATTTGGTTAATTGTGGACGGTCCCAAGCTGTGCTCATCACTGAGAAGGCTGCTGCGGCTGTAGCTGGCAACCTGCTTCCTGAGAGAGCAGCTCTGCGCTGACAGGGATGGAGGAGTCCACAGGCAGGCGCAGGCTGGCACCTGGACAGGCTAGCAGGTAAGGTGGCAGCTTCTTCTGGAGTCTTGGGAAGATACTCTGGTGTTCAGCCATGATGTGGGCGTGTGATATGCTGAAGGAGAAACTTACAATGAATCTTTAGCTAAGTCTTTGGGTGGGGGCATGGGTCACTGAAGGGGGCTATGTCTAGCTGTGAACCCAGATCATAGGTGGGTCAAGGCTCCTGAGCCAGAGTTGATCTAGATGAGACTTCTTGAGGGGACCCTGGGGCTGTGCCTGTTGGCTTCTGGGGGTGTTTGCTCTCACAGCATAGTGCTGGTCCTTGGAGACCCAGTGGTGCCCTGGTGTGCTGTGAGCAGATGGTTTCCTTAGTGATACCTGTGTTTGCTGGACCTGGCGTGGAAGTTCCCTGACAGGGGAGCTGTCACTGGAGCTAGGAGGGGCTTGCACTGCCCTGGAGATTTCTCTGGATGCTGAACATGGGCCGCACAGACTTGAATTCTCAAGTTGGCAGAAAGTTGTGTTTTGGTGACTGTAAAAATGTGTGACATCCCTGTCTGTAGGTTAGACTGTGGGAATAGATGTGGTGGTTTCTGGACCCAGCATCAGGGCAGGACAGTCAGATGGTGGGGGTGGGAGGCTTTCTTTTGAGGTCATTTTCCGTTATGGGAGCATGGCGTTGAGAGTATAATCAAGTGTGCAGCCGAGATCTGGGGCTGTGAGCCACAGAAAGGGCGGATGATCCACAGAAGCCACTTGGCTGAAAGAACTTTTTGGTTGCTGTCTTAATTCTTGGCTTTGAATTAGGGTTCGGTGGACAAACAAGAAAGAGTAAAAGAACTCAGCTGGAGATGGAGTGGCTCGGGTGGAACGGGAGGGTGACAGTGTGTGCAGACCGAGCCTCTCCAGCTGCATCCGGAGCACACACAGGTGGAAGAAGGGCTGGTGGTTCTTTCTTAGCCACTGCTTCTAGTTTTACCCCACATCACCTTGTTTTCTGAGGCTCCCTAGGAATCGGGAGTGATCTCATTTTTTTCTGGTTCAGCCTAAGGTCTCTGTAAACTCCATTCTTGAATTAAAAATCAGAGACGTTGACATGAGAGCCTGCAGTACAGTTGTAAGACAAGAAACTTTGGCAGTTTCCACAGGAGCCCGATCAGCGAGGGGTGAGCCTGCCCCACCCCGAGAGATGAGAACGTGAGGGCTTGCTCTCTGGCAGATACATAAGGGATGTGTGCAGGGTTTCACACTGGCTACCAGGCACTTTTGTGTTGTTTGGGTATTTTAACCATGAAATTACATGCTTGATAAAAGGAACTTTTAAAGGCACAGTGGTAGCTGACAGTTGTGTAACATGTGTCATTATCCAATTAGTTAACACAAGGTTGTTTTTATGCCTTACTTAACACACCTCTGTGTTTTCAACTCTTAACAAATATTACTTTCGTCAAAGTCTTTGAAAAATAAGGGTTCTAATTGTGTGCATTTTAATGTGCTGCTGTTGTTATTCTGGGCTTTTCAGCATCATGATCCCCTTCCTACAGTCTGATTTTTGAATTTATCTCGTTTATTTTGGGGGGGGGACCTGGAATTCTTTTGGCTTTCATTATGCACTTTGTCAAAAACCCCTGGCAAGTTCCTTCTCCTGCTGGCGGAGCCACAGGCACCCACTTTATTTCTGTGATGTGAAAGGCGAGATTGCTAATTGTCAGGGAATTACCTTTCAGTTTGGTGTAACAGAAACTATAAAGGAAAGTTCACGAGGCTGTTTCACTGTGGAGCAACAGAAAAACCCAGGTTTTACACAGAAGACAAGATGGTGTTGTTGCTGGGGTAACAGTCTCCACCTGGAAGTGGTCATTTTCTTCATCTTGACTCTTGATGGACGTGCTCCTATCCGAAGCCTGGGTGTCTCCACACAGAGCAGGTGGCCTGTTTGATCCAGGGCAATCTCTGTCTGGTAGGGACTGCCAGTGCTGTGGCAGAGGCCAGGTGGGCAGCCCTGGACCTAAGTGGCAGTGTCTGGGGAGAAGATCACGTGATTCAAAGGTCCCTGGCCACAAGCCCAAGCCTTTCTCTAGTTCGTAAAAAGACAGAAAGGCAGAAAGGCAGCTGTGCTCACTCTTCTGTTTTGTAGACTTGGCCCTTTCTTTTCTGTCCTCCCCCTCCGTCCACCCCCCCCCCCAAGTGCTAAATTGGAAGCCAGGGCTTTGCCTATGCCAGGCAAGCTTCACCACTGAGTCATACCCCCAGATGCACTCCATTCTACAGTGAAAGGGTTCCATAGCATGCGCTAGTTAAAGGTGGTGGCCTTCATACACCCTGGTCACAACTCTGCCCTGCCCC
The DNA here is from genome assembly GCF_003668045.3 of Cricetulus griseus. Lineage (NCBI taxonomy): Eukaryota > Metazoa > Chordata > Mammalia > Rodentia > Cricetidae > Cricetulus > Cricetulus griseus. The sequence continues at coordinate 68,773,233 of NW_023276807.1, read as the reverse complement.
TCCCCCCAGCCCTTAGGAGAGAGGGCTATCCAATTCTGTTGTCCTTCCCCCAGCCCTTAGGAGAGAGAGGGCTATCCAATTCTGTGGTCCTTCAGGTGAGAAGGTGAAGATGGCTTTCCCATGTGGAGTGAGTCTTCTAGCAAGATGGATATGGTATTGTTGCTCCCACTTCTGTTGCTGGGATGGATGGAGTCCAGGGCCTCACACATTCTAGGCAAGTGGTTACCTCTGAGCTGCAGCTCCAGTCATTGTTAGTAAAAAATTTGACTCTTAAGGCAAATGAAGGTGCCCTTCTGCTGAGTCAGTTCTGCAGCCCAGACTGGTGCCCTCACCCCCATTCAGTCCTCAGGTGTGCTGTGAGGACTCCCCTCCAGTGTGGCTGGCAGTGGGTGCTGCTGGTGGGTTGTTTCTACGGGAGGCCTTCCTGAAGATTCTGACTTCCCACAGATTGGGAGGTCTTGAGTAGTGGTTATCTTGGGAAAATGGCAGTGGGGACACACGACAGGCAGGGTCCCTCATCTGTCTAGGACTTGACGGGGATCCGGGCTCTGTACCCAACCCACCATACTCCTGTGTGAGGCTGTCACATTTGTCCCTGGCCTGAGCTTCACTTTGCTGGACACCCAGTGTCTGAGGGTCAGTCAGGGTACATTGTCACTTCTGGGCTTCCACCTCGTGCTCTTGGACCAGTAGTGGACAGTGGTAGCACCTTTGTGTCTGTAAAGAGAGAAGGGTTTGTCTTACCACCACAAAGGGCCCTGTCCTGTGGTCTTTGGATACTTAGTCTATTACTAACACTCCTCTTGATTGGCAAAGGAGGACAGTACATGGACTTGCACCAAGTGTTTTGTGTCTTGGCAACCAGACTTGCCTAGCTCACTTGGCTACTGCTGACAGGTAAGGGCCCCTGGTTTAGTTTCCTGTGGTGACTTTTTTCCTCCTTCCTTCCTTCCTTCCTTCCTTCCTTCCTTCCTTCCTTCCTTCCTTCGTTCCTTCCTCCCTCCCTCCCTCCCTCCTTCCCTCCCTCCCTTCCTCCCTCCTCCTCCTCCCTCCCTCCCTCCCTTCTTTCCTTCCTTTCTTTTTCTTTTTTGGCTGTGGAACCGAGGAGGGAGTGGTCAGAAAGGAGAGGGAGTAGAAATGCACAGAGAAGTGTGTGTGTGTGTGTGTGTGTGTGTGTGTGTGTGTGTGTGTGTGTGTGTACTTGTGACAGCCTCATCTTGGGACCTGAAGTTCTAAGTCCTGTGGGCTGACCTTTTACATTAAGTGTGGTGGCTTATGCTAAGGTCAGTGTGGACATGGTGGCATCTGTGTCTTCACAGAACCCCCCTCCTATTCCCTCTTTCCCATCCTCCTTCCCCCTTCCCCTCCCTACCCCTGCTCCTCCCCTGTCTAGTAATTTGTGCTTGCCACAGTAGGACTAGGCTGCTGCAAGGCAGACAGACATCCAGTGGGAGCAAGTATGTGGGAAAGCTACTTTTATTTTAGCTCATGGGTCTGGAGATGAAAACCAGTGACTTTTGCACATGGAAGACACTGACAGAGAAGCTGTGATGAGCTTGGTGCTGTACCAGGGACAGTCGATGCTGGTGACTGCAGAGGCCCTCTCAAGTGGAATTGTCTTTTCCTCTCTAGTCTGGTCCCATCTAGCTCTCTATTCTTGAGCCTCAGGCTGAGGTTAAACACTTTTCCAGGGTGGTATGCAAATTACATCTCTGAAGTTTAAAGATCTAACAAAGCCTGTCACCACTTGAATATTCCAGCCCCCACTCTCTCTATCCCTGACTCCCACTTTACCCCCTTGTTGGAAATCAGGCCTTATTTGCAGACAAGCTTGCCTCCATCATGGCCAGCATAGATCCAAAGACCTCTATTGGCTGTGTTCACTGCCTGGAGCTTCCAAGAACAGTGCTAATGCAGAGGCCAAGTGCAAATGGGAATGCTTTATCTCAGTGTGTTCTGTACTGTGGACCTTGTTGTTGGAATGCCCTATACCAGGACTTTATCTGCAAAGCAGGAGAAAATTGACTCCTATATCTGTGGGAGGTATTGGATCAATTCTTAAAAACATCATTTTTTCAAAGTTAAAATGATGTTTTGAAATACAGTTCCATCAAAAATCTTGGCTCCTAGAAGAAAGTAGTCAGTCTAAAGGGTTTTTAATTATTCTAGAGACAACCAATGTGTATGTGCATCTCTCTCTCCCTTTCTCCCTCCCTCCCTCCCTCTCTCCCTCCCTCCCTCGTGTGTGTGTGTGTGTGTGTGTGTGTGTGTGTGTGAGAGAGAGAGAGAGAGAGAGAGAGAGAGAGAGAGAGAGAGAGAGAGAGAGAGAGAGAGAGAGAGACTCTGTAGCTTGGCTGGCTTGAAACTCACTGTGTAGAGGCCAGTTTGACCATGAGTTCACTGAGATTCCCTTTCCTCACCTCCCAAGTGCTGGGATTACAGGTGTGTCTCTGGCCTGTTTTCAATATGGAGACTGTAATTACTCCACATCCTGTTTGAGGTCCTTTGTGATGGTTGTTTAGATGCCTTGTGATGCACTCATTTCTAGCAGCAATGGTTAGGATTATTATTAGTTAATATTAATTTTTTCTCAGTGTTGCTGCACACTGAAGCCATCTTTATTTTTAAAGGTAGTACAAGACGTTGTTGATGGTACACTTGTTGGTACACGTTGTTGTTAGTATGCATTGTTGATAGTACTCAATCTGTTGGTGATAGAAAATGCTGGAAACTTGTTCTAGTGGGAACTGGCCCTTATGGGATGGGTTCCATGACCTCCTGAAAAATGTCAAAATCTGTGGATATTGAGTCCCTGGCATTGACTGGTGTGCTGTTGCACATGATTTCCACATAAGAGCACTTCCAGTCTTCTCTTATGACCTACGACACTTGAGGCAAGTTAAGTTCCATGCAGTCCTCATTGTGCTGTGCTGTTTAGGTGATGAAAGATGAAAACATCTGTACATGCCCAGGACTGATAAAGTTATGTTCTGAATGATTTTGATCCACAGTTAGCCTAATCCATGGATGTCCAAAAGATGCATACAGGGCTGATTGGATGCATAAGTGCATATAGAGCATGAACCATCTTTCCAGCTATGTTGCTCAAATAATTGAAAAGTTCTGCTATAAATATCTTTGCTGTCATTCTTACAAAGATTTTGTAAACCTATGCTTATGGGTAAAATAATTAAATAGGGAAAACCCTCATAGCACCCCCAATAGGCAACATTTAGCACTGTTGTTATTAGATGCAGTTTCCTCCTTGGGTCTGTGTCTTGCAGTGTGGTGACCTCTTCACCCTGGGTCATTTTGTCTCCTAAAGCAGCAGTTATCTTTGTATGGTAGTATGGGCTTCTTCCCTCTTTTGGGTTTTGTTGGTTGTCTGGAATCACCTGTTCCCTCATTCCCCATACTAGATACTTCCTGGGACCTATGTCATGAAAATAAATGATTTTCTCTGAGCCCCAAGCCTGTTTGAACCCTTACATGTTTGTTTTCATGGCAGTGCCCTGCCCTGCAGCACCATGAAGCACACAGCAATTATCAAAACAGGCACACCTTACATGTACGGGGTCAGAAAGGAAGCACAAATGCTCCCTCTGCCCCAGAAACAAGCTGGCAATGCAGAATTTGTCTCTTGGCTTAGCCTGGTCTAAATGCCAGTCTCACCTTCCAGGACTCCCCATCTTGAGGCCAGCTGGCTCTGGGATCACTGTCCCCCATTCTTGCTCTTTGCATCTCAGTCATGTCTGCCTGGTAGGCAGCTGAGATAAGTCTAGGAGATGATCAGCACAGCTCCAGGAAGGGGTCCTTCTCCAGCTGGGCAGATCCTGGGTCCTAGGTCTCCACCTGGAGAGATGGAGCTTTGGCTGTCACCCACTGGGGCAGGAGTGTCAGGGAGTGCCAGAACAGTAGGTTGTGAAAGTGGCAGCCACCTGCCTCTCAGATCTAAGGGTAAAGTAACCCATGGCCTCCCATCTCCACTGGGCTATGTACTCTTTTTGGCTTATCCACTCAACTGCAGCATCTCTGTTCTCACAGAGGCATTTGGTCCTCAGAAGGCATTTGTTGAACTTAGCAGGGAGCCAGACATTGTTGCTCATTAAGCAGATGCAGAATTGAGGCATAACATGACCCTTGAGTGGCCATCCCTTCATGAGTGTGGAAACATGTGATAGGAGCACAAGTCTCTGGAACTAGCTGCCCAGGCACACCCCTGGCTTTGCTACCTATCAGGTTCTTGCAACCACCTGAGCCCCAGTGTCCCCTTGGGTGACACTTGGGTGACACTGGGGAGGTAACAGAATGGAACCCAGGCTGAGGTGAGATGTAAGTGAGCCATGCTGTTTCACCAGAGCCATGGGTACCATGGGGTACTCAAATGGCAGCTGTTGGGGTTACTGGGCACCTTGGGTCCTAATACAAACTTTGCATGTCTTACTACTACTATCTTTGAAATCAGGGTTCTCTTTCTTATTAAAAAGCTTGGCTTCAATGTATGAATCTAGTTTACCCTCTGCACTAAGACCATTTCCTTTGGGTTTGGGGAGGGAAGGGCAGCTGGATTGATGATTACTGAAAATTTGCCTGCCAGAATCCCTTTCCCAGGGACTTCAAGGGAAAGGAACCAGATGAGTGTTTGGATCTGTGTGGCTTTGGTCTTGTGCAGAGCCTCCAATAGATGTTGCAGCCTCAGCCAGTTGGTCACCAGAGCCCTGGGTGGTCACAAGGACTTGCCTGGGCCCACACAGACTTCACAATGTAGAAGACAATTTACTTGAAGTTTCTGAAAGTGGAGGGAAATTGACTATACGGTGGCAGTGTCAAGCTTGATATTCGCTGCCCCCAGCGTCTTTCCCTCTTCTGTGTGTGCAAAGGTCCTTGTCCCTACCTGGAGAGACAAGTAGCCATGAACAGACTCCAGCTCAGCTCCCACCAGACCACGGCTGAGTTTAGAATGCCAGGTCTTGAGAATGCTGATGTCACTCATTCCCAGGCTCCGCTCTCTCAAGGTAGTGAACCTAGGGCTTCCTTCTGTCATCTTTCTCCAGGTGCAGCATATCCATATCCTGGTGTTGCTCTGGGGTCACAGAGAGTTCCTACCTGTTCTCACTGTTCTGGCCCATGATGGAGCCAGCCTTGAGGCTGAGGAACCATTGGAGGTCCATACTAATGGCCTATGAAAAAGTGACAGAAAGGTACTTGGTGACTTGATTTGGGATAAGACTCTGTTAGCCTAGGGATTATCTGATGTCGGAAAGGATAGATCAAGGGGACAGAGGTGAATCTCCATCAGCTTGTCTCCAGCCTGATATGTTATCCCTATGACCTCACTCTGAAACTTTACACTTTAATACAGATAGTGCCTGGCAGTTCCATTTGTGAACCGAATGTCTTCTTTCTTCCCAGTGATTTTAATTGCAGCCACACATAATCCTCGGTTGTACTCAGTGCAGTGCTCTTCACACTGCAGACAACACTCAATGTCCCAATGTAAGGGACTCTCTGTGCCAGGTAACTTGGCACAACCCCAGGCTAGAGTAAAGCTGCTTCAGTTGTGGGTCATGACCCCTACATAGTAACTGAATGTGGAGTCACCAAAAATTTGGCGATGGTAAAAGGTTTTTAAATGTGCAATGACCAAAGATTATTTCTAAATGAAGTGTGTGATGAATCTGAAATGTCTCTGGCAGTGTTCACCCGTGTGGCATCCTGGGATTCACTGCAGCCTGGGTTCTGAATACACAATGTGCACACTTGTTCTGCCTATGCTGCAATACCACATTGCCCACAAATGCTGCCTGAAGCACCTCCAGTCAGATTCAAGCCAACTGTATGATGTAAGTGTTCTTGCTGCACATGTACACTTCTGTTCATATACAAGCATAATTGCTTAATTATGGGAAACAAAGAGCATTTTTCTACTGGCATTTCTCTACCTGTGATTTTCATCAAATTAGTTTATCCTTGGGTGGGATTCTGTTGGATAAACAAGACGTATCTGTCTATCGGTATGTAAATCTACTTTAACCTTCAATGAACGGTTAAATTACATGTCTATGAAGGAACCGTTCTAAGATACATTTCTTATATACTATTGTGACTGTGTGACGTGCATGCCTCCTTTATACCTGTATATCTGGGATTGCCCAGAAGTTTCTTGGGTGAAAAGGCATTGGTGAATGGCAAAGTTTAAACAGTCCTGGACTAGAACAAATGCTCTGAGGATATCAAGATGCTCTCTCTCTCTCTCTCTCTCTCTCTCTCTCTCTCTCTGTGTGTGTGTGTGTGTGTGTATGTGTGTGTGTTTGTGTGTGTGTGTGTGTGCATGCATGTGCTTATGCATTAGCTGACATTCTCCTTGGCACAATGGGAAGAATATCATGTGGGTGGGGGTGGTGAATCAGGCTTTCCAAGGTGAGACCACTGATAAAATGGTCCTTCACAATGGATGATCAGAAAGAAGCATACAGTGGCTTGGAAAAGACAGATTCTAGACTTTCTAAAATTCATCTATGACAGGAGCAGAAAGGTGTGAGCAGCTGACCCCAGCCCCCTAGGACGCCACATGGGATAGAGAAGGCTCATGAAGAGGGTATGAAGGCTCCTGCACATTGAATTGGACTGGCTGAGAGATCTACTTGAGACTGCCAAGTCTGTCCCAGATCAAGATGAGCTGCAGGTGCTGAGAGCACAGAACTTTGTTGGGTCTTTGCAAAGATGTAGCCTGATCTTTCTGTCAGGGGGAGACACAGCTCATTTCTGTTGTGGTTGGCTTTTATGGTTTTTCATGCTGGTAATTTCTGATTAACATTCTTTGATTTCCCAGATAAAAATTACTGATATCATTTATTTTTTTCCTTTTTTGAGATTTAAATTAGAAACAAGCTTGTTTTACATGTCAATCCCAGTTTCCTCTCCCTCCCCTCCTCCCCTGCCCCCCCACTGGCCCCCTATCCCATCCCCTTTCTGCTCCCCAGGGAGGGTGAGGCCTTTCATTGGAGATCTTCAAAGTCTGTCATATCATTTGGAGCAGGGCCTAGACCCTCCCCCATGTCTAGGCTGAGAGAGCATCCCTCTATGTGGAGTGGGCTCCCAAAGTCCATTTGTGTACTAGGGATAAATACTGATCCACTACCAGAGGCCCCATATATTAACCAGACCTCCAAACTGACATTCTCGTCAGGGGGTCTGGAACAATCCTATGCTGGTTTCCCAGCTATCAGTCTGGGGTCCATGAGCTCCCCGTTGTTCAGGTCAGCTGTTTCTGTGGGTTTCTCCAGTCTGGTCTTGACCCCTGTGCTCATCACTCCTCGTTCTCTGCAACTGGATTCCAGAGTGCAGGTCAGTGTTTAGCTGTGGGTGTCTGCTTCTGCTTCCATCAGCAAATGGATGAAGGCTCTAGGATGACATATAAGGCAGTCATCAATCCCATTATCAGAGAAGGGCATTTAAGGTAGCCTCTCAACTGTTGCATAGATTGTTAGTTGGGGTCAACCTTGTAGATCTCTGGACATTTCCCTAGTGCCTGATTTCTCTTTAAACCTATAATGGCTCCCTCTATTATGGTATCTCTTTCTTGCTCTCCTCTATTCTTCCCCTGATTCAGTCTTCCTGCTCTCTCATGTCCCCCCTCTCCCCTCCCCCCATGTTCCCAATTAGCTCAGGAGATCTTGTCCCTTTCCTCTTCTAGGGGGGTACCATGTATATTTCTCTTAGGGTCCTCCTTGTTTCCTAGCTTCTCTGGTGGTGTGTATAGTAGGTTGGTAATCCTTTACTCTATATTTAAAATCCATATATGAGTAAGTACATACCATGTTTGTCTTTTTGTGACTGGGTCACCTCATGCAGGATGGTTTCTTCTAGTTCCATCCATTTGCCTGAGAATTTCAAGATTCCATTTTTTTTTTTCTGCTGCGTAGTACTCCATTGTGTAAATGTACCACATTTTCTCCATCTATTCTTCAGTTGAGGGGCATCTAGGTTGCTTTCAGGTTCTGGCTAATACAAATAATGCTGCTATGAACATGGTTGAACAGATGTCCTTGTTGTAGGAATGTGCTTCTTTGGGGTATATGCCTAAGAGTGGAATTGCAGGATCTTGTGGTAGACTGATTCCCATTTTCCTGAGGAACCACCATACCAATTTCCAAAGTGGCTGTACAGGTTGGCACTCCCACCAGGAGTGGAGGAGTGTTCCCCTTTCTCCACATCCTCTCCAGCATAAACTGTCATTGATGTTTTTGATTTTGGCCATTCTGACAGGAATAAGATAGTATCTCAGAGTTATTTTGATTTGTATTCCCCTGATGGCTAAGGATGTTGAGCACTTTCTTATGTGTCTTTCAGCCATTTTAGATTCCTCTATTGATAATTCTCTATTCTGTACTCCATTTTTTATTTTTTAATCATTTTTTTATTTGAATTACTAACAAGATTGAATTACATGACAATCCCAGTTCCTTTCTCCTCCCTTACTCCCCTACCACCCCCCAACTCTGTACCCCATTTTTTAATTGGATTATTTGGTGTTTTGGTGACTAGCTTCTTGAGTTCTTTATATATTTTGGATATCAGCTGTCTGTCAGATGTGGGGTTGGTGAATATCTTTTCCCATTCTATTATTTAATTTCAGCAATTTATTTTATGAGCTCATTGTAATAAATTTAAAAATTAGACAAGTAGAAAAATTAATAAAAATCACCCAAGGACTGGGTGTGTGTGGCTAAGAGGTATAGTGTTTGCCTAGCATGTCTGAGGTTCTAGTGTCTATCCTAAGAATGAGAGAGAGAGAGAGAGAGAGAGAGAGAGAGAGAGAGAGAGAGAGGGAATACCACCCACAGACAATCTCTATCTCTACTCTTTTCCCCCTCTAAACATTATGTACTTCACTCACCTGTCAAGAAAAACTGTTTCAACATGTCTTTGATTTTTCATGAGAAAAATAAGAAAACCTCAAACTCATTCCAATCTACAAGCAGGTGTTCCATTTGGATTATATTTGGCCAGGACTTTTTAAACCATCGGCCTTTCTTTGTCAGATGAGCCGACTCTGTATCAGGAGAAAGTGAGTTTATAGAGACAGATGCAGATGACAATGACAAGCACCACTGAGAGAGGGGAGGGACATCTTTCTTTTAGGCCACCAACCAGCTCCCAAGTCATGACACAGAGACTTACTATTAGTTATGAATGCTTGGCTTTATCTTATGCTAGTACCACTAGCTCTTATAACTTAATCTGTTGCTCTTCATCTACATTTTGCCTCAGGACTTTTTACCTTTCTTTCATTCTGTATGTCCTAATCTGGCTGGCTGGCTGGCCCTGGGCATCTCCTCATTCTCTTTTCTTTCCTTTTCTTGAGCTTAGATTCCTCCTCCAATTTATGGTCTCTGCCCTCTAGCCCCACCTGTCCTTCCCGTGCCTAGCCTGGATGGGCCATTTACCTTATCATTAGAGTAATCAGGTGCCTCAGGCAGGCAAGGTAAAACATCAATAATCTTTGTCTAGTTAAACAAATGCAGAATAAACAAATATAATCCACCTTTACATAGTTAAAGTAATATTCTACAGCATGCCCCTGTGCCTGTGTGCAACACGAAGAGAATAGCCCATGTTGTCCCTGGATTGCAATTGACTATTGGTGTCCCTGGATTAGGATTTACTGTCATGCTGTCCCTGGATTGGGGTGACTGTCATGCTGTGCCTAGATTGGGGTGACTATCATGCTGTCCCTGTATTACAGTTGACTGTCACGATGTCCCTGGGTCTGAAGAGTCTGAATGTCTTTTTCCACTGTTCAGTTTCCCTTTTGCCTTTATATTTTGAGAAAGCATCTCCCTGTGTAACCTCAGGCTGGCCCCAAATTCTCAATCCCTCTGCCTCTGGAGTTCTGGGATTATAGGAGTGTGTCACCATGCCTGGTCTACAGCACCCATCCTGTCACTGCTGTGTGATGTGTATTGTGGGCCACACAGCTAAGTATGCAAGCCTGACTGTATGCTTGCCCTGTGAGGCACTTTGCTTATGCCATGCCATGCTTATCCCCTAGGAGTGGGACAGAGTACCACCAGAGCAAGCTGCCTGTCTGTTCTTCTGGGACTTGCAGGGACAGTTACTGTGTGTGGTGCCAGTGGAACTTCTGACATTGGCTTGGATATGTTCTCTCACTTCATGTGCCCTTCAGGGTAAAAGGACAAAGCCATTGCATAACCCACAACTCAATATTTGCCCATATACCCACAGGTAAGTGTGGCCCTCAGTCCACATCACGGAACGTCTCTTTGCAATAGAAAGAGATCATTACAGAAACCACAGACATCTTCTGTGGAACTGCACCTGGAGGACCTTTCTCCCCCTCTTTGACTAGCCCCTTCTTCACAGGATCTAAGTGTTTTCAAAGCTCCATGCATGGCCTATCTCGGCCTATCCCACACTGGTGCGTGTGGACCCAGCAGGGACCCTACTCATCCCAGAAAGGGTGCGGAGCTAAGAGCTTTTGGTAGAGGACAGCTATCTGGCAGGTCTGAAGGTGGATGATGGATTCATGCCGACAGCCCTAGACACCCATGCATCTGATAAGACTAAGGTAGCCATCTCTAATGCTGCGCTTCCCAGGCAATGTCCAGCAGCACGTGGCCAGCTTCTCTGCACGATCTGGCCCTAGCTCCTGAGTCCCTCTTCCCGAGAGTCTCAGCAGTGGAAAGTAAGTGCCAGTGTCCTAAGCAAAAGCTCTCTTTAGAAAGCTCAGGGATTCCTACAGTAGCAGATACAGCATTCCACAGCTGCTCATGGTAGCTCTCAGTAAACACAGCAACAGAACAGGTGGGTACTTTGACAGGGGAAGAGCAGGTGCCTGACAAGAGATGGCATCGCCTACAGGTGGCACTGCTTTTTCTCTTGGCACTCCCAGCTCAGTCTCCCGGGAGAATCTTTGCCCCAGTTTGTTTGACAGCTGAGGTGGTAGAGAGGAAGCAAATGAAAGGTAATGAGAAAATGTTCTGTAGGAGCATCACCCTAGAGGTTCCATCACCATCTTTGTTGATAGTGTCACTTGGATGTTCTCCTCCCAGAAGCCCATGCCTGGAGCCTGGAGAGGGAGGGGTTGTGGGGTCTTTTCTTTTGTGAGAAACGATGTCTGTGAGCATTCAGAGCAGTGCTTACTGTGGTCCTTGCTCTCCAGGTTGAGCAAAAAGGCCAAGCAACATGGGGGTGAGTAATGTGTGAGATCAATGGTGGCCTGTATGGTTTCCCGGAAGTCCATGCTGTGCTGTCAGACACTAGAGGTTGGCAGGGTAGGGTGTGTGTGTGTGTGTGTGTGTGTGTGTGTGTGTGTGTGTGTGTGTGTGTGTGTGTTCCTTTGCTCATTTTTTGTCTTATGCATGCCAGAGGGACATTGTAGCAAGATCAAAGGAATGAGCAGGAAAACCTAGTAGAGATTTTAGCTTCTGGTCAGTTTTAAGGAAGGAAAGGCCCTTGGATTGTACTGGTATAGATGGCCTCATTCCCTCCCATACTGCTACTGAAAAATGGGTAGAAAGGGGTTCTGGTCTCACTCCATTCCACATGCAGGGGTGAGGAAGGGGTTCTAGTCTCACTCCATCCACCCCACATGCAGGGGTGAGAAAGAGGTTCTGGTCTTGCTCCATCCATCCTACATTCTGGGAATTTCCAGGCTTAAAAATGTTCCCATGTGCCTGTGCTGTGTGGTGTCCCAAGCCTGAGTAGGCTGTTGTGTGCTTTACAGAGAAGCACATGAGTTTGTCCTAACCTGAGTTACTGAGTCTTGGCAGTGGATTTAATGTTCATGGACACCTAGACCTGATGGCATCTTTCTCTCAGCTCACTGGACTTCTGTGTATGGGAACCTCTGAATGCTTCCTGTCCAAGACTCTTACCCCAGAAAAGAGTGAGGAAACCTGTGCCTTTGCTCAGATTCCTCAGGATTTTCTATACTACAGTCATCCTTACCCTTGCTAACCCCAGTGCTTCAAAAACATTCCAAAGTGTGACCCTATCTTCAGAAAAGTGACTCACACACTCAGTTTTGTTTGAAGATGTAATAATGGCTTTCTCACAGGTTAAGTGGCACTCTCTGTCTGGATGGTGAGGTGAACCAGCCAGCTTTCCACCACTGCATAGGTGTGAGGACACACACTGCAGAGTCCAGGATGGTGACCAGTTTCACCACATACATATGTACATACACACATATGCATGTATACATATACATACATACATGTATACACATATAGACATACACACATATATCCAAACACACATGCATATATACACATACACATGTGCAAACACACTAGCAAGAACTGTAGGGAATGGAAGGGACAATATTTTACTGTAAGCTATTTTTGTCAGTTTTTAATTTAGCTATAATTTTAACTTAAATAAAATCTGCAAGGAGAAGCCACTAAGCTCCCACACACCCCTTGGGAGGTTCACCAGCTGCTTGTGTTTCACACTGTCTGTTTACCATCTTCTCCATCTCCACACAGAGACATGAAACACACACACAAACACATACACATGTATGTGCATGCACACATGTATACATGCAACCATACATGCATGCACACACATACACAAATGTGTGTATACACATACATACATATACATGCACACATATATGCAAACACAACATGTGCATATACACATACACACACGTATGTGCAAACACATACATGCAAAATACACATGTGCACATGTGTACATACACACATATGCATGTATACATATACATACATACATGTACACACATATAGACATACACACATATATCCAAACACACATGCATATATACACATACACATGTGCAAACACACTCATATACACATTCACACCATTTGGGAATCAGTCAAGATTCAATATGTAACCAGACATCTTTTCACTTAAACAGAATTTATCAAATTTGGGGGAATTTATTGTGCAGTGTAGTTCTATGAGCTAGATCAATGATTCTTAAGGTGGGGTTCCTGAGATGACAGGTGACTTGTGGAAATGCCCAGAACTAGTGTCTGGAGCTAGGGAGACCAGTAGGCTTTGTTTCCCAGTCTCTGAGTCATCTGATGGCTTAATGACATCACTCTTGGCTTCAGCCAGGATCCCACTTCTCATTCTGTGGCCACGTCTCTTCATTTCCTCCCATGGCTTGCCATGGCCGTGCTTGACCCAGTCCCTGTCATAAAGATGGTGGTCCACTATTTCCCAGCCTGTGTGGTGGTAGAGCTGTGGCTGGAGGCCAGCATCCCCTCAGTCCCTGAAATGGGCAGCACTGGGATGGGCTCTGATGCTGTGATGCCAGACTCGATTGCATGTGATGGGGGTTCTGTCCTGTGTCTTTGCCATAAGGTGACATTATACTCTCACAGATAGTTGGCAGGGACATGACTGAAGACTATGGGAATATTCTGTTCCTTATTCAACTTTCATCTACTCATCTCAGCATGCTGGTGAGGTTTCTAATGATTCTTTATTATGTATCTATTATCAAGATATTCCTCCATATGCAACTGATAAAACACAATAAAGATTACATAACACAGGGAGCATTGAGTAACAGACACAGACTTGACATTCCTCTATGGGGATGATCTTTCTTCTCTCCCAAAATTCTCTGTATCACTTCTCTATAGACCGTCCCCAGTCCTTTTCTAGAAAGTGACAGTCCCTTACAGCACTTAGTTTTATAGTCATATTGTTTCAGTTTGACTGCTAATCTTACCTATAATCCTGAAGTTTGTAGGTGTACAGCTGGTTGGCTATGAGGACTTTTGTCACTGGCAACTGGAGCTAATGTGTTGATCTGAATGGCCATGCTCTGAAACTAAGACAAGGAAAGGCTCCTGTGCTGTGACATCCCTCAGTGGGATCCAGGCCTTATCTCAGGAGTACTCACCACCATGTGACCTCTCCATGTGGACATGGACACTAACCTGTACCCAGATCTAGGGTGCAACCAGGGGCAGAGGATGGAGCAGCTCCCATTTGCTAATGTGAGTGTAACAAGGAGGGGCCTGAGGGAAGCTATTCAAGATGGGAAGAAACTAAGTAAAATCAGCATGCTGACTGGTTTTATGTCAACCTGACACTAGCTGGAGTCATTTGAGAAGAGGAAACCTCACGAGAAAGTGCCCCCACCAGACTGGCCTGTGGGCCGATTACTTGATTGATGGTTGATGTGGAAGGGACCAGTCCACTGTTAAGAGTAAGCGAGCCATGAGGAGCAAGAAGGTAAGCAGCACCCCTCCATGGCCTCTGCATCAGCTCCTGCCTCCAGTCCCTGCCCTGCTGACTTCCTTCAGTGATGGGCTGTGGTGTGGAAGTGTAAGCTGAAATAAACCCTTTCCTCCTTAAGTTGCTTTGGTCATGGTGTTCATCACAGAAGCCCAAATACACTGGTGAGTGGAAATGCAGGATCGGCAGGATAAAGAAAGACAAACTGAGACATCTGTAAAAGCACCCGAGAGGATGGGTGGGCTCATCGTTGGTAAAGCCTGGGATTGAACGGAGATCAGTGCAGTGGCCAAGGTACTACCAGGCTGGGTGGCCACTTAGGGCTCATTAGAAGATCATCTCGGGGCAGGGGGCGGTGAGATGTCTCACTAGCCTGGGGTGAGCTTCAGGGGTCATCGGTTAGCTCGTGGGGCCTCTGTGGGCTGCTGGTGTTCATCTGTCCATGCAAACCGAGTTGAAATTTGGGTCTCTTCTTTCCTACTAATTGACTTCCTGCCAGTAGTTGGCGTTCAGAAGGTGAGAAGGTAAGCAGGAGCCTCAGATGATCACCTTGGAAATATCTGGGTATACTGAGGGCCAGTGCACTGCCAGGTTACCTTGGTGAAGTACACACATTGTGTATCCAGGGATAAAGGGGCTGAGGACCCAGGCTTGCTTTCTGCTGTCAGAGAAGCTTCGGGTGGGAAAGCACTTAGACTGGCAAACTATAGCACCATGGTCTGTTACAGCGTGACACTAAGATGACAGGTGACAAGTGTTAAGAATGAACTCTCCGGTCCTAAGACCCAGTAAGACCTGAGTGAGGAGTGAGTGATACCTTTTCAGGGTCATAGCCATGATGCCATATACACAGTTAATGAAAAACAAAACAAAACAAGACAAAAATCCTGAGCATGAGAGGCTGAGAGAAGGTGGATGATTGAAACAAGAGACGAGGAAGCTCAGAGAGCCTCTCTCTTCGGTATGCCCATCTTGGGTCTGTTATCTTGTTAATTCCTCACCAGCTAATGTAGTTTTGTTGCTCTGGTTGTGAATACTGTTGGTTTCTTTGACCCTTCTGAGAGCTTAGTCATCTTACTATGTGCATGATTGCAATTGGTCTGTTCTAACAGAGGCACTACTTACATCGGCTCCATGTCCTGGCTGGGTGGTTATCTGGGGCCTGTAAGGAGATATCTTCATTCAAAGACATTGGACTTGGTGGTCAGTGAGCTTCTCCAGGGTGGGAAGAAAGAGGATACACTAGCCCCCACCCTGTTCCGTGAGTTCTTCTCTTTTGTGCATTCTCACTGCTCCTTGAACTGAGTCTTTGTACGTACAGTTTCTGGTCATAGTGCGCAGCTCCTGCCATTACTCAATGACATCATAGTGTGAAGCTCCTGCCATTATCTGATGATGACATAGAATGCAGGTCCTGCCATTACATGGTGATGTCATAGTGTGCAGGTCCTGCCGTTACATGCATGGGGGAATAGATGAGACTGCCCAGGTCCCTGCATCACTGTGGCTGCTGCAGATGCAGAAGTGAGCCTATGAAGAATCCTTGCCCTGTAGTTGGGTGTGAGGCCTGCATTTGGTGTCCGGATCTTTAGGAAGAGGACAACTTCAGATAACCTAAGAATGTATCTACAAGGCAGGATAGATCCTGGCCTGGCAGAAAAAGGCCTCATTCTGAGCAACACATTGTAGATATGTATCTGTGACATGTAAAAATGGCAGAGAAAAAGCCCTGCTGGGTAGAATTGCCCAAAGGGACATTGACTTTGTGTGCCAAGCCTCTGCTTCAGTGCAGTTTGTCTGGTACGAATACCTTTCCTCAAGAACAAGCATTGGTGTTTGGAACCTCCGAGTAAGTCACACTCACACACAGGTAGACACATGCATGTATGTGCATATATCTGAACTATGCATGGAGACATGCCATTTGCAGGCTGGTCTTTCTTGTTCATACCATGTGGATGCATACATACATGCATGCGTCATGTACAGCCATCCACAGCGGCCTTTGTTCTCCCCCGCCCCATTTATGCACAGGCTCACATGCATACACACCATCTACCATTCCTCACAGTGGCCCCCTTTGTCTTCCTATTGTGCAGAGGCTGATTTAGAGCCCACAGGCTCCTCCCTGGTTTGTGGAGAGCTGCAAGCCAGGATGAAGTATTGACTCTGTGTCTCAGCGGGTGGGGAGGGCAGAGGCCTCTTATGGGTGAAGATGTCATCATTCCTGTGGCAGCTCAGACCCTTCATTTTGCCTTCATCTGGGAGCTGCCCCTGAAGACAACAGGACTGAGTGGCTCTGCTGACTATAGGAACACTTCTGTTTCCTCTGCGTGGCTCCTGCCAGGCACAGTGTCACCTGGGTGGTTTGTCGGGACAGCATAGAAGACTGGTCCACCCAGACTCTGGCCAGCCACATCCAAGCCAGATGACAATCCTGTGATGACAGTGACGGCAAGGACACCTGCCAGCAGTACCAGGGCCTAACCAATTGCTTGGATTCTTCACTCTCTTCTTAAAGCCCAGCACTGTACACTGAGGCTTTACCCTGTCTGGGGTTCATTTCTAGAATGTTCTTTTTCTCTGCCATAATTGTGCACCCAGTGCTAATGAAGTTCTAGCCGTTTCCAGCTGTTACCCTGCCTTGGTTGCACACTAGTGCTGGGAAGGTTGTGTCTTGTGCTTCTTGCTCTGTGGAGGAGCCTGGCATAGGGTTGCTGTGGGCTGTTCTTGGAAAGTTTGCCCAGCTGATCTGAAAGTGGTGCTGCAGATGGCGCAGCCTGGAATTTAAGGTTTAGAGAGTCATAGGGCAAATCTCTCTTCAGCTGCCTTGTGTGGTGGGCATTGCTTGGGGTCAGGAGTTCAACCCTGGTGGGTATGAGTGAGGCCTGCAATTTATGTGATGACCCTAACTTGCTTCCTGCCAGCCATTTCTCCTCCATTTTGTCCATTTCTAGCCTTGTGTTGGGGACAGCTGTTAGCATGGTGTTACTGGCCTCAGGAACTATTTTCTGGCCTTCTCAGCTTGAAGGCTGAGGTCTAATTTGACAGGCTCTGCTTGCTGCCCTGTAGTAACTCCTGGGCATCTTTCTGAAGAGGCAGGGTATTCCCCTGGCGGAATGGTCTCACACAGGGCAGAATCCCATTCTAGTTCAGAGGTTGGCAGGTGGCTGCTCCCATGGAATATCGGTGCTGTGGGACATTCCTGTGCCATAGCCAGGGAGTAAAGCAGCGAGTGTGAAGTGCTTGCCATAGTAAGCCTCAATAAATCAGCCCTGTCACCATAACTAGTCCACACACTAGGTACCGGTGACTTCTTATAAACAAGGAAACCTCCTTCTTCTTCCCAGTGTCTTAGAAAACGGACCTCATTGTTGCCATGTTTTAAATAAAATCAGTGCTCAGGTATCTACTGAGCACAGGCCTCATATATGTATGATGGTCAGATGACTTTTAGTGGAGCACCCTGTGCACTGAGGGGGCCTGGAAATCGCGCAGGACTAAGGAAGTCTGCCTGGAAAGCGTGTGCAAACCAAGAGTGCTTGTTTATACATGACACTGTGCTGGCACCTCATAGAGCCCCCGGAGAAAAACCATGAGGGCTAGCATAGGCAGGGGCAGGAAGGGACTTAGCTTTGGCCTTGCATCTTGCCTTGCCATCTTACAGCATGAATGGCAGTGGTCACATGCTCAGCCACTCCTTCCCCAAAGCAGGATGAGCCTGCTCCCCAGAGCAGGTTGCTCTCTGGTCTTGATCTTTCAAGACCTCATTTCCCAAAGGCCAATGTTCACTCATGCATCTTTTAAGCCAGCAATGAGGAATATGATGTCCTGAACTTCACACTGGGGAGAACTTCCTCTAAAGGTCCCATAATTGTGTCTATGAAGTAAAGGAGAAGTAGGCACATCAGCAGGGGAAGGACCATCTTAATGGCAGGCATATGCCTGTAAATCACACGGAAGCCTGGAGAGGGAGAAGATATGCCTGAGGTTCCTGCTGCGTAATGAGCCACAGAAAGGAGCAAGGGTGTGCATGTGCATTTGCATGTATGTGTGACTGTGTGGATGCATGTGCAATTGTGCAAGTATGTGCTTGAGTACCTGTGTGTGTCGAGCACAGGTACACGGTTAATGCGGACAAATCCTCTTGGATAGTCAAGGGCATCTCAGCCCAATCCTCCAAACAGTTGACAAGCCTGGATGTGGCACCTCCTCCCTTGCCAGTTATTGCTCTCAACTTGATGAGATGTCTGAGGAGGGACAAGTGCCTGATTTCCTTCGGATGAAAGACATGGAGATGAGCAGACATTGGAACTGCAGGAGAGTCCCCTCTCTGCTTCAGGGAGTTGAAGTGGGAGGCAGGAGGAAGTGCTGAGATGGCTTTGAGGCTCTGTATCCAGTAGCCAGGCTTTGACCATCAGCCCATAAGGAACATTGTGGCAAAACACTGACCTTGTCTAGGTCTCTATCTTGGAAGCAAGGGCTTCCCTGTGTTATGTGGCTGGCTGCTGCTCTGTGGGCTTCCCCGTGTTATGTGGCTGGCTGCAGCTCTGTGGGCTTCCCTGTGTTATGTGGCTGGTTGCTGCTCTGTGGGCTTCCCTGTGTTATGTGGCTGGCTGCTGCTCTGTGGGCTTCCCCGTGTTATGTGGCTGGCTGCAGCTCTGTGGGCTTCCCTGTGTTATGTGGCTGGTTGCTGCTCTGTGGGCTTCCCTGTGTTATGTGGCTGGCTGCTGCTCTGTGGGCTTCCCCGTGTTATGTGGCTGGCTGCAGCTCTGTGGGCCTCCCTGTGTTATGTGGCTGGCTGCAGCTCTGTGGGCCTCCCTGTGTTATGAGGCTGGCTGCTGCTCTGTGGGCTTCCCTGTGTTATGAGGCTGGCTGCTGCTCTGTGGGCCTCCCTGTGTTATGTGTCTGGCTGCTGCTCTGTGGGCTTCCCTGTGTTATGTGTCTGGCTGCTGCTCTGTGGGCTTCCCTGTGTTATGTGGTTGGCTGCTGCTCTGTGGGCTTCCCTGTGTTATGTGGCTGGCTGCTGCTCTGTGGGCTTCCCTGTGACCTGTGGCTGGCTGCTGCTCTGTGAGAGAGGGAGTGGACTGTCAGTGGTGGATCTGGCTTCTTTAGCAGTGGTAGCAAGTATTGCAATGGTTTGAGATGATGCATTTTCCTTCGTGGTGCAGAAGACATGCACACCACAGCCAGAGGGAGGCATTGTACCACCATGCTTGCTATTGTGTGTCCTCAGCAGTCAGAGGCAGACTTCTTTTCCACTGTGAATATAGGTGTGTCAGTGCCATGTCGTCCTGGCAGGAGGGCTATACACAATGCACCACTCAGTATTTTCTCTCCAAGAACCTGCTGGAAACAATGGCAGACTCTAGAGTTAGGCTTTCTTGCTGACGGAACTTGTGGCTTGTTGCCATCTAGCGACAGGAAGCTGGAATGTCAGTGACTGCCGGGGAAGAGGGATTGTACTTCTATCTGCTAATTTACCTCACATTTCTTGCCACTCAGCAGAAATTAGAAGTTGGGACAATGCACTTTTGGTCTGCTCAGAATGTGTGTTTTGGATTGTGTTCCTTCCTTTTTAAAGGAAGGAACATGCAAACACAATTGGGGGTAAGTAAGAAAATGTTGAATACGTTTGAGGATTAATTCAACAGCAAATCTTGGAATTACTGCTAAAGAATGGCACAGAATCAACAATGCAGCAGAAAGACACAGGGCCTGGCAGGCCTGGGCTAGGGTAATCTGCCTCTTCATGCCTATGTGGGGACCACAGACTTGACCTTGAAGAATGAGGGCACAGGGGGAGGGACACACACACACACACACACACACACACACACACACACACACACACACACACACACACCAGGTTTCATACTATCTTAGAACTCAGTGACCACAGTAGGAAGAGAAGAAAAAGTAATATCAAAGAAAGCTGAGTGATACTTCCTCTGGGCTGAGCATAAGTCCTTTCCAAGGGCCTCCTTCTAGAAAGGGCCTCCCTCATGTGATAAAGCCTCCGACTTCAGGTGAGCACCAACTGGGGAGGCAGGAGTATTCTATGTTTGGGGAACCACAGAGAAGAGGCATGGTGCTGGCCCCCATGGAGTAAGGGCAAAGAGGGGTCTAGAGACGGGGACCAAGTGTGACCCCCATTCTTCCCCATATCCTACAGAGAGTGACGTAGGGGCGGGCAAGGGGTGGGCCAGCTGCTTCCATGGTCTGTGATTTCAGCCATGCAGCAGAGTGTGAGGCTCTGTGTTAGGTCCTCAGCATTGCCCCAAAGGAAAAAGGACAATATCCATGCTTGGTCAAATCCATGCATACAGAGCCCACAGATAGATGGGGCTGCTTCAGGGAACTGTGGGAGACATGAAAATCAGGTTGCACATGTAGCTGACATATTATATGTTTTAACTATACATTTTCAAAAGCCCACCTGGGAAGGGTAGGCCTGTTTGCTTGAACTGGGCATGCTTTCTTGTCTCTCTCCCAGGTACCATGTAGCTAGTACACTTAGGAGAGAACATATACTTTTCCGCTGGGATTACAGTGCAGACACCAGGTTGACTGTCTTGGTTGACTGACTGAGGAAGGAAACTCCAGTTTGTTCCTTGCCTTTGACAACAGCTGTCTTCTTAGTTGGCTTAGGGACACCAGTTTGTCACCGAGTGGTATCCTCTTAGTACTGAAATCTGGAAAAGGCTAATTTGAACAATTCCAGATGAGGCTGTGTGTGGATCTCCTTAGAATGGAGGTGTAGGTGAGGAGAGAAAAGCTGCCCACATCTTCCAGAAAGTGATAACTGCCTGTGATCCAGCACTCGGGAGATGGAGACAGGAAAATTCCAAGTTCAATGTCATTCTTAGCTACACAGCCGGCTTAAGGCCAAACAGGACTACATGAGACTGACTCAAGATAAAAGAAAAAAAAAAAGGCAGAACAGTCACTCCCATTGATAAACTAAGAAGCAAAGAAAGAAGGAAAAATTCATTAGCTTATTTTACACAAGGATGAACAAAGGCCTGTGAAGAGACCCTAAATCCCACTCCAGGGCCTTCTGCCTTAGTTTGGCCTTGAATTGGCTGCCCAGGGCAACTTCTGTCTCTAATCAGCACTCCAGTCTCTGGGGTAAGTAGGAATGGATACACACATAGCCCAGGAGCAGTCTCTGGAACCACCTATCATGGGCTCAAGCATGAAGTCAGAATCTAGGTGCTGCTTCCAGGGTAAAGGACCCAGAAACAGGGTGTAGACAACTGCTGTATTCCTAGAGGCTCAGTTGGGATCAGTCAGCCATGCTGCCTTCCCTATGAAACCAACCAGCACATCTGGGTTCTGTGAAACCTGATTCTGATGGGAAGTGTTGGAGGGAAGAGAGGCAGTAGCCTCCCTCCATTCTCATTTCTGCAGGCCACTGTCTTCTCCCTGTTATCTGGAGCCTGCAGGAATGCTGGTGGCTGGTGGAAAAAATGTCAGATGTGGCTCCAGTTAGCCTATATCTGGCGGGTGGGTAGATTTAGGGCCCTGGAGTTGGATTGCTCCCAGTAGAAACTTCCCCCATCCCCCACCCCTGGCAGTGGCACCAGGACCTATCCCAGGACCATGAACTGGCTTTTTGGAGCCCATTCCCTATGGTGGGATACCCTGCTCAACCTTGATACAGGGGGAGGGCCTTGGTCCTGCCTCAACTTGGTATGCCAGACTTTGTTGACTCCCCATGAGCAAAGGAGACCTCAAAGCCTACTCCCACAGAGACCTTCAACAAGGCCACACCTCCTAATAGTGCCATTCCCTATAGAGTCCATTTTCTTTTAAACCACCACAAGGAACATGGGCCATTGGTCATCACCGTTAGCAAAAAGCCCACTTCTGCACGAGTGGTGACTCATATTACTTGGTTTTCCTTTACAATTTGGAGGCCAGTCGTCTAGCAAAGTCTCTCCATTCATCCAGCAACTGTCTTTGATTAGAGAACCCTGGGTAGGGGCTTCAGTGAGTCTCGTAAGTTTTGTAGACCAACTCTCCCAAGTTTCTTAGGAGTTTTTTGAATCTCTTGAGTCTCCCTCTGTTCTCTCTCCCCGAGGAAATGGCTGTTCAACACTCCCCCCATCCTCTGGTTCTTACATTCCTTTTGCACCCTCCATGCAATGCTGCTTTGCCGGTGTGGACACTGTTACCTTTCCTGGATGTTGGGCCTCAACACCACAGCAGCATCCACTTCTTCCCAACAGTTTGACTGTGAGTCTCTGCAAAAAGACACAACTTCTGGAGGATCTTGTTCCAGCATCGCCTCAGGTGGTGCACACCTGCCTGCAACCCTAACTCCAGAGGGATCTGATGCCATCTTGACCCCACAGGCACCTGCACTCATAACACACACAGAGACACACACATACACACACTCTATACACACACACTACACACTGCACACAATACACACTATACATACAGTACACATCATATACTACATTCACACACTACACCTCTACACATACACACACCACGCACACTACACATGCACCACACACATATACTATACACTACACACACCACACACATATACTATACACTACACACACTACACAATATACTATACACTACACACATATTACATACTATACACACACTGCACACCACACATATATGTGTGTAGTGCACACATATACTACGCACTAATACTATACACATATACTATACACTACACACATTACACACACCACACTACTACACACTATAAACATATACTACATACTACACATGCTACACACTAGACACAGACTACACACTACACACATCACACACACAACACACACTACACACCACACAATATACTGCACACACATATACTACACACCACACACACTCCAAACATATTCTACACATTACACACACATTACACATACCACACACACTTACATACTATACATACTACACACTAGACACACTAGACACATATACTACACACTTCACACACTACATACATACTGTAAGCACATTATATACTATACACATATACTACATACTACATACACTACAACTACACACTATACACACACTGCACACACTACACACACTATATACACAATACAAACACACTGTCATACCCACACCGTATACACCACATACTACACACACACTACATACACACACTGCATACACACCACAGACACATTCTACACACACACACACTACACACATAAAAATAAAAATATCATAAAAAGCATTCCTCCATAATTAAGGCTTACAGCAGCAATAATCTATAGCTGCAAACGTAAATGTTTAGAAGGCAGTTTGACAGGTACATTTCATTCATTTAACAGAACAATAGCAATATCTTCCCCATTGGGATCTGTGACTTCCACATCTATCTATCTATCTGTCTGTCTGTCTGTCTGTCTGTCTGTCTATCTATCTATCTATCTATCTATCTATCTATCTATCATCTAATCATCTATCTATCATGTCTGGGCTTACAGCATCAAACAAGAGGTTCCCCCTATGAATGGGCTTTAAAAACATTTGGGAAATAGTTGGTCACACCATTAATTGTCATGTCACTATTGTACCAGAAGGCACATCTTGCCTGGCATGCAGTTAGCAGGATCACTGAAACAATTCCCTCCCAGCCTCCAGTGTCACTCTTTCTGTCAGTATTTACACTAGCCAATAGACCAGGAGTTTTTCAGCTTAGACGCGCCCCATTTCTCCATGTCATTCAACCAAAGCCTACATGGTGACGTCATCAATACACTTACCGTCTAGTTCTGACATCCAACTGACAGCAACAGCAATCACCTGTGTTGTGTATGCGGCCTGATGGGAATACAGCCCAGCCTTGGTACTTGGGTTTTCACTTCAAAATATTATGGCTTCTAAGAATGACTTTTCCATCCATTCAGGGTGGCTTCATTAACTGTGCACGCATGTGTGTGTGCATGTGAGGAGTGTATATGCCTGTGGAGGTCAGAGGTCAATACCAGCTATCTTCCTCAATTGCTTTCCACCTTTTTTTGAGACAAGGCTGATAAGTCCTGATGGGACTCCTCTCTCTCCTCAGTGCGGGGGTCACAGATGTGCTGTAGCACCTGGCTTTAGTGTGGGGACCAAACTCAACTACTCATGCCTGTGTGCCTACAGCTCTTCCTACTGAGCCATCTCCCTAGCATTTCCTTCATTGTCACTGCACTTTGGGGGTCCTTTCCCAAGCCTGCCAGGCACTGCAGGGTTGGCAGGAATCCTTTGCATAACGAAGTAAAGGAATCTCCCATCACCCCTGTCCAGTCCACCTGAGTGCCCATTGGTCTTGTATTCATTGGTGACAGGAATATTTAAAACAAGTGGCAAGGTTGAATGCAGATTTAGTTCTCTATAATTCACAGTCACCTGTCACATTCTGTTGGTCTCTGTGTGGGTAGCAGCTATTGTGTGACTTTTCTTGGGGACGCTATTTCTCTTCAAACTAGATAGACAGACCAAAGAATCTACTGAAGCCCAACATGCCGAGCTAAACTAATGGCAGCCCCTCACTGGGGACACTTGCAGGAACATGTGTGGCTCAAAGGTGGCTGTGTCACCAAAAGGTCCATGCCAGTATGCAAAGCCATGTCTCCTTCAGACGCCAGGATGCCCCTAAGATACAACATTGGTCCAAAGCTTGTGGGCTTACTTTCCAGTGAACCCCCTGCAGAGAGAGTAAGCACCCCAAAGATACCCATGGCTTCCTGGAAAGGGCAGGGTGGAGGCCTTTTGGAGAAGAGTACCTGGCACCCAAGAGAGGCCAGGACAATTGTCATGGGAATTATGGCCAGCGGTTGGTTAGGCATGTTCCCTGAGATCAACCTGTATGGAAAGCAGGTATCTCGTGTCCAAGCAGATGTTGGTGTCCACACCTGTGCTATCAACAGAAGTGGGCTGGTCATAGTAGCAGGCCTGTGCAGGGCAGAGACAGACCCAAGAAGCCAGCCCCACCGTATTTCTGCAGGACCCAGATCTGAGCAGGCAGCTGTCACCTCTAAGAACTCATGTCTGAGCAGGTAGAGCCACCACTGTTTGCAGGCCCGAGTGGGAGTGGAGCCTTCTAGATGACCTGAGCTGCCTTGGGACTTTTCATCTAATTAGATGAAAGAAAAATTCCAAGTTTTGAATTCCAGTGCAATCAGGTTGATACCAAGCTAGGGCTATGGTGGAGTTCTCTGCATATAGCTATGATGGGGGCTGGAGACATGTGGAGTAGATAGGCCTGGGGTTGCTCCAGCAACTGGTTCTTTCTTTCTATGGCCTCTTTCTCATATTTGGTCTAATGTAAGCAGCACAACATCATTGTAGACAACCCGAAAAGAATTTACATGAAAGAAAGTGACCACTGTCCTCATGCCATGGGCACCCACCCCTGTGTTCTTGTCTTAATGAATGAATGGAGGTAGGAATGACTGTATTCAGACTGTTTGCTATTTGTGTGACCCCCATTCATCATCCTCCTCATTATTATTATATTTATTTTTGTTTTTTGAGATAGTGCTTCTTTGTGTAACCACAACTCACAGAAATCATCTGCCTCTGCCTCTAGAGTGCTGGGATTAAAGACGTGCACCACTACCACCCGGCTACCCCATTTATTAACATATCTTTCATATTAGATTGGAATTACTTTTTATCCTTTTGTCTAACTGAGAACTAGTCCCAGTTTATTAGGGGTGTGGGTGAGGGTACATTGGTGCCTACCCTAAGGCTTGTGTGTCATCGCTGGGCTATTGGCAGTGGAAATGTCCATCACTGTAACCTGGTGCTGGTATAGACATAGGTGTGTGTTTGGCATCATCACAGGTGCCTGACAATGTGTTCCCATGATGCTCGGCTGGTGGGACATCCTCCTGTTACAGGAACAAACACCACTCCATCACAGTATGAGCATTTCCCATCAGTGCAGCAGCTCCATCCTGCCTCAGAGAGGATTTGGGGGACCAATTAGGAAGGCCCTGTGAGGGACACAGGCTCTGGGGAATCCCTATCCCATATAAGTTTATTGAAGGTTTCTGTTGCCGTGGGAATGGTCCTGCTGGCTGCCAGGGTGCTGGGTCCGAAACCTGGTCCACAGTATGTCGTGCCTCTGGGAGAAGGATGCCCAGAGGAGAGGACTCTGTCTGGCCCCTCTACTCTCTGAGATCACTAGAGAAAGGGGCAGTGGTGAGCTCTAGGGTTCCCGTGGGAGGGCATGTCTCTATCTGGACCTGCACATTCTCCCTCCTTCCCTGTCCCTCGGAGCCACAGTCCAAGGTATGTTTCTCTATCATCCATCCATCCATCCATCCATCCATCCATCCATCCATCCATATATACATAATAAATAAACATGAGTCAAATTTTATAGCATGAAGTTTCTCATCTGGCCACCAGATGTCAGCATAATCCCTCTTAAAATAAATGTGCAGTGAGACCCAGTGATGGTGAGATCTTGGTTTCACAGGAGGCAGGAAGAGGCTGGTGCTCATGCGCACCCTGCCCCTGGGTTCTAGAAAGTTCTGAGGGTTCCTTAACCCATCCATCTTGCAGCTGGGCCATGCTCTGGTCACCTGCCATACTGGCACTGAGCAGAAGCAACTGTGAGGGTGAGGAGTCTAAAGCAGGCCCCTGCTTCTCCTAATCCGTGCATCTTCTCCTCTGTCACCTATCACACATTTCACAAACACTAGGAACCATGCACATCTGCCACAGCCACGGTTCACCTTGTCCACCTTAGGCCAGAGACAAGGGGTAATGTACCTTGCAATGGGGTCCTTGCCCAGGTCACCTGTACAGTGTGGGAATTCTGGGAATGGAGTGAGGGAGGAAGGGGGTTCCTCACAGGCAGCCCCCACATTCCTGTTTATCCACTCCTCCATGATAATGTGGTTTTAGATTATTATTTATTGCAGTTAGGATGTAATCAGACAGCTTAACCAGGTCCTTTCTTCAGAAGCAGTGAGCCCTCTGACTCTAACAATATTGTGTTAAGTTCCCACAAGACTGGCCTAGTCCTAGATCATTAGCCAAGGGTGGGCTTAGCTGTTCCAGCTCCAGGGTGGGGAGGGAAACAGGGTGACCAAATGGCTGGAGTTTGCAGCACCAAGATTAGTCTCAACCTCTTATCTGCTGGCTGATCGGTCCCTTGGAGAGTTTGTCAGTCATTCCTTTAGGTGCCTCTAAAGCAGCTCCAGTTGTGACTCTGAGCAGGAAGTTATAGTTTGAGTTAGAGAATGGTGGGGGAGTCCAATCAGAGGTCAACCTGGGAGCAGCCACGCTGTAGATATCAGCCACCAGCCTGGCTGCTCTGAGGGTGCTTAGGGACATCTCAGGGTCTCTTAGGACATACATGTCTCCTAGATAGAAACCAGTTACTTAGACATCTTTACAGGGACAGAGACCAGGCTTGTATGCAGTGAGCTGGCTTTGAACTTGAGGCTTCGAGGGATATAGGAGCAGGAGTGAGTGAGCGTGTTCTAGGAACAAATGCCCACCCTTAGGTCCAGGACCCACCTATGGTGTTTACCTTTGGCAGATGGAAAACCTTGCCTATGCACCTGCAAGTGTGTGGCGCCCTGGTGACCATCTGCCTGGTCTGTCTATAGCCCATTTCTAACTGGAAACAGTGGGAGTGAGGTGCAGGGAAGCGGCCTCCTTGTCTTTAGAGCGAGTGAAAGGAGCTCTTTGCTCTGAATGCCAAATCAAAACCTGAAATAGCACCTGAGCTGAGGATGAGGTATTTTAGGAATAATATAATCATGCCAAAAAAAAATCCAAATGCATTTTCTCTCTTGCCTCTCTCTTTAGCGTCACGATTTTAGACTCACAGGGTGTTTTGTTTTGTTTTGATTTACGTTTTTGTCACAATTTGAGGAAAGGAAATCTTTAAGTTAAAATCACTGGCAGTGTCTTCTCTCCTCCTTTGGTGACAATGAGGAAGAAAGAGATTTTTCCTTCCAGCTCCAGGTGAGGGCTGCATCAAGGTTGCCCTTAGACCATCCTGTTGGGGTGGGACAGGAAGCCGGGCTGGGTGATTGTAAGCAGTGGTGTTGGCATGGCTGCCCCAGGCCTGAGTCCCTGGGTTGCATGGTTAACAGGGGCCATGTCACCTTAGAAAGGGGGTTTGTGGGAAGCTGTCAGATGCAGTCTGCCAGAGTGCCCCTAATATCTGTAATACCTGGGCAGTGTAGGTAGAAGGTGTGTGGAGTAGTCAGGTGGACTGCAAAGCTTCCTCTCTGAAAGGTGAAGCTTCCAGAACCTTCTCTCAGGTCTTATTAATTCTTGCAAGGCCATTCCACAGGAATATGCACGTCTCTCAGGCTTCATGGATGGCGGGGCTCCTGAGAGACTGAGAGCTTTTCCCTCTGGGGTGTGGGGTGCTTGAATGCTGACATCCCAGAATTTTATGGAAATGCTGACTTTAGGTATAGCTGAAAAACAAGAATTCAAATACTTCCTGGTCATTTCCTGGAAACCATCTTCCCTGTTCTTGTGAATTTCCTGTGATGAATATTCATTTTCATTTGTTGAAAATTCAATGTTACACATAAATAGAACCATCAGGGTAAAAGATTCGCTCCTCATCGAGAGACCTGTTTTTGGTGGCATCTTGGGGAACGTCTACTGTATGGAGAAGGCTGACTTTGGGGCTGGATTTTGATCCATCTGCTCCAGACCAAAGCATGTTTGTTTAGGAGTTTTCTCCAAAGTCCCTGTCCTGGGTCAGGGTGGCCACCTGACCCTGTGACAGGAAGAAGGAGAGAAAAACAGAACAGCCTGAGAAAAAAGGCACTTGGTACCCACTTCCATAGAGTTTACAGATGGCAGAGAGTCTTTAACTCTCACCTCCATCTTACTCCTGCAAAGGCACACCGTTTAACTATCACCCCCCATTTTTTTTTACTACTTTTAGTAGAATTTACAAATGGCAAGGTGTTTAACTCTCACTCACCCCGCCCCCCCCATTTTCCTTTGTTTTGTTTACTATCTTTAAAGTTTTTGTTGAAACTTTAATTTTTTGTGTTTCAGGATTTGTTAGTTCATTGGGTGTGATTTAAAAAGGATGTATAGATAATCTTAATTTGCTATAGCATACCATATTGGTAACCAGTATTCAATTCTTATTAAGGAAAAGGGAATGAGTCTGATAGGCTCGCTGCATCTGGGCTGGTGGACTGGGGCTCATTTTGGAATACATAACAGCCATGTGACTTAATGCCATCTTTACTAAGGAATAAAAAAAGGGCATGCTGCCAAGTGGTGGTGGTATATGTCTTTAATACCAGCACTCAGAGCAGAGGCAGAGGCAGAGGCAGAGGCAGAGGCAGAGGCAGAGAGCAGAGGCAGAGGCAGAGGCAGAGAGGCAGAGAGGGCAGAGGGCAGAGGGCAGAGAGGCAGAGCAGAGAGGCAGAGGGAGAGAGGCAGAGGCAGAGAGGCAGAGAGGCAGAGAGGCAGAGAGGCAGAGAGGCAGAGAGGCAGAGAGGCAGAGAGGCAGAGAGGCAGAGAGGCAGAGAGGCAGAGAGGCAGAGGCAGAGGCAGAGAGGCAGAGAGGCAGAGAGAGAGGCAGAGGCAGAGGCAGAGGCAGAGGCAGAGGCAGGTAGATCTCTGTGTGTTTGTGGCCAGCCTGGTCTACAAAGTGTGTTCCAGAACAGCCAGGACTGTTACACAGAGAAACCCTGTCTTGAAAAACAACAACGCTCTTTTACCAGGACCCGTCAACATGGGCCGCGTTCGCACCAAGACTGTGAAGAAAGCAGCCTGGGTCATCATCGAGAAATACTACACAAGCCTGGGCAATGATTTCCACACCAACAAGCGTGTGTGTGAGGAGATCACCATTATCCCCAGCAAGAAACTCTGAAACAAGATAGCCAGCTATGTCACGCATTTCATGAAGAGGATTCAGAGAGGTCCTGTGAGAGGCATCTCTGTCAAGTTGCAGGAGGAAGAGAGAGAGAGGAGAGATAATTATGTTCCTGAAGTCTCAGCCCTAGACCAGGAGATCATTGAGGTCGATCCTGACACCAAGGAAATGCTGAAGCTTCTGGACTTTGGCAGTCTCTCCAACCTGAAGGTCACTCAGCCTACAGTTGGGATGAATTTCAAGACACCACTTGAATCGTGGAGCTGTTTGAATCTGTTCTGTCATATTTTCAATAAACAACAACAACGAAAAAAGAAAAATAACAGTAACAAAAACAAAATGTAAACCCAAACAAAACCAACAAACAAACAAAAAACAAAGAAATAAAGAAAGAGAGGGTATGCCATGTGACTTCTCTGCCATATTAGTTAAGGTGACCACATGGTGTTTATTCATCAACTAAAGCAATATCCATAAAACCACTAGATCTTCTGAGCTCTCTGATCTTCGTTGAATTTCCTCTGTTTTAGACCAAGGAGGCAACAGCAGGCTTCCAAGATGGTGTGTTTTGAAACTTAGTCATAAAAAAACTGGTATTTTGTAAAAGCATATTATAAAAGAATAAGGAAAATGAGATTCCCAGTCTCTCTCTCTCTCTCAAATGTATTTATGGTTTAAATTTTATTTTGATACTAAAGGATCTTTATAATTCAAGAATTGTACTTTTTTTTAAGGTCCAAACTTAACAGGGATAAAATAAGCTTAAGATTTGTTTAATGTAAAATAGTATTGAGTCAGATATATTTTTCTAAAAAATTGGTTATGAAAGATTGAAGACTTCAGTAAAACTAAAGTTACAGTAGACCTTCATGGCAGCCTCCTGTAGTTCCCGTGGGTGGAGCAGCATCCTACTAGAGTAAATTACATGCTAATTTCATGGCAGGATGAGATGCGTGGAAGATGAGACCTAGCAGTGGCCTGCTGTTTCTGCCTCCAGTTGTAGAGGCCTGACCGGTCCTGTCCATGTAGCCCAAACCAAAAAGTCTTTATCTAAAGATGAATTATTCCTCATGTCTCACATGACACAGGGGATGGATTCTCTCACTTATTGGAGGATCTCAGAGTCTGCACCAACATCCTAAGTGTCTTGAACAACAGAGAGGCAAATAGCAATTACTCTGTCCTCAGTGTCTCCCAGCCTGACATAGGAGGATGCTGGGGACAGGATAACCTTGTACAGAAACCTGTCACCTAGTTGGTATGGGACTTGTGGGCTAGTTCAATTGTCTCACCCTTTACCCTGGCACTCAATTCTTCCTCTTAGCAAAAGCTAATTTCAGGTTTATACCCTAACCACCCATGTCCCCTCATTAAAGGAAGGTGTCAGATGCTCTGTCATCAAGCTCACAGCTTTGGAAAGTTATTCAGAATATCTAAGTGGTATCTTTGACCATTGGTTTTGTATCTGTAGAGTCTACAAATGAGTCTATTAAGTGATTCTATTCTATTATTCCAGGCCCTCAGATTCTTCAGGACTTAGATGAAGGTGATTCGCTCTGGGCTCAGCTGTGGCACCTGAGCATATAATCTAGTACCTGCCTAGTTAGAGAGCTCTGGGGTCACCACCACACTTACCTTGAAGCCCTCAAGGAGTACACAGGCTTGGGCAGTACTGCTTGTGGTTGTTTTCTAAGAAATCCCCCAAATTAAAAGCTCATTTCATTCAGATATCTTGCTTTACAAATTATTCCTCTAAACAGCCAGTCTACTTTTAAATAACGTGATGTTAAGAAACATGCTTAGTACTGTCAGTATGTGGTGACCTAGAGGTTTGTGCATCAGCAGAGGGAGAAAGAGTTGGCTCCATCATTCTTTGTTGCTTCAGTCTACATTGTAAATTGTTTATTACAGATTTGATGTGACTGGCTGCTTTCATCTTTCATCTGTTGGTTGAGTGTGTGGAATGAAAATGTAAAGATCTTCAAAAGGTTCTGTTGATAGGGTTAATTTCAGAAAACTTTGTAAAGTGAGTCATTTAACCCTGATATGGCAGTCACCAACTTGGGTAGTAACTAAGGATGTTCTAGATATGTGCCTGTTGGAAAGCCAGGCAGTTGCTGTCTCCAGGAGTGTACTTTTAAGTTGCAAATTGAAAATCATTTCTTTTTGGATACTACAACTTAAAATTAAATCATCTCTTTACATGGCATGACAATATAAGGTACATTTATTATATAATCTTGGAATATAGATGTAACAATTTGATGTTAACTAAGTAAGTGCTGCCATGTTGTCAATACTAGATATGGTCATTGAAGGTAGTGGTTCCAATTTTAAAAAGTTTACTTTATCAAATTATCTCTCACCAAACTGTTTTTGTTCATCAAATAGTAGACGGTATTGTTAATGTTTAAAACAAATACACAGAGTTTTGTCATATGTAAAAGGAATATTACTTAGACCCATTCTATTCAGATTTATGTCTTGGATACTGATTTTAACTGGCTTCTTTTACAAAACTTCCAGGTGTTTGTCCTTATGAAGGAATCTGATGTAAACAAACAGCTAATGACAGTTGCCTCAGGTCATGGTCTGTCAGATGTACAGCTGCCTTTAACCTTATGTTAACTCTGTGTTTAACCTCATGTCATATTGACTCATGTTGATCTTGTTTTTTTCCATGTGACTCTGTTGTACACAAAGCTGTGCAGTTATTACCTCCTGATTTATGTTCTGTATCTTTGCCAACTGTCAAGTGTTTTCATGGATCCTTGGATGGAACCTCTTTTGAGACACTAACTACTGCTCCCGTCACTGCCCTTCTGGAAGCCTTGAAGCAGTTACCAAGAGATTGACACCCCCAAAACCCCTAAAATTAGTGTAGGTGATCTCAAAATGGGGACCATGGGCCATCCAATTTATCCCTCTTCTTGACACTCTGACCATGGATTTGGGGACTCAGAACTAAAAAGCCTCCTTTGCATCAGTTACCCTCTCTGTCTCACCAGCTCAGATCAGCTTAACATCCTCAGAAACAGCTGGACCCCATGGCTGCTGCAGCACCCACAGGTAAAAGATGTGACTGCTGCTAAGGATGGGATCTGTGCTCCCCCAAAAGTGCTGTTTCCAGGCCAACAAATCCTAACTTGTTTAAAATAGGACCTAGAGACCGAGACCAGAAAAAAATTCAACCATGGGCATTCTATGTATGGAATTCTGATCTCCTCCCAGTCTGGCTCCTCCTCTGGATCTCTTTCCCTCCTCACTATCCTCACACCTATGTTTTTTATCCTGTCATTAAATGTCTTACTGAACTTCACTCTGTACCCAAACAAAATGCTCCACACAAGCTCTCCCAATGCTCTCGCCCTACAACAGCTCCATGTGTTCCTGATACATCATCAAAAAGACCTTTCAGGTGCTGTGGAGAAACTCTGGCTAAAGGAACCTTCATCCGTTTCACTCCAAGTGACACAATTCTTTACATCAGTCCTCTGTTTTCTCCTGTCCCCTTCCTTTGATGCTCTGTAGTCCTCTGCCACTTCTGCTGGCTCATTTTGGTGCAGCAGTCCTGGTAATGGAACTGGTCACTGTCACCCCTGAATCAACGCTATGGCTGCTTTCTCTAACCTTCCTCTCTATCCCTCACCTGTCCCAGAAAATCTGTTTTACTCTGTAACCAAACCAGCTGCTTCTAGCCCTCAAATAGTCACTTTCCAAGTCTCTCCAGAAATATAGGATGGCAACAGTCTGATCTATCACAGGCAATCGAGTTAAGACTCTGCTCAGCTACATGACCAGAGAAACCCCTCTTCATTGCACCCAAATCTTTGCCTCTGACAAAGAACCTCTTCAGCACAAAGCAGCTGTAACACCCGACCCTGCATTTTTACATCCCCTTGGAGTTAGGAATGATAGTATCCTGCTAAAAGACTGTACTTCCCAGCTTCCCTTGCAGACTAAGGAAGTCATTTCTGCCCCATAATAGGCTGCATTCCATCTTCGTCTAGGCATTTTAGCCATGTGCACACCTGAGTGACAAAATGTCTCCTCACTGGCAATAAACATGGTCCTGCCTAAAGTCAGGCCAAGCCTCTATTTCTGTCTTCTGCTTCTGCAGATGCTTTTAAAAATAATATAACAGATCAAAGCCACTGAACCGAGCTCCCTACAAATGGTTAGTGACCATATGACCCCACAGTGCCACATATTGAAACACACTTGAGATAGATGCAAGTACTGGTACTTGCAGAAGCACAGGCATGCAGGCATGCACAGTGGCACAATTTCAGTAGACTGCTTGCCTGGCATATGTGAATCCCTGGGCTCTATCCCTGGAACCAGGAAAAGCCGGTGTATAGTGTATGTCTGGATCCCAGTCCTGGGAAGCTCAAGATCAGGCTGGTGAGAAGGTTAAGTGAGTAAGACGCTTGCTGCCAAGCCCGTTGATCTAAGTTCTCACACAATGGAAAGAGCACTGATTCCTACAAGAGCTATGACCCTCCTCATGTGTTAGGACATGCATGTTCCTCCCAATAAATAAACATTGAAAATGTAAAATACTCGCTTCCCCCAAAAGAAATTCAAGGTCACCCTTGGCTATATAGAAAGTTTGAAATTAGCCAGGGCTGCATGAGACCCTTCCTTGACGGAAGTTGCTTAAAGGTAACAACAAGCAGGTGTCAATTAATAGGTGATGAATGAATAAACAGCTTGTGGGATATCCATACAGGGGAAAACTACTTTGCTACAAAAAGGAATGAAATACTACCATGTGAATGAATGGAGAAAAATGCTATGTGTGTCAACAGAGAAGTCAGTCTCAAGAAACCGCATGTCATAGAGCTGTTGACAAAGAAATCCCATGAGTTGGGAAGTCTGCAGAGACTGGAAGTAGGTTCATGACTGCTCAGAGCTGGAGGGAAGAGAGATTAGCAGTAATGGTTAGTTAGCAGGCTGGGACATTGATTACAAAATTTTCTAACATTGATAGCAGTGATGGTCATGTGTATCTGTGAAGATATTAAACATGCAACTAAAAACTAAAATATGGAAGGCTTAAAAGTATGACAAAATATCAAACTACATACTTTAGATGGACAGATTAATGGCACGTGAATTCCAGTTTAACAACAGTGCTCAAAAGGAAATGCAAAAACTGTAGGTTGAAGAACCTGAAAGGGCCTCACAGACCAGCGAACCCATATCCCGTGGTAAGGTACGAAGGTATCACAGAGCCAACAGCTTTCATCTCACAGAGTAAAAGCACCTAACAGTGTGGTAAAACAAGCATTTTAAATGTTTAAACTTGAAATCACAGGGCAGAAAGGGAAACTGTCTCTACAGGCTCAGACATGAACACAAGGGTTTACACTCCCTGTAATTCAGGGTTATCTGTGAGCTGGTGACTGTTTCCACAGTCCTGGTGGCAGCAGGTTGGGCATGGCTGGGTATTGCTAGTCTTTTGGCCGCATTGCCCTAGAGAGCTGTGCTGTGATGTCCCCAACCTAAAGAAGGGTTTCCTCTTCCATGTGCTTGAGAGAGAATATCCCCCATATTGCTGCTCCATTCACACCCCTAAGCCAGAATTCTTATTAAAAGCTGTTCTTGGTAAAAGGGCATTCTAGAAACCATCTACCTACTAGTTCAGAGGAAGGAAGTGAGACCATTGGCAGGAAGACCAGCGTGTTCTAGCCCAGCTCTCACCTGGTGCTGGTTTGAGTTATGCTGTCAGCATAGTCCATGGGCCCTGGTTGAGAAATGATGTCATCCTGGAAGGGTTAGTGTCTCTCTAAGCCCTGTGGACACAGTCCTTATCCTGTGTGGGGGCTGTGCCTCATAGATTTCAGGTGCCTGGAAACCAACTGGAGATGATCACACAATCTCAAATCACAAAACCTACAAGGAATGAACTTACCAGGAGCAATGGTCCCTGTAGTGTCAAATGGGAGGACAATATAGGATATTACAGAAAAGAAATGAGAGGGGTGGTTGAGGGGAAACTGAAATGTAGCAATGAGAGGCATCAGGCAAGAATGGGATAGCTTCAGGGGGGGGAACAGACTATCCATTAATGAAAACATTTCAAGGAGTTGCTGGCCATGAAGATTGTGGTAAATTGAGATGATGGCATAGCAGAAGGGCAGGAAGGCTAGATTTGCCAATCAGCTCCAAAGTCCTTGTTCTCTATTTCAGGCACCACTTGAGGCTCAGGAGATCAGTGGTGGCCTGAGCATTGACTCCATGCTTCTGGGCTTTGAGATAATCACAGAGGGACACTCATAACATGTTGTCAAATGTCTTAGGACTTCAAACTCATGTGTGTTAATGGCTACGAGACCTGGCTTGTGGGGAGTCTACCTGGCCAGGTGCCTAGGATACCACAAGACATTGTTCAGTTGGCGATTCTCATTTCTACCACAGACAAGCATCAGTCCATGCCCTCTGATGGGAGCAGGGGAAGCCCCGTGAAAATAAATACTTTCCAGAAGAGTCACCACCACCACAAAGGAGACCCACTTATATTTCAGCAATGATAGATTCCCTTGACTAGTAGTTGCTTTAAGGGAATTTTTGCCAAAGAACATAATGCATATACAGGCAGAGTCAGTACCTGTGCATGCCAGGCCTGCCTAACTCCTACATTTCCACCAGAGCTCTTTCTCTCCTGTTCATTGGCAAAGCTGGGCTCCCTTCTTTGTGTCCCATCCCCCCACCATCACCACCCTGTCCATACAGTGTCATCCCTGAGGCTGGACCTTGAGGAAGAAGCAGCCACTGAAATCCTCTTTGCTTTAGACTAGGGCTGTCAGGGAGATGAGCCCACATGTCTCTTTTCCAAGCCAGGCAATGGGGTGGAGGGTGTGCCAGAGACTTTCAAGGGATTGCTTCTGGTCAGGGCAGGGCATATGGAGGCTGCATGAATGTCACTCCCACTCAGACCCATGGATCTGTCTGCACAGCTGCGAGGGAAGAGAGATGTGTGCGTTCCGGTGATGCACACAGCCCTGTGAGATGAGCCGGTGCGATAGGGACGGTAAACACAGTGACAAGGGAGAGGCCTGGCTTGGCTCCTTCTAAGCAGGATCAGAAGACCCTTCTGCAGCTGAGCAAATATCCACTGGGCCCATGGCTAGCACCGAAACCCCAGGAGGAGCTAGGGTAAACATGGGGGCAGCTATTAACACACAAGGCCACACAATAATCTAGGATTACTCCAGCACACCTGAATGGCAGCTAGCATTGGAGAAGGCCCCTGTGGGGAGCTGCTTTGAAACCTGTCCGAATTGGGTTCCAGACCCAGACTTGGGTACACATTAGCACCCACGGGGGTGGACACAGGAAGCAATGGTATCTATTTCATTAATATTTTTCAGGGGAGCTGTAAGTCAGCCTCAAGCAATAAAGGCTAAGGGGGCACTTTACAATTGGCCAGAGAGTACTTACTATGGAAGCTCCCTTCACCATGGGACAGTCCTCATGGTGTTACTGTCATGGTGCAGCCTCTGTGTTTATAGCCTAAGCCTAGAATGCTATCTGATCCATTTCGTGTGTGTGTGTGTGTGTGTGTGTGTGTGTGTGTGTGTGTGTGTGTGTGTGTGTGTGTGCATACACACCTGCCCGTGCAGGTACCTTTAGAAGCCCAAGGTCCATGTTGGGTATCTTTCTCTATTGCTCTCAACTTTAACTTTGAGGTAGGCTCCTTCACTGAACTTGGGGTTCACTGATTGGCAATGCTGGCCAGTGCACCGGCAGCGCTAGGAGTTCAAGCTTTAGTCTAGGCTCAGACTCGGTGTGTTACCACGAGGCACCCACGTCAGAGGTATGACACACAGCACCAGCTTTGGGCTCCTCCAGGAAAGCAGGTGGCCACACTGCAGTGAGAATGGATGTGAGGCAGATGTTGTACAAAAAGTGTCACAGGCATTGTTGCATGCTTCTTCTTAGTCTATGAGGTGGTGGGCACGTGTCCCCACTCTGTCCTAGGCTGAGAGCAGGAAGAAGTGGCAGGTGTGTGGGCTTTGTCATGTGGAATGACTGGGCAAGTAGGCATGAGGTTCCTGGGGCCAGGGCAGAGGGTGTGTGCCTTGGCGTGGTCTGTACTTTCTTTCTATCTTTTTTTTTTTTTTTTTGTTTTGTTTTGTTTTTTTGAGACAGGGTTTCTCTGTGGCTTTGGAGGCTGTGCTGGAACTAGCTCTTGTAGACCAGGCTGGTCTCGAACTCACAGAGATCCGCCTGCCTCTGCCTCCCGAGTGCTGGGATTAAAGGCATGTGCCATCACCGCCCGGCTCTGTACTCCTTTCTAAATGAAGCCCTGTTGAGGAAGCCCAGTGTGGAATAAAGAGGGTTAAAGAGAGAGGCATTCCTTGGCTGTACCGCAGGGACATCTGAAATGGGACCAGTGCAAGCCTATGGGTCTAATTTAGGTTGTCATTCACGCCCACACTCAGAGGAGGAAACCCTGGCCCTCAGTACTTGTGAGCATGGCATTTTCTGGCGATGGGTCAATGTGGGCCCAAATCCAATGACTGGAATTCTTATGGGAATGGAAATTTGACCTAAAGACAGACAGGTGAGGAGAAGCTGAGGTCACAAGGGTCCAAGGAGAGAGATGATGGAATTCAACCTTCCAGATGGAACCAACCGTCCTACTGTGATCATGGATTCTGTCCCCCAGAGGAGACAGACAGGATGACTTCCTCTCGTTTACAGCCTTTGTGGCAGCAGTCCCATTAAGCCACAGCAGTAACTTGGAATGTGGCCTTACCTGGTCCCCACAGTTAGTTTCAAGTAAGCAGGGCTTGGGAATGCCAGGCAGGGAAGCCTCGGATTTGAAGGGGACTCCATGCACAGTGTCCTCACAGACACATTGCATGTGGAAAGTGAGCTTTCGCCTTGCCCCTCAGGGCAGCATACCTCTGAGGAAGAGTTATTGGTGAGTGGTGTGTCCTCTTTGTCCACTCTGGGTCCCTGAAACCTGGTACAACCTGTACTGTAACCCTTGCCAGCCAGCCTATACTACCGGGTAAGTTCCAGGCCAGGGAGAAAAGCTGGCTGAAAAATAAAGTGCAAAGTTCCTGAGGAATGACAGCTAGGGTTGCTATCTGGCCACCACACATATGCTTGTACACAGGTCTGCATGTGCACAGACACACACACACACACACACACACACACACACACACACACACACACACAAAATCAAACACACAAGTCAGGAAATCAGAAATAATGGCTTCTGGCTGGTATTTTTGTTCTTTTAAATTTTATAACATAGCTGGTATTGAAGGTTCTTGTAGAATAAAAGTGAAAGGAGAGGCATGTGTGATTTCCTTTCTTCCTTTCCCTCTTCCATCTGCTCTCTCTCTCTCCTTCTTTCTCTTTCTTCATGAGTTGTTGCTATAGAGGGAAATCTACCTTTTAAAAATTACTTCTTGAATTCGATGTGCCTAACTCTTCAACTTTTGCATTAATGTACATTTTTCTTTATATTTAATTTCAGTGACAGCCAAATTGCACGCCCTTAATTAAATTAACACAAATTAGACTTGAAAGGAGTTGAGGAATGAAAATTCAAGTTGTTTCTTAAAAGCTTTCTTACTGCTGAGGCATTCTGGAAAAAAAAAAAAAAGAAATGTCTTCCTTAGAAATGACACCACACAGATGGCTTCATGCTGAACGTCTTTCTGAGTGGGGGTGAGGCCCCAAGGCTTTGGACCTTGTGA
Organism: Cricetulus griseus; assembly: GCF_003668045.3. Classification (NCBI taxonomy): domain Eukaryota; kingdom Metazoa; phylum Chordata; class Mammalia; order Rodentia; family Cricetidae; genus Cricetulus; species Cricetulus griseus. The sequence goes on along the minus strand of NW_023276807.1, from coordinate 68,733,393 downwards.
CTTCAGAGCCAGGCATCAGGATGAGGAGGAGACTGGGTCTGGGGTCCAAGCCTTCCCTCCTGAGGCAGCTCTGCCTGTAAGCCTTAGGCAATGGCCTACACTTCAAGGGTGAGGTTCAGGTCTTACAGGGCCTGGGACTCAGAGTTTCTCATATTTGCCTTCAAGCCCTTTGGTAGGATCTTCCTGCTGCAGGGAGCCAGAGCTCTTCCATCGTGTCCCCCCCGCCCCCCAGCCACTGTGAGCAGAGCAGTAGTCTTTCCAGGGAAGGGGTCTCTTCTCCAGCATACTCCACCCTGCTCCGATTTTACTTCACTCCAGGGACACTGAACATGCCAGTTAGCAAGACTTCAGGAGTTTGAAGGTGGCTGTCTTGGCTTCTACGGCCTTCCTCATGCTCTGCCAGGGGCTGTCTTCTTAGAGTCTGGAGCTGTCATCATAGAGTCTTTAAAGCCAAAATTTCCTCAAGATACATACATACACCTTGAGACCTTGCAACAGAATCAGGCAGAAGTTTGGGCTATCTGTGTCCTAATTGTATTTCTGGACTGTGGTCAATGCTTGCTTAGTGTGTGTGTGAGCATTGGCCTGGCTTTCTACCTCAGCCAAGACGGCAATATTGCCTACTGTCCAGGACACAGGTTGGTACTCAGCTTCCCCAGTCACTTGTACGTAAGGGCAGCAGGGGCTTGGAAAAAAGCTGACCAGGGTGTTATGACCTGGCTTGAAGAAGAAGGGCTGGGGCATCTCCTCTGCTATTAGGGTTGAAGGGCAGAGGCATGCAGCCCCGCCTCACTGGCTCACTCAAGTCAGGAGAGGAGGCAGCTAGTGCCAGTGTGGCCACTCCTTTCCATGGTAGCAATCAGTTCTTGTGAAAGTGTGTTGGTGGTGGAATATAGCTGGATGTGGTACTGGACAACATGTTCCTTGACCTTTCTAGGGAAGCTGCAGAAGAGCAAGAAGGTAGGTGAAGGAAGAAGAGGAAGCGGGCAGTGGCACCTGGCTGTGCAAGCACTTGCTGCTCACACTCATCTGCAGGTCCTGGAAACCTGCCAAGTGTGGCAGTTAGTGCTTCGTAACTGGGTACAGAAAATGGGAAGGAAGCGAAATGGCAGGTGATACCCCCTGGGGAACCATGCTGTCCTCCTTGCCGAGGGCCATTTTTGCTATTAATCTCGGAAAGAATGCTCTACAAGGCTTCCTCCCAGCTACAAAGGGCCGCCTGCAGGTGAATATCGGCGGTGCCTTCTGAGGTTGAAATTACTGCTCCGCTCCATTGGAAAACTCAATTTTCCTTTTTAATCTTTTTTTTTTTGAGTGGGTAAAGACTGAATGGAATCAGTGATGATAGGGCCCGAGTGGGGCTCCTGCACCAGGCATGTGAATGGAAGGAGGGCCAACTGAGGGTGGCTACAAAATTAGACCTTGCCCCACATCCTAATTACACACACCAGAACATCAAGTGAACACCTTGGACACACACAGACTTTTATGTCAATGTATCTCTAGGTAGCTTGGAAAGGGAAGTATAAGGACTCAGGAATATGGGGCAGAGAAGTGTTTCAGATGGAATAGAGCCCCTAAGGGCACATCTGGGGCTTGTAAACACAGATACAGTGAGGCGAGCCTGAGGGAGATTTGAGACAGGCACAGTCCTGATAGAGGGGTGTGTGTGTGGGTGCGAGAGTGCCTGTAGTTGGACTCATTATTTCTTTAAAGATACACATTCTCTCTCTCTCTCTCTCTCTCTCTCTCTCTCTCTCTCTCTCTCTCTCTCACACACACACACACACACACACACACACACACACACACACGGCATAGTGTTATATACCTGTAACTCTAGCTACTAGGGAGGCTGAGTCAGGGAGATGTTTGAGGTTAGCCTGGGTTATATAGTGAGACTGCCAGAGAGAGAAAGAAAGAAAAGAGAGAACAAAGGAAAGCAAAAGAGAAGAGAAAAAGAAAAGAAACCCCCTTGTTGTAATTTGAGAAAAGCTGTACACGAGAGAAAGATGCCATGCAACACGATTCAAGCAGAGGGGTTTTTATTAGGGAAAGGGATCATAAAAAGGGAAAGGGAAGGGGAGAGACCAGCCTCCAGAGACAGGAGCAGCAGGAGAGAGGAGAAAGGAAAGGGGGAGAGAGAAAGAGGAGGAAAGAGGAGAGAGAGGGGAACAGACAGGGAGAGGGAGAGAAAGAGAGAAGGATAGGAGGAAGGCAGGAACCTTTTAAAAGAGACCTTAGTAAATGTGCACAGGTGGTACTCTTAGTGGCTGCAGCTGAGGGTGGATCCTGCCAGAACCCCAAGAACAGGCCAGTATAGGTGCCTGAATACTAACACCCCTGACATAGAAGTGGGTGTATCCTTCTCCTCATTGAGGAGGAATCAAGTATCCATATTCCTTTTGTTTCCCAGGGGACACAGCTGAGGGATCTCTTGAGGCAGCCAGCAGGTGGGTAGGATTTCAGCTCTTACCTGACTTCTGGCATGCTGTGCCCTTGTGTGCACTGAGGTAGCAAAGTGTTCCCACTGGATATTAAGATAAGGTGGCCTGTCTATTCATCAGGGACCAAGAACACCCAACCAATTTTGCCTTGCAGATGTGTCATTGTGACTCAGAGAGACATGCTGTTCAGCTGTCAGGGTGAGCTCAGATTACTGGTTCATTAGTTATTTTGGTGTCACAATGATGAAGAACTTGATTAAAACTACTTAAGAAGATTTCTCTTGGCTCATGGTTCCAGAGAACTCAGTCCATGGTCTATTGACCTGTGGGTAGAACATCATGTTGTAGGAGCCCATGGGGGAGGCTGCACTTCAGTTCTTGACGGATATGAAGCAGAAAGCAAAGAGGGCCGCAGGAAGACAGCACAGTCCCAAGGACCACCCTCTGCCCCCAACTCCCATGGTGTGTTTCCTTCAGTTTGTTCCACCTCCTATGACTTCCCAATGATGCTGTCATGTGAATCCATAGGCCTGGTCAGAATCTCCATAATTTAATCACCTCTGGAATCCTTTTCACAGACACACTTAAGGGGGTGCTTCCAGAATCCCTTAGGCTTCATTTGTTGACAGTCAAAAGCAGTCAGCCCTCTGTAGTAGTGGGTATCTTTAATGGGTTCTTTCAGGCTGGATCTGGCTGCCCTTCTCACCCACCGCAGAAACCACAGCTCTGACCTGTCTTCAGATTTTTCATGTGGGAACTGCCTCCCTCTGTGCGTTTATCTCTGAATTTCTGGGGAAAGCCTTCCTCAAGTTCTTCTCCCTTCTCCCATATGAGTCGGCATTCATCACTTCTTCTCTCTGTCCCTTTGGAATGTGCTGATGAATAGGAGACAGGCATACTGTAGGTGCCTACGGGCCTGTCAAGTGACTTCACTTTGCGTGATGGTTGAACCCTGTGAGGTGCTGACTAACTCACTCCACTTCTTGAAGCTGGAGAAACCAGATGAAACCCTGGGCCACAGTCTCCAAGCACATGACACCCAGAGGCAGGCACAGTTACAGCTCTTATTACTCCCTTTCCCCCGGCATAGGCAATGAGAATTTTGGGATCAGGATGATGTTCTGTGCACATCTGCCTGGCGAGAGGGCAGCTCCAGGTGCCAGAGCTGATGTACCAAAGAATGAGTGTGGGCCTCGAGTGGCAGCTGTATGGGACGATATTCCATTCAACAGAGGGACCATCAGAACTCAAGAGTCCTCAGAGTGAGCCTTTCTCCCTTTCGTGGTTGAGATAAAGCTCTCCGACATCCCCAGCCAGCTGCTAGTTCCCCATGGCATTGAGTGGTGTTGTCTATGATTTAAATGTGTTGCCAGGACTCTCACTTTCCATTTGGGAAAGTCAATTCTGTAATTACACTGGGACAAGGAAAGGGAAACTTGAATTTGAGGGAAAACCCAAAGCTAGAACCTGCCTTTGGGAGTGCTGGGTCCGTGAACCTTGTACCAACAGAGGTCTGTTTGCACATGGGTACTGGCTTGCTTACAATGAATGCGTTAAAATTAGCCAGTGGGGGTTTGCCAGAGCATCTGGCATGCAGAGGGTGTGTGTGTGTGTGTGTGTGTGTGTGTGTGTGTGTGTGTGTGTAGTTATAACATTATATAGTTGGAAGCTATGAAAGGTTTCCAGGTCTTATTCTCTATTAGGGAAGCCATCGAGTATCACCATGCCAGCAGAAGAGGGAAAATACTGAGTTCACACAGTTGTGTGGATCCCCCTCATTCACCCCGGTGGCCGATGTTGGACAAAGAAGCCTTAGCTGGGCTTTGTCTATCCTAAGCTCAGTCCTTTACCCGAAGAAAGTGCAGTTCCCCTGCATAAGGCCTTGATATATATGGATATTAAAGTCCTCATCAGAACCCAACACACAGTTTCTGTTTCTTGAAGAGCTGAGCATGGTAATTGGAGAGCCTTGGCCCGGTCCCTTGTATAGTGGCTGCATAAATCTCTAGGGGGTGACAGGCGTACAATGGCTCCACTCTTTCCCGATCAGGCTGGCCCATGTCTGAGCTATTTATTAACTGGGACATGAATGGGCAAATGAAGGGCCAATTTATATGTTGCACACAAAGATGTATTAGGACTGCCGTAAACATTGATTTCTTCCCCCTTTTCTTCTGGGTCGGGACATATATGCAGAGAACAGTGGTCATATGGGGTACCCTTATCAGATCTTAGATACTTCCCGGACTGTCCGCGGCCATTAACCTTGCATATTATCTGACTTGAGTGATTAGTGCAAGGCACATAAAACCGTATTGATGGCCAGGCCTGGGTCAGAATGGGGCGTTGAGTTACTGGAGGCTGGATTTTGCTGACTTTGTGATACAAATGATAGTATTATGCTTGGGCCACGAAATTGCTAATTTGTCATTTCTTTCATGGTGTTCCCAGTACAATCTTAATGGATGAGGTGCAGAATCCAGGCATCATTGAGAGGCTAGTGGCAGGACATTCTTTGTCTATCAGTTCATGTGCATACCCATATCCATGGCCATGCACACTGCTTCTCATGCATCCTGGGGCTATGTGGATTTCATTTCTACCTCTGTCTTCCCATTGCATTTTCTGCTTCTGATGGGGGAACTGACAAAACTCTATCTTTGCTGTCTACACTCAGGTTCAAAGGCTCTTCCTGCTAGGGTACGTTCTTTCTGATGCCTTCCTACGTGGCCTTTCTTGGTCACCAGCAGCTCTAGGCCCACAGTGTCCTTCAACACTGGGTAGAGACCAGTAATGCTGTTGTTCTCCCACAGTGCATTCTTTCCCAACCCAAGGATTCTTATACCAACATATCAGCAGTCCTAGTCAGGGAAATCTTGGTTAGAGTTGGGTAGTCATAGTGATGTGTTTGTCTATGACACTGAAGATGTACTGTGTGGCCTTTTCTGTATTTGTGGCAGTAGGCATATTTCTGTCCCCTCCCCAGGTCTGGATCCACTGGAATACAGCACAGTGATAGTTGGAAGTCTGTATGTCTTGTTTCCTGACTGGAGGACTGCTATAAAGGGAACCTCCAAATGTTTTCAGTTCAGTATTTTACCATTCAAGCCACATCCTATGGCTGTTTTTAATATTCAGAGGGGGGAGGAAGAACCCTTTACTAGGTTATCTGTTTCCAAGATGGGCCTAGAACTAGGGTTATGCAGTTATAGGGTCATACAACTCTTGCTTCTCTCGGCAGTGAGGTGGTTTTCTAATAGGAACAGGGGGAAATCTGTCTATAGCATCAACTGTGTTGTACAATAATCAGATTAGGAGCTGGTGCCAGTGAGGGGGAATGCTATTGCCAGGGTGGCAGTCTGGGTTCTGAACCGCAGCTCTTCTGGTTTGGCAACTGGGAATATATCCTGGGGTTGAGAACATAGATTCTGGAACAGATCCAGGTGAATGGATCCTGTCTCTTTGTCCCTCAGGTACACTATCTTGTCTAAGCCTTTAGCCATTCTGGCTTCATCTTTTCATTAAGAATTATTCTGTGTGTGGGACTTGGGTGATGGCTCAGTGGGCAAAGCACTCATGCCAAGCATGAGAACCTGAGTTTGGATCTCAAAAGCAACAGATGCAAGAATGTGTGTCTATAATCCCAGGGCTCCTGTGTAAGTATGGGGAGCAGAGACAGGAGGATTCCCAGAAGCTGATGGGCCAACTTTGAGGTACACACAACAAACAATAGGTGGCTTGGTCTCAATTGTGGTAGAAGGTGAGGAGAAACAGTGAGGTTGTCCTGTGGCCTAAACACACAGACGCACGCGCACACACACACACACACACACACACACACACACACACACACACACACACACACATTTGCTGTGGATCCAACCCCTATCAGAGCCTCTCCTCTCTCTTGAGGGAGGGAGATATATGTGGTTTAATCACAGTCATTTCAAAGGCCTGATTTCAATTTTTCAAAGCCCATTTCTTTTGTGGTCTCCCTGCTGGTGCTGTGGCAGCCCTGTGGCCCTCTGTTCCAGCTGGCTGTCTCTTTTAGGACCAGGGCTCCTGCTTTCCTCTCTCCATTGCTGATCAGACCAGTGAGGCATACCTATACCTCTAGTTCCCCAGTCCTCTGCTTCCTGCACCACCCCCTCATCCCCACCCACATCTCCCAAACTCAGTCAGAGAGAGATGCACTTTCTTTAAATTGCTCTCCAATTAATCCCCAGGAGTTCAAGATTTTTGGAAGCGCGGGAGGTGTATGATTTTTCTAGAGAATGCTACATTTCAGCAGCCATCATCATTCACTAATTTGATTTCTAAAGGCAGACGTGCCTATACCAAAATATCCAAGTAGCACATACACAGGGAGAAGAGAGCATTGGCCAACTTCCGGCTGAACTGGAAGCTCTTCTATGGGACGGCAGGCTGGGGCACTCTGAGCGTCGTGTCTCCAATTACCAGCTTGATAAAGACCTGGTTTCCTGGAGAACCCCCAAAGACATGAAGCAAGAACAGACAGTGTGGCTCCTTGGGCGATGGTGTGGTTTGCAGGACTTTCCCAGAACTTCCCCTGGATCATCTTCTAGCTTCTGGAACCTGTGGTCCCCACGTTCTATCAGCATCAGAGTCGGCCATGTCATCTCCCAAGCTATCAGGACAAATCTGAAGGAGAGTGCTCAAGCAGTTGCACTTCATATTGGAATCGAGGTGACTAGAGGTCTGCTCAGGGGAAGATCGCTGTTTGAACTATGTGTCTTAGCATTTCTATCGCTGGGAAGAGACACCATGATATCTCTTATAAAGGAAAACACTTAATTGGGGCTCCCTTACAGTTCAGAGGTTCAGTCCATTATCATCATGGCAGGGAGCATGGTGGCACGCAGGCAGACATGGTGCAGGCAGAGTAGCTCAGAGTCCTATATCTTGCAGGCAACAGGAAGTTGTCTGAGACACTGGGTGGTATTCTGAGTATAGAAAACCTCAAAGCCCACCCCAACAGTGCCACACTTCTTCCAACAAAGCCATACCCACTCCAACAAAGCCACACCTGCTAATAGTGCCACTCCCTATGAGATTATGGGGGCCAGTTACATTCAAACTACCTCACTCTGCTCCCTGCCCACATAAGCTTGTAACAATATCATAAAGCAAAATGTATTTATTCCAATTTCAAAAATCCCCATAGCCGATCACAGTCTCAACAATGTTTTAAAGTCCAAAGTTCAAAGTCTCTTCTGAGATTCATGCAATCTCTAACTGTAATCACCTATAAAATCAAAACCAAACCACATCCTTCCAACATATAATGGTACTTTCCAAAATGTAGGAAAGGGATCATAGTGAGGAAATACTGGACCGAGCAAGACTGGAAACCAGTTGGGCAAACTCCAAACTCTTCATCTACATGTCTGATGTCAAAATGCTGTTCAGACCTCCAACTCCTTTCAGCTTTGTTGACTGAAACACACTTCTTTTTCTTGGCCTGGTTCCACTCCCTATTAGCAGCTCTCCTCTGCAGGTATCCCAAGGCTCTGGCTTCTCTAACATCTGGGTTCTCCAAGGCAATCCAGGCTTCAACTTCTCAGCTTCCCTCAATGATCTCTCTACTAGGCCTCCATTCAGGGTTGTACACATGGCTGGCCTCAGTGGCTTTCCTTAGTCTCAGGTGCAAATTCCATAACCTGTTTCTTCTAGCTTTAGTTCTAAAGCCAGGACCATGTGACTGAAGCGGCCAAGTTGTTCTGTTTCCTGGGGCTGGAACATGCCCCGCCGCCTTGTTGAATTACGTCTTCACCAGCTTCCTGTTTTTGGTTGTCACCTTCACTGCCTAAGCATGATTGTCCTTGAAATCTCTCTATAGATCAGACTGGCCTCAAACTCAGAGATGTGCCAGCCTCTGCCTTCTGAGTGCTGGGATTAAAGGTGTGCACCATCACACCTGCCTCTAAGCTTTCCTTCTCATTTTCCAGCCCCAGCAAGCAGCAGAACTTGACAGCTTTGGCCACATGTCAGTCTGCACCCCAGACTCCCGACAGAGTTGGGGTTCTTGAATCTTCCTGACTGGTATCCTGTCATCCAGGCTGCCTGGACTTTCTGTTGATTTAGCTATGGCAACATATACATAACATGGAGTTTACCATCTCAATCCATTTTAGTCATATTTTAGACTTGAGAGCCTGACATTTGGAGCAGATGTTACCACCCTCTTTCTCAGTCCTTGGCTTCCCCATCCTGCTTTCTGCCTCCATAAACCCGAGGGATCTTGGGAGTTTATGCATTGAATCAGGCAGTTTGCCTCTTGTGTCTGGCTCATGTCACTTAGTATAGTGTCCCCAATGTTCACTCACGTTGCAGCATGTGCAAGAGCACACTTCCTTTAAAGTCTGAGGATTATCCCATTATGAGATCTCCATTTTGCTTATTTACTGATAAGTACTTGGGCAAGTGGACCTCTCCTTCTGTTTGGCTATCACGGAAATGTGTGTGCAAGTGTCCACCTGGATCCCTGTCCTAAGTTCCTGGAGGTACTTCCTGCTTCTCTGTTTTGCTCGTTCCAGCACAATCTGGCACCTACACCAACTTTACCACCATTCTACACCACTTTTCTCTATCGGCCAGGGCAAGCATCCCCCATGGCAGCCTCTCACCTTTGACCAAGTGCACACCTTACCCTGAGTTCTGCTGCATGCTGTACCTCAGTTACCTCACACAATCATGCTGCTGTTACTGTCATGTGGCCTGTTCACTTCCACTAACCCCATCACACGTGACTCAGACACAGGTGAATGTTTTGTGATCCCAACAAATAAATGTGCTGGTGGCATTAGCAGTGAGAGAGATCAGCAGAGCCCCGTGGACAGTCATGTTCTCCTCAGCCTCTCCTCACCCTCCACATCACGTCTCCCTCTCAGATCCTGGCTATCCTCATGGCTTTGTTCAGGGAGCTGTGAGTTTTTGCTCTCCCAACCACACAGCTCCTGTTTGTAGATACTGAAGACATCAGTGAGCTGGGACCTGGGGCTGGGTGTGAGAGCCATACAGCTGACCTAACCACTTATAGAGTGAGCCAGGCATTATTACCAGTCGTCTTTTCCAGAAGAAAATGCTGCAGTTTTATTTTCATACGTCCAAACAGGAAGGTTAACGACAGGGGAGAAGATGGCAGACCAAATAACAGAAAGTGCCTTCCATCGACTCCTCAGTCATTTGACCTGACCTCTTCCCTCATGGTCAGCCCTTTGGCTAACTGCTGATGGAGTCCAGAGATTAGCATCCCTCTTACGGGCTGATTTCCTTTTTGTCAATTGCCTAAGTTTTATGTTCTGATTTGCCTCTGGAAAAACAACAAAAGCTGGGCCATCCAAGAGGACCACCTGATCTGTCATCAGCCAAACCAGATACCCAGGGTTGGGGGAGACTGCCAACCAAGTCCTGCAGACATTTCTCTGAGGATCACCTCCGGGAAAGGCCCCCATGTGCTTGTGAATCCCACAGTCCCAGCAAAGACAATCTGCTGTGGTTATCCTAGAGATCAGCACATAATGTCAAGAGCAGTCTAAAGTAGGACCTCTCTCTCTCTCTGCTTTCCCTGTGATCACCCCTCATCTTATGCCACCAAAGCCAAGGGAGTGAGTTCCACCTTAGCATACGAGCCAGGGCTCCATACTCAATGACCCCGCAGGTGCTGCTCTCCAATAAACCATTTAGCGACCAGCCAGCCTGTGTGTTTACGTGGGTAAATTTGTTTCACTGAGATTGCAGAACTCTGAACTTTCGCTGTGTGCTATTTACTGTATCGAGCTGTGTTGAAAGGGACTCTGCGCCTTTCCCTGGCTGGGCGTTCTGCTAACAGCACTTTAAAGAAGTGGAGAACGCTCTACGATCGCCCGACGGGAGCGGGATCAATAATAGTTCAGCAGTGTCTGATAATTGGAGTAGCTGTTATACACAAGAGCTTGGGCCGCCTCGAGTGACTCTTATCAATCTATTGTCCATCATCATCTGATAATCAGACCGAAAATATGGTGGGGGAATTTTCCCTTTTTAAATCAAGCTTGTGAAAAACATTTGAAATAATGATGAAAAAAAATCTCATTGTTCCACTCAGCAGTAGGAAAACCGGGAACTGGAGACTCTGAGGAGGCTGCAGACTGTGGTGTGTGCGCTGCTGAGGTGCAGGCCTGAGACAGACTGTTCTAGAGCATTTGGAGTATGTTGAAGGAATTCCATAGCTGGAAGTGGAGTGGCCACTGTCCTCAGTTCCTAGGTTTCTACCCTTGTCTGGGGCAGGTGGCACTGTGGAGGTTTCACAGGGTTCTGTTGATGAGCTCCCAGCAGCCACTGAGGCAGGTTTGACATGGCTGTCAGAAAGCTTGACTAAGGGCATCTCTTGTTTGTGATGAGAGGACCCTGCCTGAGGCATCATAGCTCTTCCATTTAGCCTGCCACCTGACAGAAGGTCGGGAATGTCTTGGGAGCAGACTTAGCCGAGACTGCCTTGGGCTGGTCACAGTGTCCTTTGCTGTGGGAAAGTAGAAGAGGGAGAGCTGGTGGGTGACTGCTCCAGGGACTGGCTTGTCTCTGTCTCCAACCCTTGGCTCTCACAAACTTGGGGCCACCAAGTTCTAGCAGGGTTTGTGCACCACAGAACTGGAGTGCTCCCAGGTCAGTCCCTTCCCCCAGCCGTATGCCTTCTGTTCCCATGACCCAGGCAGAATCCACTTCTGTCTCGGGGCCTAGAAGCTGGACTTAACACTGTGTATATGCTGATGTTAACGTGCTCACGTGGGCTAGCTCAGGTCACATGCTTCTCCCACGTGGACAGCAGCCGTCCCACCCAGACAGAAGCAATTTAGACAGTCTCAACCACTGAGCAATGAGGGACACTATACATGTAGCTATCGATCCTGAAATTGCTAGTCACAGCATCCGGCCAGAGACTAAAACTGGACACAAACACCTACCTCCCCAAACCACCACGAGGCTGTGTGTCTGGTCATGTAGAAAGTCCAGTGACATGACTAAACTGTTTACATGTGCCCTTAAGTAAGTGGGGCGGCCCCAGAGATTCCTCTCTCCTAAAAACTAATCAGTGTGTGAACAGATTGGGGGAGGGGTGTGAGGATGCATGCAGGCTTCTGCAGGAATCACCACGTGACTCAACATGGCTCCACTCCACCCAGGGCATGGCGTTCTCTACTGAGATCTGTCATTCGCTCCCTCCTATCCAAGCCCTGACAGGGAAAAGTGGGTATGCACACCGACTAACAACCCCCGCACATGAGTATACATTCACAGATGGACATACCACACCCAAATGTGCACTCACAGAAGCATGTATGCCCACTAACACACCCACATGTGTGCACACTCACAGATGTGGGAATATCTGTGTCATGTGTGCATTCACACATATGTTCATATCTATATACACACACACACACGAGTGCACATTTACATCCAAGGGCTTGTCTACACCCATGCAATGCACCCTCACATGAATGCATGCTTACATATGTGGGCATACGCAGGTATGCATGCCCATGCATACACACATATAGTGCACACTCAACATGAGTGGGCTGAGAAGTGGCTAACATAGTATCCTGCTAGGCAGGGTAAAGGCCACAAGCCCTAGGACACTGTCCTTGCTTTAGGATTCACACCTGGCACAGAGATGAACATGGCTCCCTCTGTTGTCTTCAAAGGGCAAATGAGGGCTTCTAAGATCATTCAATGGAACTGAGAAAGGATGGGACGGAGGTGGCTTCAGGGCCTGTCTGAGGGTGTGGATGAGGCCAGCACAGCTGCTGAAGCTGGCTTCTCAACACACATTGCTGTAGGTGCACAGTGTACCAGACAAGTCCACAGGGCACTCATGGGGGAAGTGCTTGTGTGTATGTGTTTGTCTTACTGGATGATAAATAAAATACTGTTTGGACAATAAGGCAACAAGTTAGACAGGACTAGGAGTCAAAGAGGATTCTGGGAAATGTAGTAGAGAAGTGGTGATCCAGGCAGGAAGTGACATAACAAGGAGACTCATATTTAAGCAAGGAGAAACAGGAAGTGGCCCCTTTTCCCCTCCGCTCTTCCTCCAGTGGCACAATATGAACCACCAACAAGGAGGGACACCAATGGAAGGTGTCCGATAAGATAAGTCTTATAAAATATATAGATTTATGATAATTAAGACTGAGCTAACAGATGAGAATCCTAGTCATTGGCCAAGCAGCATTGTACCTAATACAAGTCTCTCTGTGCATTAATTGGGGCCCTAACTCAGGCGGGCTGCTGGCATAAAGTACATACATGGCAGTGGGGCTCGGTGTCTTTTGGCAGAAAGATTTATCGTAACAGGGCACTGTGGTGGGAATTGGAAGCACTGCATCCCATTTGAGCCATCGTGGGTACATAGGCAAAACCCCCCTTACTTCCCTTATTGACAAATCAGTATCCAGAACTCCCAAATGATGACCTCCCAAGTGAGGTCAAGGAGGCACCACCTTTGTCTACGTCTCACACTGTCGGAACAGAATATATATATATATATATATATATATATATATATATATATATATATATATAGTTCCCTTGAAATATGGGCAGATGGGATCTAGGACACTCCACAGATTCCCCAAACCATGCTCAAGTCTCTTCCACAAGTGGCATAGTGTTTGCCACTTGTGCTTCTCACCTATGATGTTTGTGGTAACTTTTCTTTGTGCTAAGGCTAAACACCTGACAAGAAGCAATGGAAGGGAGTGCTCTAGTTCCCCTGTCATTGCTGACATACAATAGCATGACCACAGGTAGTTTAGGGGAGGAAGGTTTTAGCTTGCAGTTTTATCCCTATGGGGAAGTCAAGATGGCAGGCATGAAGCAACTAGTCACATCATAGCCACAGTGAAGAACAGGGAAAAATGTGTGCAAACACACATACCCTCACTTGCTGGCTTGCTTATCTGCTTGATAAAGTTCTTCACTCATACAGTTCAGGATGCCCTGCCTAGGGGATGATGCCATTCAGGGTGAGATGAGCTTTCCAATGCCAATTAAAGACAATCGCCCACAGACATGCCCATGGACCTACCCAATAGTGATAATTCCACATCAAGATGCTCTTCCCAGGTGATTTGAGGTTGACAATCAAAAACAGTAGACCATCTGTGATTGGGAAGTAGGGATTGGATAGAAAGTAGGTCAGGCTACAAAGTCTCCACTCTCAACTCACTGACCTAGGTCCTCCACCTTGTAGAAGGAGACTTTCTCCTTCTATCTCACTGGTCCAGTTTCTCCCTGACTACTGGGTCCCCCGCAGCTGCTTAATGAAATAACCATGCTGAGGCTTAATATCTGTTACAATTGTTTGGCCAATGGCTTAGGCTTATTACTGGCTATCTATCTATCTATCTATCTATCTATCTATCTATCTATCTATCTATCTATCTATTATTAAACCATTTCTATTAATCTGTGTATCTCAATGTGGCCTTGGTTTACCGATGATGCCCTGGTGACTACATGCATCTCCTCGACCCCACCTACTATCTCTCTCTATCCCTGTTTAGATTGCCCACCTGGCTTTATTCTGTTAAGTCATTGGCTGAAACAGCTTTATTCATCAACCAATAAGAGAAACACATAGTCACAGAATACAGAATGATATCCCCCATTAACACCTCCTCTCAGAATGCTTTGTTACCTTCTAAAACACCACCAGTTGAGGACCAAGCCTTCAAACGTGAGCTGTGGGTACCTTTACATCCAACCACGGCACCCCAAATAATGTGCTTCTCTGTGAACCCATGCTATTCTTCAGGGTTTAGGGAACAATGATGATGGACATGTCTGTTGTCGTTCATATAGACATGCTCTTTTCTGGTCTTGCCTGTGATTGGTGGGCTCTGTGAACCTGGAGTCCACAGGTAGAGGACTGCTACAATTGTGAGCAGGAAGAATCCCACAAGGGTATTTGAGATTAGGAGGCCATGAGGCATCTCTGAGGAGGTGACATTTAAACAAAGGCTTGGAGAAGAGAAGGGACAGCTCAGAGGAGCACATACATGAACTTATAATTCTATAGTGAGTATGGCATTGCATAAACAATCCGGTTTTTCTACCTTTGCCTAGTGATTGAGCCCTGCTCCTGTGCACTGTCAGCTTCAGGAGGTAATTTCTCGTGGCATTTGCAGTTGCATAGTATCTTTAGCATTGATGATCCCTGGGCTGAGGTGCCACAGACTAGACTATTACATAATCAAACATTAGCAGCATTGAAATAACATTATTGAATTAGGCAGAATAGCTTTTGGATGTATAGCTACTCTTCCTGGGGACAACTTACTGGCTTAATACAAGCCCAATAATGGATATTTAGCTCGGTTATGAGAAAGTGCTTGCTGATGTCATGCATGGGCTGAACATGACACAAGGAAGGCACAGAACCCAGGAAGGAAAGGGGCATGGTTTATGGAGAGAGGGAGGGCCCGCATGTACAGGATGGAGCTATGCTGCCCTGAAGAAAGGATTCTATTTTGATATTTCCCAGAAGCATTGTATAGTGACACAAAAACAAAACGAAACAAGCAAAAAACAAAACAGAACACCCAATCCGACCTTACAGGAAAGTGTTAGAAAGGAATGCCTCACAATAGGTCTCAAGTGGGGATGATCTAGAGTAGTGGTTCTCAACCTTCCTAATGCTGTGACCCTTTAATACAGTTCCTGATGTTGTGCTGACCCCTAGCCATGAGATTATTTTCATTGCTACTTCATAACTGTAATTTTGCTACTGTTATGAACCAAAGTGTAAATATCTGTATTTTCTGATGGTCTTAGGCAACCCCTGTGAAAAGGTTGCTTGACCAACAAAGGGGTGACAACCCATGGGTTGAGAGCCACTGATCTAGAAGGAGGATCCAGTATAGACAACACTATCATCCTCCATGTGGGAAAAGGTGGAACCCCAGACAGCCTGGACTCTGCTCACCCATCCTGACTCCAGCTGCATCCTGCTGTCATCATCTCACAGCATTTATTTCCCCTTCAGAGCCATCACACTAGACAGGTGAGCACCCATGCACCTGTGAGGGCCTGCCATCTTGGTGACCAGTGTCCCTTGGTGGTTCACACTGCATCTGTACAGCGGGAGTGTGAGATATCTGCACCAACATGCTGAGAAACTGGTTTTAGCATCACAGACCTGCCTGTCCCTTCTCTGGCTTTCAGATGTCACTTTCCCACCATGTCTTCTTCCCGTACATTAACAGAACCTGCCAGGCCTGCAGGGCCTGCCACCTCAGCTTCAGCTGACTTCTCCTCTATTCATCCACTATGGCAGATCAACTGGGTATTTAAGTCCTCAGTCCCAGAACTTAGGGAGATGACATCACTTGCAAACAAGACCTTGGAGATGTGCTCAAGCTAGATTGAGGACATACTGACTATGGTTAGCTTCATACAAGGCCTGGGAGGACATACTGACTATGGTTAGCCTTGTACAAGACCTGGGAGGACATACTGACTATGGTTGGCCTTTTAGAAGGCATGGGAGGGCATATTGACTATGGTTAGCCTTGCACAAGGCCTGCATCCACATGAGAAGAAGCCAGGCTCAGAGATACATAGGAAGGTTGAAGACAGAGGCAGAGACGGAGTGATGTACCCAGGTGACTTAAGATGAGGAAGGCCACAGATGACTGACTAGTCACCACCAGATGATGGGAGAAAGGCCAGGAAGGGATCAAGCTGTCAGGACTTCACCTTAGGCCTCCAGGCCCAGAATGTTAGAGAACATGCTACCTTACTCAAGCTTTGACAGGAAACCAAATTGTACCCCCACAGAATTCCTTTTTACTCATCTCTCCACATCACCCAACCAGCCCTGACTTCCTACCCTATCTCAGCCCTGTCTTTAACCTCAGACTTCCCCAGACGAGGCCTGACCAAATCCTTAGTCATGTTTTCACTTTGTAGTCAGTGATGCTGACTTGGTCATTTTCTGGCCCTTTTACCAATCAGTGAGCAGCATGAGAACAGGACTTAGTGTGCTTTGTCCAGTGTTACTTACTAGAACTTAGCAGGGCCTAGGTATGGGAGTTCTTCAGTTTTTGTTGGATGGATAGATGCATGATCATATGGATAGATGGGTGTGTGTGTGTGTGTGTGTGTGTGTGTGTGTGTGTGTGTGTGTGGATGTGTGGATGTGTGTGTGGATGGGTGGGTGGGTGGATGGGTGGATGGATGGTTGTATGTGTGGATTTATGGATGTATGGATGCGTGTGAATGGGTGGGTGGATGGCTGGGTGAATGGGTGGATGGATGGGTGGGTGGGTGGATGGGTGGATGGGTGGATGGATGGTTGTATGTATGGATGTATGCATGTATGCATGTATGGATGTGTGTGTGGATGGGTGGGTGGATGGCTGGGTGAATGAGTGGATGGGTAGATGGATGGGTCATGGACAGATGGATGGATGGTGGGATGATTGGATGGGTGTGTGTGTGTATAAGGGTGGGTGGATAGGTGGAGGGATGGTGGATGGGTGTGTGTGTATGTATGTATGTGTGTATGTATGTATGTATATGTGTGTGTGTGGGGGGGTGGATGAATGAGTTGGATTATGAAAGCTTGGCCTTAGCTTAAGCTTTTTCCACTAGCTCTTATAACTTAAATTAACTTGTTTTCATCAGTCTATGTTCTGCCACATGGCTCAATTACTTTTACTCTATATGGCACATCCAAGTCTGCTTTGAGTCTGCTGGTAAAATCCTAACTCATAGATTCCTCCTCCCAGTTTTTCTCTCCTGCCTGGAAGTCCCGCCTATACCTCCTGCCTAGCTATTGGCCCTTCAGCTTTTTATTACACTAATCACAGCAACACATCTTCACAAAGTGTACAAATATCCCACAACATATGGGTGGATAGATGGATAGGTGGAGGAATAATAAGGTCTGTGGATAGGTAGATTAACAGATGAGATAAAAGGTGGATGGGTGGTAGATAGGTGGACATATGGACATTCAGATTGTCAGATTAGAGGATGAAGAATTGGCAGATAGGTAGATGGGCACATGAATAAATGAATAGATGTTTCTATAGGTAGGTATATGAATGGGCGAGCAGAAGGATGGGTGGAATATTGAAAATGAATAGGAGGGAGATGGTATCCCCCACCCTCCAGCTTCTACCTAGAGTTTGCATGTTCACAAACATCACTTCACAGGGTCCTCACAGGAAGGCACACACCTTCTATTCTACAGGTGAGGAAAGTGATGCATAAGCCATGTAGTCATGGTTCTGCTGTACCTGGGAATGGATGCAGGATACACCCTGTGTGTTTTTCAGGGTGCAGTGTTACTCTGCACTCCTCTTTCTACTGACATTAGAGGTGTGTTAGAAGCTCGTCTCACTAGAACATCCCCCCAGTTCTTGAGATACTCTGAATTGCACCTTGAGGGAGACCAGTGGAACATGGTTTCAGAGACCTTCCCCTCACCACCTGGCTCCTCTCCAGGGTCAGCACGCTGAGCATCTTCATGTTTCATGCCTGTCCTCTTTGAGGCCTTGTTACAAAGGAAGACTGCCTTTAGTTCTGGTGTCTCTAATGATTCATTCACACTTTGCAAACCACACTGAGAACTGATCTTCGCAGACACCTAAATACATGTCCATATAATGTGGCATTGCCTTTCCCAGCAAGGAGCAGACATTTGAGCATGGGTAAGATGTAATGTCCCCACACCTTACCCCACCCCATGATCCAGGAGAAAAGGGAAGCTGTGCATGTATGTACAAGCTACCTTCAGTAGACACAGATTGAAACCAGCTTTGACAGCATGTGTCTGGTGATTACATTGACAGCTCAAGGGCAGGCTGCCATGTGCCTTACAAAGTCTGTGGGGTGGGATAGAACAAGGGTGACTGTTTTCCCAGTCCCTGGACTTAATAACCCACCTGCTAATTTGAAGTAGGCTGGGCTAAGAAGTAAGATTAATGCCATCGTCAGTTCTGTCCCAGTGTAATCACTACAATTCTCAGAGGCGTGCTGCATTTCATGGGGACAAAAGTCCCTTGCTCTGGTGCCCCTGAGCTGGTTGCATGGTGTGAGCGATACTTAAGGCTGGGCCTGTGAGTGGGAACACCTGTGTGATGGCTCATTTGCCAACTTGATACTGTTTGCAGTATCTTCATCCAGGAAAGGGAACCTCAACTGAGAAAATGCCTCCATCAGATTGGTCTGCAGGCAAGCCTGTGGGGGCATTTTCTTGATTAATGACGAATGTGGGAGGGCCCAGTCCATTGTGGGTACTGCCACCCTTGGGCAGGTGGTCTGGTCCTGGGTTGTTTAAGAAAGCCAGCTGAGCAAGCCAAGGAGCAAGCCAGTTAGCAGCACCCCTCCATGGTCTCTGCTTCAGTTCCTGCCTCCAGGTTCCTGCCTTGACTGCCCTCCATGGTGGCCATGTGATTGAGATGTATGAATCAAAGAAACTCTTTTCTTGCCAAGTTGCCCCTAGTCATGGTCTTCATCATAGCAGTAGAAAGCAAAATGAAATGGCCTGGATACAGGTGAGACATTGGCGATCTGTGTGAGAAACTGGGCACAGTCCTATTTGTTCCTCCCTCCTTCTCCTCTGGCTGCTTGGCTAGTCATTTTATAAACTTGACTTGGAGTCTTGGGGCTAAAAAACACATCTGCCTCAGTAGATAATCAGAACAGCGGTGCCCCTAGAAGAAGCCATAGCATGTCAATGGCCGCATATGGCAGGGAAGCCTGGCTGGCATTGCTTTGGTTCTTCCACTATCATCACAGACACCTGCCACAGGTACAGGATGGGTCCTTGTTCTGTCATGGAACCTTGCTTTGTTCTTCTGTGGACATCACGTCATTGAAATAAATTTCTTTATGATTTTTGCAGTAGCCAAATAGGTCAGTGCAATGACATAACCTTATTCAAAGCCAAGTGGTTGTTGCATTAGAAGTGTGCTTTTACATAAATTTAACTACACAGACCAACAAAAACTCTAACCAAGAGGGCAATCTTATTTTCTCATCCAGTTACCTTGGAACTGCCAGCCTTTGTAAGTGCTGTGACAGGGTCTGGTCTCCAGGCTGTGTCCAGCACAGAAGACCACCCCTACCCCCCACCAACTGCACCACAGCCTGTGTTAGCAGCTGGAGGTGCTTTCACCATGGGACACTTAGCTTTTCTTTGCATTGTTCTCCACTTAACATAGCCAGTGAGGATCATGGCATCCCATTACTCCTTGGTTTCTGAGTATTTATTTACTATCACAGGGCATGTGTACTAAGATCCATTTCTCAATCAACAGTTTGAAACTTAGCACCCGTGGCAACCTTCTCTCTGGGTGGAACACAGATGGAAGTGAGCCCGGCACTGACATTCTCATGTTCATTCTAATGTACCTTTGTGGGTGTGCTGCCCCAAGTTCCTGAAGGCACAGCTCATTTACCAGGAAGTGCATGTGTCTCCAGGAGAGTTCAGTTTTCCTCTCTGGGAAGAGTGGCAGCATAGAGCACCTGGCAGTACTCAGGGCTCCTTTGATACCCCTTGGGATTCCTCTCCCCGACTCCCCCTCCCCATCTCCCTCTTGCCCTCTCTCTCCCCTTCTTTCCCTCTCTCCCCTTCCCTTTCTCTGTATCTCCTTTCCCTCTCTCCTCTCCCCCTTTCTCTCTCTCCTTCTTTCCCTCTCTCCCCTCCCTTCTCTCTCTCCCCTTCTTTCCCTCTCTCCCCTCCCCTCCTCTTTCTCTCTCTCTCCTTCTTTCCCTGTCTCCCCTCCCTCTTTCTCTCTCTCCCCTTCTTTCCCTCTCTCCTTTCTCCCTTCCCTGCTCACCTTCCCTTTTCCCTCTCTTCTTCTTCCCTTCCCATCTCTCCATTATCTGGGAGACAAGGATAATAGTAAGTGGATAGGAGGTTTTTACAAATTCTAAATTCCTTGGGAAATGAGCAGGCTTGTATTTTTATGTTATCATCTCTTAGCTGTGTCTTCTTCGTGTTAGATTCCTCTCTTCTCTTCCTTTCCCCTCCCTCCTTTTCCCTCCCTTCCCCTTCCCTCCCATGCCCCTATGTCCTTCCCTCCCTCAATAGTTGAGCTTCTTCTCTTCTTCAGAACATGTGGGCAAAGCACAGATTTTGGAGGTATCTGCAGGTCACCTCACTCAGCCATATGCATTGGCTTTTTGGTGGGGCCAAGGCAGACCAAATACCTATCTACAGTCCTTGGGTCCCTGGGGTCAGGATGCTCAGGTCGTAAGTGCCATGGTACCTTGGATGCAGAAGTTCAGTGTGTCTGTCTCTTTTGACCATGCTCAGCCAAGGCTGGAGGACCCCGAGCATCCTGGAGGTGTGGAGTATGAGGAGGTCAGAGAGTGCAGTCCCCATCTTGGCCCATGCTACCCTCTTCTGCTGGTGTCCCAGAGGTGCTTGGGTGGTAGGGTGCCTTTTCTTGGAGGGACATCTGGTCTGACAGATGGGTCCCTGTGTGTTTTCCTGCATACCCTCAGTTCGGCCACAGCTCATTTCTGCATCCACAACTGTAGGGATGAAAGGACTCTAGAGAGACAGAAGCCTGATATATCTGCATCAGGACCACCACCAACAGGAAATCGGAGCCCAGTTTTACACAATCAGCAGAAGGCAATCAAGTCTGCTCCTGGCCTCCCAAATTGCTTCCAGGAGCTTTAGGACAGACCAGGGACATTATCTGCTGTTCAGTCAATGATGCCCTGGACCCTTGGCCTCACAGAACTCTCCTGGACATGTGGAGACGGCCCAGTGATCCTCTCTATGCAGAGAACCATTCAGAGGTGTCAGAGACATCCTGCTTGGGGCTTGGGAGATGGGGGCGGGAATCTTGCTTGCAGGAGAACAAAGTGCTAAGCAGCAGGGCAGCCTGGACTCTGCCTTCCTGGCTCAAGGTGTCCTTTGCCTATTCCCAGGAGGACGCTCCCTGCTCTAGAGTTCTTAATGTCTGCAAACACCAGAGAGACTTCTTGCTTTGAGCACTGTTTGGAATTTTCTCTTCGGAAATGGTTCTGGCTATTGGCGTGGTTTTGGCTGTGCCACCCTTTATTAAGTGGACACTTTGTGAAAATTAGAAATGCAAATGCATTCATCTTCAGGTACTATTTGACAGCATGGGCCGCACTTGGAGTTAGATACTGCCTCTGTTTTTACTGAAGAATTCATCTGAATTTTTAAATACAATTCTGTCAGTGGTGCTGCAGTCTGGGCTGAGGAATTCGTCAGGTTTCTACTGCATTTCCAACTTTTGCAAATAGATGGCGCTTTTGACTAACCCTAGAGCTTCAGAGACTGGAGGAGGAAAACACAGTAACAGTGAGTCGGAAATGCATTTGCTACTGGAAGCCAAGAAATTAAAATTAAGCCTCTCTGAAGACAGTTTTCTGGAGCTCTCTTAAATGCTAAAGCCTTAAACACACAACCACTCAGGTATGAAAACGAGTGCATTATGTTATATGGTCTCATGGCTTTTCTTATTCATCAGGGCATGGCTCTTTGATCCAGGATAGTGGGGGAAATGCTATAGAGAAAGTTTTATTTGAAAATTTGACTGTGTGAGGCTGATTGTGTTCTTAGGTTGCAGAAGGCCCTGGGAAGACCTTGCTTTCTCCCCACCCTCTTTTTTTTTTTTTTTTTTTTTTGTCTGCCAGAGCACATGTGTTCATCTATGTACATGGACGGACACACACACACACACACACACACACACACACACACAGAGGAGAGTGTGTGCACATGCAGCTCACGCGGGTGGCACATGGACCCTCACGCACACAGAGGGGAAAAAAACCAGGCTGTTGTCTTGCAAGTGTTACTTATCATATTAATTAAAATCTGGTGACATGATAACACCGCCAGCTGTGTGGGAAAGCCAGGGAAATTAACAAACGTTTGATTTGTTGTGTTGCTAATGTGACACTTATTATACAGGTCAGACCGAAACAATACCTCTGCCAAAATATGCTAATGTACAGGGAACTGTCAGGGCGGCGGTGGGGACGCTGGTGTGTGGGAGGCAAGGGAAAGTCCTCTCTATCTCAGGAACAGGCTCCTGGGATCTGACCACTGCTCCTGGCAGTTTCTAGACACTAAGTCCCTGGGTGTAAACATGCAGGAAAGTGGCTTTGGGGGCATCGTTAAAGATGTATTTTAAACAGTCTGAGTGTGGCTAACAAATACTTCTGTTGAGTTTTGGAAGCTCTTTCATTATCCCGTGAGACTGATTTCTGTGGAATCTGAGCGAGTCTGTTGCCGACACTCTTATGCAATTTGTGGCCCAAATAGTCGCAATTTTTGACCTCATAAATACATTCTACTTAAAGACCCACAGTAACCCCACTTCTAAGTCCTGGAAGCTACAAATGTTTCTGCTACTCAAGTCTGAATTGTTATTTTTTAAAGACAGTATACACCGATAACGACATTAAATGATGTTATTATGCCCACCCCGTTTTCTTCATGCTGTCCTCTCCCCTCTGGTGCTTCAATAAACAGTTGCATCCTTGACTTGAAAGAACAGTTAGAACAGATTTCTAAATGTCCAGGAAGGAGGAGAGAAGCGCTTACAGGGCCTTTCTCTCGAGAATTTCACCAGGAGTGTGTGTGTGTGTGTGGGGGGGGGGGTTGCAGGTGCGTTTTGAATCTGCTTTACTCCAGGGACTTGTGGCTTCCTCCCAAGGCCCTCAGAGCACCCGACTTCCCTCAGAAATGTCTCTGTCTCTTCTCCCTGCCGCCTTGTTTTGGGGATGTTGATGTGGAGAGTGTGTCCTTGACTGCCTTTCATGGTACATTATACAAATGCAGGCCAGGCATGGGTATAGCTTGGTTTACAGTTCAGGTTGGATGAAAGGTTGGGGTGAGATGTCACCTGGCCAGTTCAAAGTCACAGGTCTGGAAGGTAGAGGACAGGGACAGTCTGGAGGGAGTCTGCTAGCCCTGTAGCTTTTCAGAATCTCACTGTACTTTTATGACAAAAAAAAATGTGGTTGCCTGCAGGGTCTACTCTGTGAAAAAACATTGGTGCATCACTAAGACAGGCCAGGAGCAGATGGGGACCACACCTCACCTGTGGGCTCATTGGAGGACCTCAGAATAGGCAATGTGAGTTCATGACATGCAGTTTCTGGTCTGGGTCCCAGGTGTTGGAGAAGGGGGTGTGGCTTTGTGTTCCCTAGCATGGGGTCACAAATCATTCATTCTTCCATGGGTCTGACTCTTCAGAAATGCACCATGACAGTTTTCCTCAAGCCGCTTGTCTACGCTAAGCAGAGAGAGTCCGTGCTGCTGATTAAATCTATATAAATAAACACACTGACGACTCATGAGAGAGCAAAGCGACTCTGGGATAAAATATGATACTGTGCACACATATTCTTAGTCATTAGGAGGTAATTTTCAGCCCTATTCAAGCTGCCGGAGCACAGCAAGGTTAGCTCGCCAATGGCACTTCCTTGTCTCTAAATCCAGTGGCTTTAATTAAGCCTGCATGACAGAACTGGCATTTCAAAATACAAAGATGTTTAACTCTGAGGGGGAAAAATAGTTTGTTTAGCTTTGAATGGATTTTTTTTTTTAGGACTTCGAAGAGCTTCCCTCCCCCTCAAACATTAAATTATTAATGAAAGAGTAGAAGTGACAAACAGTGGATGACACTGCTGGCTGTGACTGCTGGGCACACACTAAAGTAGGGTTTTTTTTTTTTCTGTGTCTTGAGAGCCTTTTCCCTTTTCCTGGGAGATGTTTGTTGAGGGTGCAGGGGAGTTTTTGTGTGAACTTTCTGCCTGGAGGCAGTCTGAGATGTTCCCATGTGTTCAGCAATAGGGCCAGAGGCTCAGGGCAGAGACATTGGGACACAGTTAGAATCTATCAGATAAGTGACATCCAATATGACTATATGTACATATAAAGCCACTTAACCTTGATAGGAATTCCAGGTGTATCATTCTATCAGGGTGAGCTGAAGGAGCTTGAAGAGACACCTTCAAAACTGGGTACCCCCCACAAAAAAAACCAAACCAAAACAAAGCATAAAGGCATAGGAAAAGAATCTACCCTGGAATGGTTAAGGGTGTGACACAGGCACTCATGCAGCACAGCAACAAAGTCTGACCAATCCTGGGCCTGTCAAGGTTTGTTAAAGGACACACACACACACACACACACACACACACACACACACACACACACACACACACACACACAGGCTGGTTAATACCACAAAAATCTAGCTACCAATCATTGAACGTAGGTGCAGAGGCCTGGTACCCATTCCTGGCTCACCTCTGCTCACCCCTTTTTGCTGTTTCAGAGTGCAGAGACTACCCCTGTGGCAGAGCCACCACTTTAGAAGGCTATAGCTCAGCAAGTTCTGACCAAGTCCTATGACACATGGGGGAGCTACCACCACTGATGGTTGATGACTGTACCCAGTGCTTTGGTGTCGTCTATTTCATATGTTTATTTTTTTCATTCCAAGAGGAAAAAAATATCTGTGAAGCATTCTCCCATCTGAAATAATGATGCCCGGCTGGCAGTTCTTGCTTTTTTTTCTTCTTTTAATTCTATGCCTATTTTTATCTATCTATTTTTTAAACTTATCCTTCAACCAGCTTTTTAAGTCCTCTGACTCCCTTCCTGAATAGCTGGGCAGACCACCTAAGATCTTAGCATGTCTCACCCTTGCTTTCTTTGGGGAGGAGGAGTCTCTGAACACATTCAGGAGTTGCAGTCTGACCACTATGGTTCCTTGCAACCATGAGCGGTTTCATTGTTCTTTGTAGGAGACCTAGAACGGTGACTTCACACGACACAGCAGACCCTGCCACAGCTCTCAATCGGCTTAAAGAAACCAGAAAGCTGTTATATGAACATAGACAATATTCCCACGGTTCTAGCTCTAACCAGGCAGCTCATGTCACTGAGCCACAAAGCCATTGTGTGCTCCTGTGCTGTAGAGAGGTTTGGGTTTTGGTTTATCTCTCTCTCTCTCTCTCTCTCTCTCTCTCTCTCTCTCTCTCCTCTCTCTCTTCTCCTCTTCCTCTCTTCTCCCTTCCTGAGGTGTGTGTGTGTGTGTGTGTGTGTGTGTGTGTGTGTGTGTAAGAGAGAAAGAGAGAGAAAGAGAAGCCTGTGGCATATAAGAATTATGAATTTCTTTGATTAATGGAAAATGATCCTTAATTGTTTCCTTGCTTAGGAGTGAGACCCAGATTTTGGCTTCTGCCACATCACCTACCAGGATGACTCTGATCTGTCTTTTATTTAGACATGGACATTATTCTGGCCATCACACTTCCCCGCCTGCCAACATGGCCATTCATATATTACTTATTTCCACTAATTTCCTACAAATGCCAGGGAGGGTGTGGTGCAGAGAAAAGACATTCAACCCATACCGTTCGGTTTTAAGGACAGCATTTGCAAAAGAGCAATTTCCATATATCAACACTTTTTGGTGTGATCCATGAAACATTTTGATATGATTTAGCAAAAACAGTTTTTGCATTGGGCACGTTTTAGCTACCTCATCTGCATCTCTAAAGATTGCAGAATGGAATCACATTAGGTAAAATTCAATGCCAAGAAAGGAACTCTCCATTAATGCAGTCCTACGGTACAAATCTAAAACGCGCAGAAGTCATACAATTCCGGGTTCCGGTTCTGGCAGTAATTACAGGCCAGTCAGATTTGCATAGTTTGGCATTGCAGACGCCGTTAGACTTTCTCGCTTCAGATAGAAGCAGCATCGCCTTTGCTCAGCCCAACAATTGCTGGGAAGGAGGGCCTGGAGGTGATGAATAAATTGAAAACCGTGGCTTCTCTCGGTTTAATCACAGTGTGTATTTCCAAAGTGAAGCTATGGGTAGAGAGTCTTTTTTTATTAGAAGTGGCAGCTGTGACATGAAGCAAGCCCCGAGGCAGGACTGTGGGAGGGTACAGCTCTGCCTGGGGTAGAAACATGTGGTGTCAGGCCAGGGTCTATCTGCCAGCTCTACAGCTCAGCTCACTTCCGGTGAAGTCCTTACCAAGACATCTTCTTGGATGGGCAGGTTTGGGGACAGGCTCATAAAGAGCCATGTCACAACACAGCCTCATTCCTGTCTCGTCATTTCCATTTCAAAACCAGGGGACTGAGACATGGAGCTAACTTGCCTCTTCTACCAACTATTTATTCTACCCAGGCTTGATCTTAGAGTTTGTTTCTTGTTTGGTGTTACAGGCTTCCTCCAACCTAGATCCCATCAACATCGCCTTCTCCTTGCCAGCACCATCACCACCACCATCACCATCATCACCACCTTCCTGCTCCATTCCAAGGTACTTAAAAACAGAAAATTGCATCAGCTGTTTTATTGGAGTATATGTATTATACAAAAGAGTTGGTTTTATGGTCACACACACACACACACACACACACACACACACACACACACACGCACACACACGCACACACACACACACGTATGTGGTGCTTAATCAGATCTGCCCGTCAATGACCCACACTTCTCCCAGTGCCTCACCTCCACTTGCATATCTTTTCTATGACACCACATATGAGAAATAAAAAACAATTTCTCTCTCTCTAAATCTAGCTCATTTCTCTTAGCATGCTGTCTTCTAGTTCGGTCCATTTTTCTGCATAAGGCACAACCTCACTTTCCCCAGTGGCTGGCTGACGTCTCTGTGGGTACCCAGCTAAGGGCAGTGGGGCTGCATCCAGGTCTTGGCTACTGTGAATAATGAATACAGTGTGCTGACATGTCCATGACTCAGCTCCACTCACCTGGATGTGTGCACATAATGCTTTTGACAAGCAGCTCAAAAGGCTGGCTCTTCTGATCCTGTTCAACCGTATAGCATGAGGACAAAATCTCATCTTCGATCCAAGGATGAAGGGCTGGTAGAGACAAGGTCACGGTTGAACCTGCCCTGAATGTCATATGCTGCTCCATGTGCCTCCCTCCTTCACCGCAGCTTCTCATTTCCTGCTGGCTGGCATCACTGGAGACTGTCAAGAGCAAGGGGAACTATGGGGGAATGGGGAAGTAACTGCAGAGTTTAAACCCTTGTCACTGGAGGCTCCAGCCCAGATGCCTGGCTGGAAGTAGGCAGCCCTGGAGGGTGTTTCATCTTCTAGTCTAGCTACTCCAAGGAGCCCAAAGGGAAAGTCCTGCGTGCTGATGTGTAGAAACCACAGATATTTGATGTACTGGCAAGCTGGGAAGAGGACAAAAGATAACTGGGGAAAGAAACAGGATGAAGTTTTCCCATATCCTTTTGTCAAGGCTGAGTTATTTGATGAGCCCTAGTATGCAGAATCTCGAAACAGCTGACACTGGGCTGTGGGACTTGCCAGCTCAGTAAGCAAATCACCTTTTTGGTACCCAAGATTCTTGCATCCAGCCCACTCATTTATTTATTTTTTTCCCTGAAAAAATGTAACTGTTAAGTACAGGCATTATTTGTTCATTCACTTCTAATTTCTAATGATAACCAAAGCGACATTCAATTTAGAAGCTCGTATCAAAGCGATCAAATGCCTAAGTGCCCTTGTAATTAAATTTACTTTTTATCATGCTCCGCTTAATTGCACATTGACTTTCTCTCGGCATCCTTGGGGGCACACTCAGAGCAGGAGGGCCTGCCTGCCCAGGGAGTGGGTAGCCCTCTGTTCCATCTGCCCCGTGGTTCCCTTACTTGGCTGTTCTGGGGGCACGTGGGAAGGGTGGCATCAAAGTGATGCAGGAGTTGGGATATCCCTGGGGATACTTAAGCTTTGGGATGCCTGGATTGTCCTTAACTGAGGAGGACTATCCTTGAGGGGCTACTGTGTGTTTGTCAAGATACTACCATGATGGATGCTAGGCCATGCCAAAAACTCCACCAGACACATACGGATGCTCTAGTCTCAGGGATCTCCCATCTCAGAGAGGGCTGAAGTCAGTGGCTCCCCAGGCAGCATGAAAAGCTGAGGCCTGGAGATGAAGCAGCTGCGTCTGCTGGGAAAGGAGGCAGGGTAGGTATGCTGCAGAGTGTAGGCACAGTGGTACCCAACAGAGCCAGGGCTGAGTCAGATGGTCCCTCAAGGCCAAGGAAGGACTTCACATGTCACCCTGGTAACAGTGGTTTACATGTCACCCTGGTGGACGCAGGCACATTTTAGGAATGGTTGCTACATAGTGAGGTTCAATTAATTTTAAAGCATCTCCTTGGGACAGCTTAGAAAATTAAGGTGGGGAGACCCACAGTGGAAGTTATTTCTGGCTTCTGAATGAGCTTCTTAGAGTCTCGGTGGGCAAAGTCCATCCTTGGCTAAGGAATGTAGCTTTCTCTTATTCTAGGCTCTCAGGCAGACAGACAGATATGACATAGGCTTAGGTCAGACATAGGACAGCTTCCCAGGCCACCTGTTCTCTGGGCGCTAACAATAACCTAGGTGGACCTTCCACAGAAGCACAAATGTTCCCTCCTCAGTAATGTTTTTTTCCATGGATAAAAACCTCATTGAGTGCTTGGAAAAGCCACAGTGTCCTTGCCACATAAAAGTGTCTCTGATAACAACACAGCGTTGTCCATTTATCTCAGAAATTCAACTTCACAGGCAGCATCACCTGCCATGCTGTACGCACAGAGTTTAGAGGGAACCTGTAAATCCAGGCTATCACAAGGTCAGATGGTCGGGTTTAATCAATACTTTCCTATCTCCCACCACAATCCCTGGAAAAAGTCTCCTTTCATAGAATCCAACTGCAACTCTCAGCATCATGAGAGCATCCAGCTCCCATGTGGGGCTGGGATGAAGGCAGAGTCCCCTCTCCTAAGCCAAGGCATGAGAAGGACCACTCAGAGATGCCCATGAATTCCCAAGGCCGTTCACTTTCCCTGGAGCAGAAAGGAAGGTGGCCAGAGGAGCTGGGTTGAGTATGGTGTCGAGGACATAAGTAGCTTCTGTAGGGAAGAGGTGTTGTGCCTTGTGTTTGGAGTGGACAGGGGGTGGTGAGGACACAGTTGGAGGACTGGATTACTGGGAGCAGAGGGTCTATAGAAGCCATGAAGATAAAGATGGTGTGCGTGGCAAGCTGAGGTGATGCTGCAGGCTTCAGGCTGGCTCTCATCTCATAGAGGAGGCCGCCAGCTTTGGCTTCAACTGACTGTGCACCCAGAGCAAAAGGGCACCTGTGGTGTCTTGCCCGGACAGTGGTGTGTGGTGGAAGTGATACTTCAGGTCTCTACATGCTTCACAGGCACAGCTGTCTTGGTGTGTGTGTGTGTGTGTGTGCGCGCGTGCGTGTGCTAGTCCGCCATGTTCCTCTTCCGGCAGTCAGTCACCATGCAGGGAAAACTTTGCTGGGGGACCACAAGCCTATTGTGACCTGTCTTGGACAGCATTAGCTGTGTGGGCATGGGTGGGGGCTTTCTGAAGCATTTCTTGGTGTACTCTTTTTCACTGTGCTCTTCCAGTGATCTGTGTACAGCTCTGTTGAGATTCTGTGAATGTGCTCAAGCCTGGCTTGGTGGTTCCCCAGGTGAACAAGAGCAAATCAAACTGCCCAGGCTCAGTTTTTTTCAGCTGTGAAATGAGGTCAGCACTTTCTCGCATGTGTTCAATGTCAATGCAAATAGTTAAGCGTGAAGGAGACAGTCGCTACCCTTGCCCTGGTTATGTTCTGATGTCCCTGTGATGGTTTCTCAGACTGACAGTGCCTTTATGAACCCAGGGAGAAGGGATAT
Organism: Cricetulus griseus; assembly: GCF_003668045.3. Lineage (NCBI taxonomy): Eukaryota > Metazoa > Chordata > Mammalia > Rodentia > Cricetidae > Cricetulus > Cricetulus griseus. The sequence continues at coordinate 68,703,171 of NW_023276807.1, read as the reverse complement.
AAGGATAGTAAATTGTTCACTAGTATGTAAGTAATTGGGAGCAGAACCAAGACTGGCTTTTAACTCCAGCCATCCAACCCCTCCTATTCCCATCTGTTCATCTACAACCATCCATCCATTCATCCGCCCATCTACCCATCCTACCACTCACCCATCTATTGATTCACCTACCCACCTCTCCTTCCATCTATCCATCAATATATTTACCTACCCATCTTTCCAACCGTCTATTCATCCATCCACTTCACGTCAGTCTGCTCACCTACTCATCCATACACACAAAACCCCATCCATCTATTTATTTTCTAATATCCATCTGTCCATCTGTCAGTTTATCCATTCATCCATCCCTCTCCTCCCCTTCCTCTTTCAATCCATCCATCCATCCCTCCATCCACCAACCAACCCACCTCACCCATTAATCAACTCCCTTCTTATCATCCATATGTGCTCTTTCCATCCATACTTTGCTGGACACCCACTGGTGCTGCACATTGACCCAGATGATTCCTAGAGGAATCCCAGGGTTCCCAGGTTCATGATTGTCTTGGCTCAGTGTGGAAGGGTATGTAAACAGCCACACAGCTGTGGGTAGAAAGAATGCCTGGTGAGGAGGAGGGCTTTTCATTGGCATGTCCTACACACCAGGGACAGTAACTTGAAAGATGTCTGGGTATGAACCTGGCAGTTCTGTATCCCATAGAACCTGTTCCTGCCTGGGAGCTGTTGGAACAGACTCCCAGGATCCATTCTGCAGCCAGCCATACTGCTCCATAATCTGCCTTTCACAGCCCTCGGAGTGTGTGTGTGTGTGTGTGTGTGTGTGTGTGTGTGTGTGTGTGTGTGTGCGCGCGAGCGCAGTTATGCTTCCATCTGTGGTTTCATCTCTTGCTTCCTGCTGTGTTTGTTAAATACAGGTGTTTGAGACATTCTGATTCAAGGATCTTGTTTGTGTCTGTAGTAATGAGGATGTGGCCCTACACATCTCCGTCTTACTAATGACATTGTGTGATAGACAGCTTCCTGAGCAGGTTGCATTTGGAAACACACACACACACACACACACACACACACACACACACACACACACACACACACACACACACAGTATTTCATAAGTAGATCCAAAGAGCATAGTTCTAATGAAAAAAGGGGGCACACAAATATCACTTAAACTGATAAGCATCTACTCCTTTAATTTCAACAAGGAACCTGTTTCCTAGGACAGGACTGGGTCTCTCTGTGGCAGCTGCATCTCAGGGTCACAGGTGAGTCTTCTGGCCAGTCCGATCTTCAGACTAACCTGTGTATTGTTCCAGAAGCCTTTCTGGATGCCCAGATACTAGCCTGAGATCTGCATTCCTCACAAACTTGCCTTTGCCACCAGCCTCACTGCCCTGGGTTACTTCTGCCTAGTCTCTCCCCAGTGCAGTCATGCTGCCAGCCAGGGCTGGCAGGCCTTGCCTGAGCCTCAGCATCTGACATGCATGCTCTCTGGCACTGCTTTTGCAGCATGACATTGAGACACACTCACAGGATGTTCTTGTCTCTAACTTATCTGTCCATGCTGACAAAAGTACAGCCCAGTGAGGGGTGACTCTGATGACCTTCCTAAACCCACACAGGCCTCTGCTGCCTCTGAGAGCCAGCGTCCTCCTCCTCCACCCTACCCTGCTGTCCTCCAGCTGGTTGGTGTCTACTTGCCTGTGGCTTCCTGGTGCTTGCAGAAGAATGAAAAGGCCTGGGAGATGGGAAGAAGTAACTGTTAACACAGACATGTGATGATGCCTACACTTGATTTTTTTTATCCTAAATAAAATCAGCTAGTTTAATAGCAACATGCTGTCTCAGAACCCAGCTTCTGCGACTTTTAGTGCCCTTTGCTCATGTCTTTAATCCAGACCTCATCTTTGGATTTACAACTTGCTTCTACTTCTGAGAGTGTGTGTTTGGAGCTGGTCACTTTGTCCACCAAAGTAGTTCCAATTGTGTCCATTGCTTCCATGGTGAAGCTCTGCTTCTCGTAAACCCAATTCTAGATATTGTAAAGTATCTCTCATTTTTTTAAGCTAAGTATTTTTTTGCCAGCTTCTATAAATTATACAGTCTGCATTGATACTAAATTTTTAAAATTTGTTTTCATTTTATGTGTATAATATTTTGCCTGCATGAATGTCTGCATATTGCATGTGAGCCTGGTACTGTGGAGGCCAGAAGAGGTCACTGGATCTCTGGAACTGGAGTTACAGAGAGTTTTGAGCCGTTGGGAAACAAACCTAGGTCCTCTGCAAAAGCAGCCAGTCCTCTGAACCCTCTCTTGAGCCCCTAGATATTAGGATTTCTTAAAAATTATTTTACATTGCACTGTTTTCTCCTTATTCTACATTTAGCATAGGCCTCTTATGTAATAGCCATACAGAATAAAAATTACCCATAGCAGGGCTGGAAAAATGGCTCCGAGGTTAAGAGCACTGGCTGCTCGTCCAGAAGTCCTGAGTTCAATTCCCAGCATCCACAACCATCTATAATGAGATCTGGTGCCCTCTTCTGGCATGCAGACAAGATCACTGTATACATAATAAAAAAATAAATCTTAAAAAAATTACCATAGCATTGTCTGCCAGGGTGTGTCTCTGGTCTGTCTCTCAGCATGAGGAACTTTGCTGCTCACACACAGTCTGTCCTTGAGACCTTATCTTATCTCTGAGCCCCAGGGACATTACTCATATCATGGCTCACCATTGAGCCTGAGCTCTATTCCTAGCCTCTGCCTTGTCCATGAGCCCCAGTATCTTTCCAGTTCTTCTGACTCTGGTTATGGTTCATGTACCCACCAGACCATCTACCCATCCATCCATCCACCCACCATTCATCCACCCACTACCTATCATCCATCCATCTGTCCACCCATCCATCTACCCACCCACTCATCCATTCATCTGTCCACCCACCCTCTACCCATCATCCATCCATCTGTCCACCCATCCACCCACCCACTTCCCATCATCCATCCACACTCTTCCAAGCTATTCATCTGTCACTTCCTCCCTCAATCTCTCCCTCCTTCATTGGATTCCTATTGGTGCTATACACCCCTACATTCCTGGGCCTCCTGCTGTGTCCCCACATCTTTCAATTCCAGCCACTGGTACCATTTTAGTGTGTCTCTTCCTCTTGTTTCCTCCCCACTAGGCAGCCTTTATGCTAGGTCCCTTCAGTACAGGGATACTTCTAAAGTGTCGGTACATTATGCTGCTGCTCAGTCAAGGGTGTTCTGAATGTTCCCTGACGTGATGTTGGGATCCCTCCTCCCATCTATTCCCATTCTCACTGTATCTCTGTCCATTGGGAGGATGCCATAGGACTCCAGACTTCTAGGTTTTGGGGGCCTCTGCTGCCCTTGCTCCAGTGTGCAGAGGACTCATTCCTCAATTGTGGCCCATCTGATCCCTCCTTCCCCAGCCACAGCAGACTCACAGCACTTGGCTCTGTACTGCCTGTGACCAGACCTCAGTAAATGGCGTCTGACTGACTGGGTGACAAAGAGTAGCTTCGGAGGCTTTTGGTAACAGTTCCTGGCACTATTGACACATTTTCTGTAGTGGGAAAGCTTACTCTTCTCCTCATGCCTGTTTACCCCTCATCTCCCATCTTCACTGTCAGAGCTGCACTAATGACCCTGAACTACATCTTAATCATCGCTTGGCAAAGTGGCGAGGCCTCTGATGTCAGATGGGGAGCCTTGTGGTCCTGAGCCTGCCCAGCACAGTTCTACTGTCAAGCCAGGCACTTACTGTAAGCCTCTCAGGGCACTTGGAATGGGCCAGGAGTGCACAGTGTTATTGACTTGTGCTGGAACTCCCGTCGGATGTATTGATCTGAAAACTAAGTGTTGGTTGGGGTAAGCGGCTGTCAATACATCACCCCACAGTGCAGCATGTTTTGTGTTTTTCTTCTCATCTGAGTGTCTTCATTAGCAATTCCTGAGGCACAGTTTGTCCTTGGAAGCCACAGTGGGAGCTATCACTCTGTGCTAAGTACTCCCAGGGTGCTGCTGTGCCTTCCCTGTCTCTGTGATGAAGCCTGTGCTTGGCTGGTCAGGTGTGAGCCTTGTCTGTCTGGTGTAAAAAAGGAAAACAAGAAGCCTCACAATTTTAATGTTCAGGAAATAAAGCTATGGACTGCAGAGTATCGGCACTTGTCATTTCAAGGAGAGGGTCTTAAGTTCAACCCCAGAACTCATATGAAAAAGCTGTGTGTGATGGCAAGTGTATGTAATCTATGGGGAGGCAGAGGCAAGCAGGTCTCTTGGGCTCATTGGCCAGCCAGCCCAGTCCAGTCAGTGAGTTCCAGGTCAGTGAGATACCCTGCAGGTCAGCCCCTGAGGAGTAACACCTGAGGTTGCCCTCTGGTCTCTCTATGTGCACGCACACACAGTGCATGTGTACCATCATATGTATGTGTGTCTGCATATATAAACATGCATGCCAAATACATACAGAAACAAGGCAAGATCACAGAGAAGATACACTGGGCACAGAGAACCCGGGTGACCCAGGTGAGTGTCTGGATATTTCAGGATTACATTGGCTGTACAGGAGGATGTTGAGTTACACCTGTGTGTTACACTATGTTGTGATGAACTGGCATGTGAGAAGCCAGAGTGGACAGGTTCCCTGAAACTGCACAGCATGTCAGGGATGGTGACCTTGTGGAGTTCTCCCTGACACCTATGCTGTGTCCTGGAGCTCTCTGCTGCCTTTCACAGACAGCAGGTCTTGATGATATGCTGTAGACTCAGTTCATCCAAGAGGACTGATGGGTGTGGAGTCCTGCTGGTCACATTGCTGTCACAGAGCTCAGTCAGCTCCAGGTGTCAGATGGGAGGGTGGCCTGGCCTTCCTTTACTCCATCTTTCCAGAGCTCCACACCGCAGTTGCCTTGTTTCTGCATGTGCTCTATGCATTTCAAGTCCATTCCTCAGGTTAAACTCTTTCATTGTCAACTTCCTCAGTGTCTCAGACAGCAGCTGGCCCTTCAGTGTCCTGCTTTGGTGAGATTGTACCTATGGTGTATCTGAAGTCACTTTCAGTCCTATACCAAGGGACAGGTACTGTTGGTATTGTCAGTGTTACCAGAGATCCTGCTTGGATAGTCCTACAGTAACACCAGGGTCTAGTTGGAGCCATGTCCCAGCCCTTCATGTCGGCATGTTCTCAAGTGTTAGGGCCCAAGATCACATGTATTTATTTTTATTTATTCATATTTGTAGGAGTGTTTTGCCTGCATGTATGTGCACTATGTTCCTCCCGTGCTCATGGAGGCCCAGAAGTGGAATTACAGACAGTGTAAGCTGCTATGTGGGTGTTGGGAACTGAACCCATGTCCTCTGTGAGAGCAGCCAGTCTTCTTAAATTCTGAGCCATCTCTCCAACCTCTTCATTTAACTTTTAAAACACTACTAACTTGGAATAGTAAAACCAAACAGCAGAAAGAGTGAGAATGTCATAGCTCACAGTCCCTCATGTGTTCACCGCCACACAGACAATGCCACAGGGCCCGTCCTGACCCTGTCAGGAGGTGTGGCCTGGAGCAATGCCTCTAAGAGGATGCTCCCGTCTTCTCACACCTCTGTTGTGAAGGTGTCAACTTCTGAGTTGGACCCACCTATTCTACCCAGTCTTCTCCATCATCTCATCTACCTCGTTGTTTCAGGCTGTAATCTTCCAGCACAGAGTTCACAGGGGATAGAGAAGGCTATTTCAGGAGAACTCACTTCATACTCCAACTGAGGACCCTTTCCCTGTGGTCTGACAGTCTGACTGGGTGAGGACCACAGATCTGTTGTCCAGAGTCTAGAGGACATTATGCTTTAGTCAAATCCACACAACTCACTCCCTCTAGTCCTCACCCCTTACACTACCAGTCCCCCCACAACTTATGTGCACTCTCTCTCTCTCTCAAACACACACACACACACACACACACACACACACACACACACACACACACACACACAAACTAGTGGGCTTGCATGAAGCGTCTTCACTCACGCTTTCTTCTGGTGAACCCAACCTACCCTCTTCTTTTCCTCACCCCCATCTCCATCGTGTTTAAATCTTTAGATCCCAATCTGCCCCACCCACTGTTCTTTCACAGTGTGTCTCCCACTATCCCCTCTTATTATATTTTTACGAGCTCCTAGGTTCCCAAGTAGCTTATTGTGCTACTTGGTTAACCCTTCCCCTGGCCTTTCTATCCCCATGCCGGCAAGTCAAACTCTTCAACCCCCAGTACTCTCCCTCTCCATTTTCATCTCGTAATTGTCCTACCACCCTCTCTTTCCTAAATACATCCCCTGATGGCATGTTTCCAGTTTCCTAGCTTTCACGTTCACTCCAGGTAAAATGCACAAATGATTTGAAGCTAGTACCTACTCGTGAGACAAAACATGCGCATTTGTCCTTTGAGGCTCAGGTGATCTTGGGATGATTATTTCTGGCTCTAGCCATTTAACCTGCAAATTTAATAGTTTTTTTTTTTTTTTGCAGTTGAGTAATATTCCTTTGTGTATCTGTACTACATTTTCCCTATCCATCCATCAGTCGGACATCAAGGCTGAATCTGTTTCATAGCTATTGTGAATAGATGAAGGCAGCAACAATGAATATGGATGTACAGGTGTCTCTGTGGGATAGAGCCCTCTGGGTTTATGCCCAGGATATGGTATCTGGGTCATATCTTAGTTCTGTTTCTTGTTTTTTTTTTTTAAAGACACTCCCAGACTGATTTCCAAAGCAACTGCATTAGTTTACAATCCCACTGGCAGGGTGTAAGGTTCTTCTTGCCCCATATCCACCCCGGCATTTATATTCCTAATGGTATCTGATTTGACTGGGGTGGGAACAGTGGCAAAATGGAGTCATACAGTAGTTTTAACCCCTGTTTCACAGTTGGCTGAGAATGTCGAACACTTACTTTATTCAAGTGTTTGCTAGCCATTTCTATTTCTTCTTTTGAGAATGTTCTGGTGATCTCCATGGGTAATTTTAAAAGCTGGGCAGTTAGTTTTCTTGGTGTTTAGTCTTTTAAGTTCATTGGGTATCCTAGACACTGTCCTCAGTCTGATGTGCGGCTGGCAAAGGCTTCTCCCATTTGTGAGTGGCCTCTCTGCCCTGGTGGTGATGCCGTTAGCTCTGAAGAAGCATTTGTTTTCCCAGGTCCCAGTCGTCTTCTGGAGCACTTGCCCCCTATCCAGGAGGTGCTGTGCCTGTGAGTTCAAGTAATACCCTTTGCTTTCTCCTTTCGTCGTTCCAAGACATTGGGTCTTACTTTGCGCCTCTTAATCTATTTGGAGTTTAGTTTTGTACAAGGTGAGCAGTAAGGTTCTAGTTTTTTTCTGTGTGCTGAAATCCTGCCTTCTCAGAACCATGTATTGCAGATGTTGACTTTTCTCCAATGTATATTTACGAAGTCCTTGTCAAAGATCAGGTATCTGTGTGAATTTATATCTGGGTCTTCTATTCTTTCCTGTTAATCTATCTGCCTGTGTTTGTACCAGTACCATGCTGTTCTTATTACTATGTCTCTGGAGTATAATTTGAAAGCACATATGGTGATGATTCTTGTGGTATTTATTTTATTCAGGATTGCTTTGCCTGTCCTTGGGCTTTTCCAAAAACAGCAACAACTTTTCCAAACATCAACAATATCCCCCACCAAACAGCAATAACAACCCCTCAAAACAAACAGACAAACATCCAGTAACACACCTAATCAAGGAAACGGAAGATCTCTGCGATGAAAATGGTAGGACTCTAAAGAAAGCAATTGAGGAAGACACTAGAAGATGGAAAGACATTGATTGGAAGAATCAATACTGTGAAAATAGCCATCTTACTAAAAGCAATCTACAGATTCAATGCAACCCTGATCAAAATACCAGGACCCCTTTTTCACAGATGTATTTCATTTTTAAAAGATGGCACAGCCTGACAGAGCTGAAATCTATGGAGGTAATGAGCTTGTTGGTTGCTCTTACCCTGCTCCTGGACCTGGGTCCTTCCCTCACCTTATTCTAGGACTTTGGAATCTGAGAAGGGCAGATGTTCTTTATACATAGCTTCTGGGGTCTGGTGGCTGCTAATTACTTCTCACAACTGCTCCTTGTCTCTTTTCCAAATTCTCACCTTCACCCACCAAAACATATAAGTGAAAGCACACGCCACATGTGCTCTCTCTGGGACTGCAGGCACCTATCTTGGCACTTTGCCTTTCTTTACGTCTGCATGCGGTTTGCATTATTGTAGACTGTCCAAAGACAGCTTCCCTCTTGGTTCTATTTATACTGTGTGTGTTCTCTGTTCTCACTGACTTTACCGTTCCAGTGTTATCTGTCCTAAGAAGCTTGGATGGATTTAGTTGATGACCCAAGTCAACATATGAAATACTGCTTCCTCCTAAAACATCAGCTGGACTCCATGCTGTGATCCCACCTCTAGCTTGTTGTTCTGCGCCACAGAGGATTTTTTTTTTTAAAGTACTTCTTTTACTTCCCTTTTCCCTTTGAGAGCCTGTGAGGTCTTTAGGACACTCTCCTGTAGTCATCAAGACAGTGGGCTATTTGGGTTCTGTTAGCACCAGTTGCAATGAAGAGTGCTCTGCGTGCCCTCCGCGTCTGCATCTCACTCCCCTGCAAAGATGGCAAGAGAAGGGCACTACCAACAAAACAGTGATGGAATGGGGTTTGCAGGGAGCCCCAGAGCAGGGCCAAGAGCCAGGATGGAGCATGCCTTTCTGGTTCTTTTGCCTTCACTTCCCTTCCATGTAGACAGGGAGGTGTCCCTGGTGCATGGGCATCCAAGGACATGATAGAGTGGCTGAGGAAAGAACCCCGGGGCTAAAGGCAGGGGCGTAGTACCCAAGGTGCACATCTCTAGTGTCCTCCCTGGATGTTGGGAGTCTGGGCTCCCTCTTGGTAGCCGTGGTCCCCGAGGGCCTCCCTAAGTGTCTAGGACTACATGAGGTGGCGGTATGCAAGGTGAAGCCCATCATTTTCCCCTAGATTTTTGCTTACATCAGAGTGGCAAACACAAGATTTAAAAAAGGTGGGGGTAGGAGTTTGGTGAAATCTGAAGGACTTACTCAGGCTGGCTCCTGGCTTCCTGCACTTCTAAAGACCAACCAGACTTTTCAGGCAGAGAAGAGGGACCTCTGTATATGTATGGCAAGACCAACAATGAACCAGCTTGGGCAAAAGCCTGGACTGGGACATGCTTACATTGGGTGTCAGTGGATGGTACTGAGTAGTGGAGAATGAGTCAGAAAGATGGATGTCTCAGGTGAGGAGTTCCGGCAACCTGTGGGCAAGGAGCAGTATGCTGAGATCAAAGCCCATACTCAGCAACAATGCCTCCTTGAGGGCAATCTGCTATGGAACAAGGCCAGGATGAGGGAGGGACCATACTCGAGGGTGTGTGCTTGGATGGGGTAAACTGGGCTTGGCCGGATTTTCCACCTAGAATCCATAGGTGATGACCTGGATGCCGGCAGAGGGGATTCAATTTTGCTGAGAGTTTAGGAGTTCTTCACACATTCCCTGAACTGTTTTCCAGGTTCTGGGAGCTTGTTGGATTTCCAAGGACTCATGTGTGTGACTTAGCAGCATATGGATCATGGACCAAGTGGCTCCCTGGTGCAAGCCGCAAGAGAGCAGCACTGTGCATAGAGGTTGCTCATGCTGGGCCCAGAGTGTTCACTGCAGAGCACTGGAAATCTAGGGACAGATATCACCAACAAATTAACCGCCTGTAGGGCAAATCAATCCCATAGGCTTTATCTACATTAGGCTACACATGTATGTCCCTTATGGAATTCTGTAGAGAACAGTGGGCATGGTTACATGGTAGGCATCTTCCACACTGACTACTTCTGCTTGCTCATTCGATGGTGAAAATTCAGAGATCCCAAGAGATTAAGTGAGGGCTATGCAGCTGGTTGGGACAAGGTGGAGGTCACATGCTGACTCTGGATTTCCCATCATCCACTCTCCCATATATTGCTTCTTTTTGAGTGTTTGCTTCCATTATTCGCAACCAGTATATTTAAAGGTACATATAGAGTCTCTTGGTATGGAAGCTTCCTCATGGAAATAGACAAGTGTAAGACGATCTTCATGCTTAGGAAGCATGCATGGAAGGAAATGTGCAAATGTGGATAGGAGTGTTTGTAAAAGCATACACAGAAGTAAGCATAACAGTGTGTATAGGTGTGTGCACAGAAGGGGGTTTGTGGGTTTGCGGTTTATGTGAATTATATACCTGTATGAAAACATCCTGGTGTAATGTAGTGCATGTGTGATGAAAATTAAAAGAGATAAAAAAGTATGTGCATAGAACTGTAGGTGTGCATGCAGTCTGTACTCAGATGGTTTAAGAACAGCACACACACTTATGTACGTGCATGCATGCATGTAGCCTATATTTGTGTAGGCATGTATGTGTCTCTTGCTGTGACCTGCCTGGTGCTGAAACTGTTCCAATAGTACCATGGCTGTGGGCAGTGATTCCTTCCATGGGTAACACCTCCATGGAGGTTCCCACAGTAGCTTCACAGTCAGAACATCTCTTTTTTCCTGTAGTTTGAATGGTCGGTTCCTAAGTTTGAATGGTCAGTCCCTAACCTCAGCAGCTGTGTACTTGGGTTTACACTGATGGGAGGGCCGTCAGAAATCTTCCTACCCTCTGTTCCTCAGGGATAAATAACTTTTTGTTTACTTTCTGTTTGCTCTCTGAGGCTCTTGAGCCCCTCTCCTCTGGCTTTTTTCCTGGGGTAAATGTTTCAATTTGGAGGAATGTTGCAATTGGGAGGAACACATAACACAATAGCACTTCAACTAGCCTAATCTAGACAATCAGTGAATTCTAAGAGATTTGTCACTTGGGTGACCCAAGGTCCTCTGAGGTTGATGGTCAGCATAACCTATCACAGCTCCCTATAGTGCCCAAGTGCCCAAGATTAGGAAAGGTGTACTTGAAGACCCTGAGACGTTCTGGCAAGCCATGACCCAGGTATAAGGCATGCTTTGGGATTGGTGGTGACTTTGAGACCCACACAGGTGGTGTCATGGGGGACTTGATGGTAGCTGCATCGAGGAGGGAGCTCAGGTTCACCCAGGATCACACTGGGGTGCAAACAGACTTCATGTGCTTCCAGTGAGACTCCATCTCTCTGACAGTACACACAAGGACACAGGGGTCATCTTTCACAATGTTGTCTAAGATTTCTTCTTGCTTTGGGGGTTTGAAGACATTCTCTATTTCCTAACCCACAGTTTGGGAGCTGTTCAGGATATCAGCTGTCCTCCTGAGTCTTCAGAATTAGTCTCAAAAGTGGCATCTAACTTGCTTGGAAAAGTGCACCCTCCAGAAATAGCGAATTTGGCAGGAAAGCTGGGTAAGGTCCCACGATTACATGAAAACTAGTATTCATTTTACGCAGAGTGTCAAGTTGGTCTTTAAATAGCAGCCTCATAGGCACGAGACATTTTATTATCCATTAAGTCATTCAGCATCGACGATACAGGTTTTCAGGTTATTTTCCCCCGAGGAGTTGCTGATATGCAGTATTCTTGCAAAAAAAAAAAAAAAATAGAGGGTGGTGAGAGGAGAAAGAGAAATTGTTGAAAAGAGAGTATCCTGCAAGCAATCTCTTATTGCATTTGCTTGGTAATTTAGGCGAAATGCAGACATCAAATTTGAGACAAGTAAAAAAGGAAGTATTTAGAAAGCACCACGAACTTAGGACTGTTTGCTGTAGTTGGCTAGAGTTTTTTTTTGTTTTGTTGCCAATCTTGTTTCTGTCTGTGGCAATTTCAGACACAAGTCCATCATTATGCCCCCATTCTGAGTGGGACACCATGTTAGGCTCAGGACAGAAAAACTGTGTTGTTTCCACTGTTGCTGGAGCCCTTGTATGGCTGGGAGATCGGTATTCCTGTTGAAGGTCACTTGGAGATTCCAGACCGAGCAGGGGGGTCACTCTAAGTCTGCTGCAGGGGTCTCTTGCTGCTATCATTTCTGAGCAGGGACTCCTTTAGATATCCTAAAGGCATTGCAGAAAATATTGAGCCAGGCTTTATAGACTTTTTATTTTTGGGTCCAGGACCAAGTGTTTATCAAATTCTCTAAAAGATTAGTGGCCACCAGAAATGGGGAGGTAGCTGGATGGTGGTGGCGCACGCCTTTAATTCCAGCACTCGAGAAGCAGAGGCAGGTGGATCTCTGTGAGTTCAAGACCAGCCTGGTCTACAAAGCTACACAGAGAAACCCTATCTGGAAAAATAAAACAAACAAACAAACAAAAACAGAATGCTATAGAATCCAGGCCCCTTCTCAGATTCCAGTGAGGTTAGAGTGGAAAACTGGGGGTCACTACAACAGATGCTAACAGGGTTTGCTGTTATATGAGAAAGGAGACTGTAAATGAAGCACTCAACTCAACCATACAGAGTCAGCAATGCAGCAAGCAACCTCCACTCATGCGAGTTCAGAGTTAAGCTTTGGTAGCAGTAGACACTATCACAGGTCATACCCTTGACTTCTGGCTGTGGTCCTGGAGAGACAGAATGGATAAGAAGAGCTCTGGGATGCCACTTGAGTGACAAGGTGATATAGCTTGAATGGTGTTGGAAAAGGCTCTTTGCATCTGTGTGTGTGCCTCAGGATCCCCTTGCTCTTTTTGGGGTTTAGATCACAGGAATGCATAAGGTTGGGAAAGAGAATCTGCAATCCTGATAGATGGCCTGAAGTTTTTTCATTGAGAGGAGTCCTTGAGTCCTTCAGAAAGAGCATTTGAGTGCCCACCCTTGCCAATTAAGAAGGCCACACTCCTTTTGTCCAGGTAGTTCATTGACTGAAATACCTTGTCCCTGCTGGGCTCAAGACTGTCGTCATCTTTGATGTGGCACTGGCTTGATGTTGACTCCCTAGCATTCTTCTTGGATGTGCCTGCTCTCTCTTTTCTAACCTGGTGCCCATGGCATACCCTTCAATAGGGGGCCTGGCATGCTTTGCCACTAGGCTGGGCATATTCCCAGAATGTTGGTCCCTTGAACATGGACATTTCCAGGGATAAAACTCAAAAATGCTTCATAGCTTGTATGACATGAACACCCATATCAGCCATACATAAAGGTATGTCCATGAGACTGGAGTTCAGCCTTGTGTGGGTGTCAGGAACTTGAAGGAACAAGCAGTAGATACTTTGACTACTTAGCACACGGCACGAGAATATTGCAGAATTATAACAGCTGGCCAGCTTTACCTATGGCTGATGAATTCATAGTCTGTGGGGCTGTTGTGATCTGAACTTCTAGGATTTCAAGGATGTTGTGGTATTTTCTTGGAGACTGGAGTTGGCAAACAGACAGATTCCTGGGACATTCATGCTTTCAGGTTCCACAAAAGGTGTATCTGAATTGTCATTGGTCCTCTAAATGTGCCAGCAATGTCTGAATAGTGGTAAAATGGAAAATGTCTCCCATAATTTCAGGCATTTGAACACTTGGTCCCCATTTGGTGGCACTGTTTGGGTAGCTTTAGGAGGTGTGGCCTTGATGCTGGGAGTATGTCATGGGGGTGGGCCTTAAGACTAAAATTTCTGTTTCCTGTTTGGGTTCAAAGTGTGAGCTCTCAGCTTCCTGTTCCTGCCACCCTGTCTGCTGCTTGTCAAGACTTTGATCATGGTTATTGACTCTAATCTCTCTGGTACTTGGTAAGTCCAAGTAACCTCTATCTTTTATAAGTTGTCTTTGTCATGGTATTTTATCACAGTAACAAAAGAGTAACTAATACAATCTGGGACCTCCTTCTCTAACCAACTCCCAACGTCATGGTACCTGCTGGAAACTACACTTGGTTCTGTTCAGTGCTAGAATCAATGTCCAGCCCCAGGGCTGGGGGAAGTGAAATGATGGCCACTTCTGGGCAAGTAAACGACCAGGTAGCACTGGTCACAGGAACCCTAGGACCCCTGGGTGCTGGGCCTGGGAAATGGGCTATCTCCAGAAGAGCAGCAGGTACATCCACCTGTCTACTCACTGCTGGCTCTGTTAGGGGACATGACTGAGCCATTTCTTCTGCACATAGTTATTCTCCATCCAAATCCTACCAGTGTGTTAAAGTGGAGTTCATGTGTCCTCTTTCCCTCTGAACTATCTCTCCTTTGCCTGTCTCTTCCTACCTGGACTACAGTGATTTCTCTGTAATTTCCTCTGGCCACCCTAGGGTTCTCAAAGCAAAAGTTCTTGCTCAGGTCTTATTATTTCCTAACCCCTTGGGACATGGAGAGGTGTTTCATATGGTTTAACCAGAGAAGGGCAGGCTGACCATAGGTCTTGGAACTCATAGGTTAATGAGAAGTTACCAGTCCTTTGTAACTGTGAGTTTACTTGATTCCAGTGAGATCTTGTCAGCCAAGATGGCAGCTGGTGACTGGGTTTATTTTGTCCTGTATACACTTAATCTAAGTGAGGTGAAAGGCACAGCTGTGGAGTTGAAGACAGTAACATCGTAAATGGCTCAAGGAATCTGGAGACTCAAGTCTCCTATGAGTGAACTTCAGTGAGATTAAGTGGGAGGAGAACCCTTATTCTGCATTGCCTTCAGGAGATAAGAAAGTAAAGGATAAAAGGATTCGTTTTTTATCTGCCTGGTCCTCCCTGTTTGGAAGGTCAGGACACACCTAAGGTTTTTTTTTTTTTTTTTTTTTTTTTTTTTTTTTCTGCATAAGAGTTTCTAGAGGCCATGACAGAACAGGACTTTGGTCACATTTAATTGCATGTAGGCTTGTGGCTGTAGTTCTGTGGCCTGTGTCTGTAGGTAGCCCTTCCCTCAATATGCATGGGGCAGGACACAGAGTAAGGTGGTGGTGCCCTCTGTGAAGATTTGTGGTGTGATGATCAGGACTAGGGACAGAAGTGACCAGGTGGGGACTGGGAATGTTGCAAGACGCTGACAATATTCAAGTTGACTAGTTAGATGAATGTGGTGGTTTGAATGAGAATAGTCCCCATCCGTTCATATATTTCAATATTTGGTCCCCTGTAATAGTCAGAATCTTCTAAAGGAATAGAATTGATGATAGAATGAATATATATATATATATATATATATATATATATAGTGTGTGTATCACACATATATTTATATACACCACATATATACACATACCATATCCCTCATATATATGAGATTTACGAGAGTAGCTTACAGGCTGTAGTCTGAAAAGTCAAACAATTGCTGTCTTCTGACAGAAAGCCCAATGGTCTGGTAGTAGATCAGTTCACAAGGCTGTTTGTCCCAGCAGTCCCCATATCATGTTGGAGTCCCAGAGAAGTCTGAGAAAAATGCCAATTTTCAGTCTCCATTGGAACCTCCAAGAAATAGGTTCTAACAACAGTTAAGGAAAGACTCAGGAATGGTGCAGACAAACTTGCCAGCCAGACTTAAGGCAAGCAGGCAAAAAGTGAAAGCTTGCTTCTTCCATGTCTTTTTAGGTAGGCTACCACCAGAAGGCATGGCCTGGAATTTGGTGTGTCTTCTCACCTCAATGAGCCAATCAGGGAAATCCATTATAGGTGTGCAGTTTCTTGGATTTTAGTTGATTCTAGATGTAGCCAAGTTGACAACCAAAATTAGCTATCACATCCCCAGTTGGTGGAACTGTTTGTTAAGGATTAGGAGGTGTGGTCTTGTTGGAGGAGGTGTGGTACTGTTTGGTAAAGATTAGGAGGTGTGGTCTTGTTGGAGGAGGTGTGGTACTGTTTGGTAAAGATTAGGTGTGGTCTTGTTGGAGGAGGTTTGTCACTGGGGGTGGGCATGGAGGCCGTGTTCTCTTTCTTCCTTGTGGTTATGGATTAAGATATGAACTTTCTGGTGTGCCTTCACTCCACCATCATTGACTCTCATCCTCTTAAACCATAAGCAAAATACTTTCTTTTGTAAATTGACGTGGCCATGGTGATTTCTGTAGCAAAAGAAAAGTAGCTAAGACAATGATGAAATGAGAATACATAGTGACAGAGCAAATTATTAAATGAGGGTTTACTATTAAAAAAATTAGGTACAATGAAGGCACAGAGCTGATACAGGAAATTAGGATCTTCCCAGCTTGACTCAGACTTGCTCCACAATGTCCCTCAGGCCACTGTCCCTCTCTGAGCATGACAGTTGGCTAATAAAAGTGACATTATAGACTTGTTATCTGAGTTTAATCTCATGGCCTTGGGACCTGATAAAGCATGTGAACCATTCTGTAGCCATTTATTATTTAAGGAGAGAGAAAAGTAGTACTTCTTAGTACACTTGGGATATGGTAAGTCACCACCATGAAAAAATTACATATTTCCAACCCCAGCCAGTGATATTGTGAACATAGCCAACACCATTGTGGTAGAAGTCACAGGGGTCCCCTATATGAGTGTACCACACAGGATTCCACTACCCTGCTGTCTAATTGTGTCCCAGGGCCTCCAGCCATTGGTGTGCAACCAAGAAAAGAAGGGAGTAAATGCCTTTTGAATTGGGAAAATTGTTATTGGATTGTTATTATTGGATTAAGAGAACCCCACAGTTACATGAAGTACAGTCAGAACAATGAGCTGGACTGGACTGGCTAGTTACAAAGGAGACATTCAGTGATGGGTACCATCTGATCTGCACCACAGAGGCTGGGGAGCATACTTCTGCAGCATTGGTGGTCACAGATTCCTGGGGAGCATGCTTCTGCAGCATTGGTGGTCACAATTTCCTGGGGAGCATGCTTTCTGCAGCATTGGTGGGTTGCAGTTTCCTGGGGAGCATGAATCTGTAGCAGTGGTGGTCATAGTTTCCTGGGAGCATGCTTCTGCAGCATTGGTGGGTGGCAGTTCCCTGGGGAGCATGCTTCTGCAGCATTGGTGGGTGGCAGTTTCCTGGGGAGCATGCTTCTGCAGCATTGGTGGTCACAGATTCCTGGGGAGCATGCTTCTGCAGCATTGGTGGTCACAATTTCCTGGGGAGCATGCTTTCTGCAGCATTGGTGGGTTGCAGTTTCCTGGGGAGCATGAATCTGTAGCAGTGGTGGTCATAGTTTCCTGGGAGCATGCTTCTGCAGCATTGGTGGGTGGCAGTTCCCTGGGGAGCATGCTTCTGCAGCATTGGTGGGTGGCAGTTCCCTGGGGAGCATGCTTCTGCAGCATTGGTGGGTGGCAGTTCCCTGGGGAGCATGCTTCTGCAGCATTGGTGGGTGGCAGTTCCCTGGGGAGCATGCTTCTGCAGCATTGGTGGGTGGCAGTTCCCTGGGGAGCATGCTTCTGCAGCATTGGTGGTCACAGTTTCCTGGGTGCCATTTGAAGTGGAACCATGTGGGACTTGACAAGAGACTGCTATGGGACAAGAAAATCATAAGAACAGGAGATACACGGCCTGCCACTGTGGGAAGAACACAGTACCATCACGGTGTTACCCACATCAGATGGCCATTTCTAGGAGGCTTATATCCTTCCTGTAACAATGCAGTTTTCCTTGGGATGTGATAAAATGATAATAAAAATTCTTTGCTACAAACCAGCAACACACACAAAACAAACAAACAAACAAACAAACAAAAAACAAAACAGTAAATTTCTTCAACAGTAGAACCAAATATATGATATGGCTTTTCTGTATAATCTAGGAGACATGAACAAATATCTACTCACCCCAAATAGGGGACCAATGGCAGATTAAAGTAAGGATACAACCAAGGTCCAAATATTGGGTCTAGTTATAGGAGTATTGTTGAGGGATTACTTAGAGGAGCAGAAATGACTCAAAGGCAGCTATGTCACCAAAGCCCATCCCAGCATGGGTGGCCACTCACAAAGCTGGGGACCTGGAGCACACTGCATAACTTGCAGGTAGCTTGACAGGTTGGAGAGTGAAGGGACCAGACCCTCATCTAGCCCCCTGCTTTGGCAGCCATGACAGGTTGCAGAAAAGACCCAGCAAGAGGTAGGCCTCTGACTCAGCAACATGTGGAGTTCCTGACCTTCTGGACCTTCCAAATCACTAAGAAGCCAGATACCCTCCATGTGGCAAAGAACCAATC